>NC_067477.1:105473788-105828788 GCF_947179515.1 Apodemus sylvaticus | reverse complement strand
TTTTATATCCAAACCATTAGAGAGATCTTGAATTATAAGTCGTCTTTATCTGGCAGAGATGGTTTCTTTATAAGATAAGGAAGAAATAGCAAGAGTCCCCTCCTTTTCCCTCCCTACACATATTCTCTGCTCTTCTAGCCCCTTCTTTATTCTCCTAACTTTCCCTCTTTCTGTCTCTTGTTTGCCATCATGATGAGAAGTTAGCTTCTGCAAGCTGATTGGAGAGATATGATCAGGCTGGTACACTGACCTTGAGTTCCTATGTAAGCCACCCAGTGTGTAGGATTTTGTTACAGTAGCTTAAGTTGACACATAAGAGACTTATTTAGCATGTTATTTACATGACTTATGAATGCTCTAGATACTCTAAGATCATTCCAATATAAGCATGAATTTATTTTCTTTAATAAATCACTCAAAATTTTATATACTTTTGGTCTAGAGATAAAGTTCATCTCTCCCTGCCTTAGAAGATTCTGAGTTCTTTTCCCAGTGGCCATATACCAAGTAGCTCCCCGTAGCCAGCAATTCCAATTCCAAGGTATCCAATGTCCTTTTCTGGCTTCCTCAGGAACTGCATTCACATGGGCAGACACAGAGAAATACACATAAATACACAAGTACAAATGGAACGCATTTTCTATTCTTTCAGAGTGCCTCATAAAACAATACTATAATCTGGAAAAACACTTTGTGTCAACCATGATATTGGCTTTCATCCTAGAGCCCAAAATTCCCCAGGGTGCGAATGTGTTCTTGCAAGTTTATCCAACTTCACCTTGGGGGTTAAGTCCAAGAGAGTCATCTAAATCTCTCTCTCTGTGGAGGGTTCCACTCCCCGTTATGTTATACCTTATCTCCTGGGACCTCTACTTACAATGGAGTTAATGGCTACTCTGTGTCTGAATACCCTTAAACATCAATGAGAGAGAATCCAGGTCTTGGGTGGAGTTGAGGCACTCGAGATTGGCAGTGGAAGCAGGGATGGAGCTGAGTTACTATGATTCTTAGAACTGTTTGGAGCTGTTAAGGTATAGGAGACGGCATGATTCCTGACCCTCAAGAGTTGTAATAGAGGAGATAATCATTACAGTGAGGATGACCAACACTATGATGATGTAGACACACAGAGAAGAATGTGTTCAGATGTTCCTATGGTCTAGGAAAGACGTCCTCAACGCAACCATTCCTATGGTCTAGGAATGCAACATAAACAATGGTTTATTGGGCAGGAAGTATTTTGTGTGGAAGAAAGAAAACATCAGGCACCTGGGTTATTTTGAAAAGAAGTCTACAAACAAACCAGGCTACCACAGTGTGTAATATTAGAATGTAGATGACAGGGTGGAGAGTGAGTGGTAATTCAGGCATGTGACAGACTGGAGGACATTGGTGTCCCTAGTGAGGCACACACACATAGATTTTGTTTATTTCAGTGGCATATTGTGTTGGTTTCTGGTTCTATAAGTCCCTCTACCTAAGAAGTCACAGCTGTGACTACACATTTACAATCATATATATTAAGCAGTTTAAAAAAATAACACTTAGCGGAGGCAGAGGAGATGCTCAGTAGACAAAAGCTGCACTAGTATGCAATCACAAAGAGCTCAGAAAAAAGGTCCAGACTCCTCATTAAAAACTGGTGTGGTCATGCCTAGAGCCCAAGTAGGATGAGGCCAATGGAGGGAGTCCCAGGGGCACGTTGGCTGTACACATAGCTACTGGTTCAGTGTAAGAGCACCAGTGAAGAGAATAACGTGGAAAGAGATAGAACAGGATGCACAAGTAATTCCTCCAGCCTCTGAGAATGCACAGCTCACACACCAGCACATGCGCACACTCATATGCTACTCACACATGTAATACACACACACAAAATAAGACAAATCTAACTGGAAAAGGTATATGCCTCCTCACATATTTATATACTTGTTTTAATAAATATTACTCTTATCAGATTTCTTAATTTGGTGTGAGTTTGTTGAATGTCTGATAGAGTACGTTTGCAATAACAAACTTGAGAGAAAGAAATAGACAGTCTAGTGTTTTCCCATGCTACTTAAGATTACTTTACATAATCTCAATGATCATCTTCTAATATCAGCTCCAAGAAATATATTCATTTAATTCATTCATCTTTTCAGATTCTAAACCACCAAATTATGCATACGTGGGAAAAGCCTGCTTTTGCCATGAAGTGGTTAAGGTCATGCTGAAGATGTAAGCAAGATCATTCTAGTTGGCTGTTCTGAGAATTACAGAGGCTGATTGATGGGGAAGACAAGGGGCTGTGGTGACAACAGGCCTCCCTGCCCCCCACCTCCCACCAACCTTGCTTAGCTGGTCAGGGAGAGGGGGCTGCAAGGCTGACCTCCGGCTCCTTTTCCCTTTAATGTGGAAACAAAGACAGTGCTCCTAGCCTTCACCATTTCAACTTCACACTTAGGGGGTCTCTCTGTGAGAGGTACTGCCAGCCAGAGCGGGCCATGCTCCTCGCTTAAGGACCAAACTATGTTAATAGCATCTCTATTTTTGCGTCAAAAAGTCATTTTGGAATTTAGAAGAAACTGTGGAATTGCCTCAACTCCATACCAAAAGCACATCTGGATTCATTTTTTGTTCTTTTTAAGCATAGTTCAACATGTTAACATAGAAAGGGAGGAAGCCCCCGCATACCTTCCTTTATGCAAGACTGGCCTGGTGTAAACGGTCATCGGTAACAACACTTCCTTATGAATGGTACTTAATGTTTTGATCATGCAGAAATACTTCTGAGCTGGCAGAGTTTGATGGAGCCTTGGTGACAGCATTTCCCAGCACCTACTGCATATTCCGTAGTCAGTGCTAGTACCTACTATAAGCTACGCTGCCAATGAAGCTGCTCTCTGAAAGGAACTGCCATGCCCTTTACAAAATCGGTATGTTCTAATGGAGCAGAAGATGTGAATGTGACAAGGAGAGATGTTTAAAACACCAAACACCTCCTTAGGGAGGGACACACACCCATGCTTAGAAGCAGTTGAGAAATACACACAAAGGGATCCCAAGAGTCACCACAAGGCAGGGGTGCTGCAGCTCTCACGCCTGGCTGTCCCTTGATAACACTGATGTTTTATCAGTGTGGGCTCAGTTTTTCCTTTGGTTAAACTTCCCCCTCACCACATTGGGTGAAGCCATTGTCCTCAGAAGGAAGAGTGATGTAGTGGGGGTATGTGGGGGGGAACCTCTTCTTTGGGTGGGTTGATTGTGGCCAATTATTCCTGGGCCCAAAGAGAAGCCAGAGAGTGGCTGTGAAGAAAGCAGCCATTCTCACGAGCCATGAATCATGTTTTTGGCTTGTCAACGGCAGTTGACAGAGGGAAGATGCCTGTTCCTTTCACGGCAGGATGCCAGAACTCATAACTCTTTGAGGCTGGAGTGCTGTGGTTCCTGTGGGGCCATTCAGAAGCAGGGAGACTGGTTGTCCTCACCCTCTTGCTTTGTGGCCTCTGTTAGGAGTGCCAGTTTGGGCTGGCACAATGCCTGGTGGCTCCTAACCCGTAAATTTCTTTAGCCGACCAGAATTCTGGCCAGTAAGACGAAAACCCTTATTTCTCAGCAGCCTTTTCATGCTCTGTGGCTTGGGAGGGGGCTCGGTGGGAAGTTCTTGCTCATTTGGGTGGTGCCTGCTGGAGACACGGGGCCTAGGGTTTAACTGATATGTGCTCTGGCATCTCCCAGTTGGTACTGCTAAGAGCAAAGTCCACCCTGTCTAAGTGGTATGTGTCCATGGCATCTAGCCCAGCACTGTTCCCAATGCACTTGACTCTTTTTAGAGAGGAAGAAACAAACTCGGTAGATGGGACACAATATACTAACATCTCAGTAGTCAGGACAAAATCTCTGAGCCTGCTGGTAGGCTCAGTTGCCACACAGGATGGCTGGAGGAAGGGAGTGGTGAGTCAGAGAATCATGGTGATAGAAGGGGTGGCCAGGGCTTTGTTTCCAATCCCACTACACATGAGAAGCATTTGGAAAGTATATCATTTCTCTAACCCTAGGCTTCCTTAGAGTGAGTGGGAACAACATTTGAATCTTGTTGACTTATAAAGTCATATTGTATGTTTCATGAGATACATGAAACATAGTACAATCCCTCACCTAAAGTATGACTCAGAAAGTACAGTTTCTGTGTTATCTTTGTGTTGTACCCCTGAGGAAAGGGGCTCAGTCTTCTATGCTCTGATAAACCGAATTGTGACTGAAAAGTATGTATCCTAAGGCTGGAGGATACCCTAGGCCAGTTTCCATGGTAACGCAAAACAGGCATGCACAGCTTATATAAGATTCCCAATAGTCCAAAGAGAATTCTCTCCAACCCAATCATTGGCTCTACTTCAACATTTATCTCTTTTTGATGGGGAATTCTTTTCTCTAGTCTCCTGAAATAAGTATTTCTCAATTGAAATTAGTACCTCCAAATTTACCTGCTTAGTTACCTGTTACTGTCTGTCGCATCAACATTGGTTGAATCGTCTCCTGTGTTACAATCATGTTTACTTCACTGACACATCAGCATTGCTAGGTGCTGAGTTTTCCCTAGGCGTGGAATGTCCTCACACACATACTCTGCATCAGCTCAGGCTGGACCATCATCGTTCCATTTCTGAACAAATGTTGAGGGATCATCCTTGCTGGAGGGGTCTACTGTTTGTGATGTTTCTACCAATTCACTCTGTTTTCCATGGGAAACAAGCCACCATTTCTTCCTTTCTCAGAAACCTTGTCCTTGACTATGGTTTCCCATGTTCTATCTCTTCTGAAAATCTATATCTAAGTCTCCAGGTAAACAAGACTATGGTGCTGTGCTCTGAATTCCACCTTCCTACCCTAGGGCCTTTGATATCTCTCCTCAGTTTTCATGGTCTGATCTGCAGTTTAATATCTGTGTCCTCTTCTCCATTTACTACAAACACCTTAGATCACCCCTTCCAAGACCCCTTGGATCTCATACTGCTCTGTTCACTCACCCAGCCTTCAGGCTACTCTGCAGTTACATAGACTCACAGTAAGCTCAGCACATTGACCCTTGAGGGCATTACTCTTCCTCCATTTTGTAATTACAGCCACACAAACACACAATAAGAAAGAGAAGATGGAAAGAGATTTTGACAAACTTTTTTTAGGACAAAATTAGAATGAAAAAGTTCCCAATGTGTGAGCACCACTTCTAAAGCCTGTGAAGTAAACTGCTCAGAGCTTCCTAGAACCCATTAGAATCCCATAGAGCCCCACAGAGCTCCTCAGTGCCCTATAGAGCCCCCATGGAGTTCCACGGAGCCTCACAGAGATCCTCAAAGCCTTACATAGCCTCAGGTAGGCTCGGGTGCTTTGATTAGAAGGTCAGAACATAGGTTTGAAGTTCAGACACCCCCACTCACGTCAGCCAGTTTACAACACACACACACACACACACACACACACACACACACACACTTAAACACTTAAACACTTGAGCCTCCATGTTTCTTCCAATCATTTTAGTAGAGGGTATCAAGAAAGTAGTATATATAATTATGACATGATATGATACGATACGATACGATATGATATGATATACCATAGAGAGTTATCTCAGAAACACACAGGGGTGACGGATAAAATGCACTAAGGACCAGCAAGTTTAACAGGAAGTAAACTCTGGGTAGGCATAACTCTGCTTCATCCTAGGTTCCTGGCAAGCAGGCACATATATGCTCCTCAAGATGGAGAGAGCAGGTGCATTGTCTATGGAAACAGAACAGCTCAGATAAAAAAAACTCCAGACTTGTACATCTGGGAACTTCCAGCAAGAAAGCTATTCATCTGTCCTGCCCTGTCCATGAAGCAGAGCTGGGCAACCAGGAATCATGGACACATTTGCAGAGTTTTCTAGTTTCCTTACATAACACTGAAAAGGCAGAAGAATAAAAGGTAGCAGACGGCTGCCTCCAATATTTGAGATAAAGCACACAATTCACTTCACTTCACAGAATTCTTTATTCAGCCAAGTGTCAGCTGTAGGGAGGTAGCTCAAGGACTTAGACAATTCCTACATTCCCTTTCTTTGGAATTTCTGATGAATGTGCAGGATATTCTCTTGAGAAATGGAAAAAAAAAGAAAAAAGAAAAAAGGAAAAGTTCCCAGGAATGTTGATCCAACAGAGTATCTGGGTAACAACTGTGCCTGGAGATAGTCCAAGAAACAGAAAGTCTGAGAGGAAGTCCTTCAGATGAGACCCTTAGAGAAGGAAAATTGAAACTGCTACAACACGTAGCATTCTTTATATTTTAAAAGCAATAGCCAGTGGCTTCTGATAAATAAAACCTGATAAGAGCTAAAGTTGGCAGAACAACTGGACTAGTAAGTACCATGAATATACAATGTAAAACAAAATAATTAAAAGTAACTCAAATTATCACAATGTCTCACCAAGACCTGTGATAAACAAAACTTACTTGATCATGACAATCAATACAGATGATTTATTTATTTTACTTATTATGCTGAAAGACTACAACAGGGTTTGTTAAATAAATTTCAGACAAAAGAGAAAAGTTAGTTTTCATGGGATGCATTTAGATTGCATAATATATTTTTGCTTATATTCTTGTTCATAACTCTTCAAAAATGTAAAAAGCCCAGGGACACAGAAACCCAGACTGATGGGTAGATCTGGCCACAAGTGACTGTGATGCAGATTTAGAAGGAAAGACTCTTTTGAGGTAGTTGAAGTTGGAGTTCGGGATAAGATGCTAACTTCTTGCTTGCCGATAGAGAAATGAGCAGACGGTATTTCATAAGCACAGGTCAATGTACTGTTCCAGCACGGGGAGCTCAAGTCAAAGGAAGCCATATAAAGGATTTCAGGTGCTACTTCTGATCCCTGACAGTTACTGTCCATCTTGTCCTCACAAGTGGCGCGATTAATTCTGGTGTAACAATCCAGAAAGATAGTCTTAGTCAGGTCTGTGCTCTCGCTGCCTCAGAGCACCATTCCACATTCCTACTGCTGTTCAGTAACACAGCTTTATGCTGCCCTTCTGTGAGTTCTGGTTCATCTAAGCCCCAGGCTTAAAATGGTGAGCCACAACCCTACATTGTGTTGTGTACTAAATGCATGGGCCAAAGATAGAAAAATATTAAAGACTAATAGTTAATTCAGAATTCACCACAGGATAACTCTGAGGTGTTCTCCCCTGTTTGACATTGTGTGACTTCACAATGTCAAACATTTTTGGGTCTGTGCACACTGTGCACATACACTAGGTACTGAGAGCACTCTGTCACACCACACAATGGCAGTGAGTGTTACTTGAATCCCATTGGCTCATATTCTCCACCATGGTATGTTATGAATCACAGTGTTTTTGTATGAAACTGTCTGGTTTTATGAGAGTGTAATGATTTAATTAAGGCAAATAAAGATAATAGTTTTTTCCTACCATCATTTCCTACCCTGTAAGTAACACCTTAATATGTCTCTGACCTGTATTGTGTTAGAGTATTTGATTTTCAAAATTGATCTTTATGTTACTCACATGAGTATCATTTTTTTAAAAAATGCTAATTTTCACCTGATTAGGACAGAAGTTTCAACAGTTTCTGAAGTGGCTCTGAACATCTTCCTGCTGTCTTCACAGGAACTAAAATTCTCAGCATTAATGGGTATAAGAAAAATACTGATCACTTCTGGAAAAGTTGAAGATCTAAGTCTTATAGTAACAAATATTCAGCCAGTATTTAATTCTTTATGTGAAAAAATCATAGCCATTTAATTAGCATGCAAATGTGCTAGCCACCTAAATGGTTTCACAGAGAAGGGTTCTGAGTACAAGCAGGAGGGTAACACAGAGACATAACCATCTCTGTTTACTGGTGGAAACCAATTTAATTCTGCAAAGGCCTCATGGTGGCGTGAAATCTGGTTGCTAGAGCAAAATGACTGACTTGAGCAGCTGTATAAGCTGAACATGATACCCACCCAGCTGTTAGGTGTCCTCACCAGATTTAGTTCTCCCAGGAGGCTCCCACTGATCTCTGTTTCCCACTGCCCAGGACCGGTTGGTCCTGAGATAGTTTTTAAACAAATAGATGCCTCTAAGTCCAGAAACAAACAAACATAAAAAGACAGCAAAGGGTTGGTAGGCTGTCTGCTCCAGAGTGAGGACCCCTGGAAGGTCAGGTCTCTTCTCTGCTTTGAATTGTTCTGGATGAGAATATATAACCTCTCCTCAGACCCCAAGTTTTCCTTGTCTTGTGAAGTATGCTGGGCAAACCGAAGACAATACGGGAAATACCCATTGTTTCTTTTCTGATTGATAAACTTTTTTCGTCTGAAATAATTTGGAGTCAATAAAAACTTAAAAAAGATATCCTATATAACCAAGAGATATCCAACAGCTATCTAAGAGTTATGCTGAGTGGTGGTAATGCATGCCTTTAATCCCAGCACTTGGGAAGCAGAGGCAGGCAGATCTCCATGAGTTCAAGGCCAGCCTGGTCTACAGAATGAGTTCCATGACAGCCAGAGAAATTTTATCCCACTCCTTCTTTGATTTGCTTCTAATTCACTTCACCTTCATTGCCAGTCTAAGTGAGACTAATGAGCTAAAATCCATGTCCTTGCCAGGCCTGTGCCTTCCTCAGGGGTCTGCCATGTTAGTTTCTTTTCTATAGCCTGTGACCATGTGACTACCTGCAAGAAGTGGTTCCCAGAAGAAATGACTCCAGTTGGCTTTTGCATTCCAAAGGGGACTTTATATCTTTTTGTTACAGTACTGGGAAAGTGTATAGGTAAGCAAACAAGATTGTCCTTACCCCTCAGTTTTGCGGACCTGCACATATATCTTACCATGTCCTTGGCACCAAACACAGAACTGTGAGTGAGGAATTGAAGGAAGGAAACACCTGAAGTCTGAAGCAAAGGTCACTGAGTAACATTGGTTACTGTCGTGCTCAGGGCTTGTTCAGTCTACTCTCTTATACTACCCAGTTCCACCTGCCCAGGCTTATACCACCCATGGGTAGCTCATACCAATCATTAATAAGTAAAATGCCCTATAGACTTGTCTAAAGACAGTATTGTGGAAGCACCTTCTCAATTGAGGTTCAGCTTCTCAGATATGTCTAAGTTTGTGTTAAGTCGACAAAAGACACACCCTAATATTTGGAAACATCTCTTCTTATTTGTGAATTGTTTGATAAAGATTTAGATTTAGAAAATGTTCACATGTAATATGTTTCTTTCCAAAGTTAGCACTGAGCATTATAATAACTGTTTGTATGAACACTGGGTTCCCTGAATAGCCTTAATCCCTAAAGAAATCAACACATGAAGACCAATGACTTGAACCTTCTTTCATGACTTGTGGCATCTTTGTTCTGCTCTATTGTCATTTTGATTAAATTATGACCCAGAAAAAATCTTTCTTATGATTCTATCTGCTAGGGGTTCTATTTACATCCTGCAATTGTATAGCCAATTTTCCTCTAGAGTTGGAGAATTATCTGCTATAATTTATTAAAGAGAATTTCTATGTCTTCTGTTTGTACGTCTTCTATAGGACAGCTTCATTAAGTTTCACTTCTTAATCATGTCTCAGAGGTCATTAATGCTGTGGTTATGATTGCTTATTTCTCTAAATTATTCTTCAATCCTGTCTCGAATCTTTGGCATTCTTTCTTTTATTTAGTCTGGTCTAGCATTGGTGCTTGCTTTGCACTGATGATGATGATGTGTGTGTGTGTGTGTGTGTGTGTGTGTGTGTGTGCCACACTTTGGGAATTTGGGAATTCTTATCTTCTGCCTTCTATGCCCCAGGAGGAATGTTAGATTAAAAGCTTATACTGAGCATCCAGCTTTTATCCAAGTTCTGGGGATTTGAACTTAGGTCCTCACACTTGCATGGTGAACACTTTTATCCCAATGAAACATCTTCCCAGCTCAAGGTTTGGTGGGGAAGGCTCTAATATAATTTATTGATCTTTTCATTGCCACGATTCCCATGTACCTTATATCCACACCTCCCCTTACCCTTCTCAGCTAAATATCTCTGAGCTTAACTTCTTTCCAAATTGGTGGATTTTTCATCCAAATCTTGAAGCAACATGTTCACTTCTTTGTATATTTGAATCTTCCTTGCAGTCACTGACAATTTTTAAAACTAGACCTTTGAATTACTTGTTCATTAAAACCATTTCTATATCCTTGGGCTCACTAACTGAAGAGTTATATGCTTTTACAATGACAACGTGGGACTGTAAGCTTGGAAATCTGTGGTTCTTATAAAAGATACCTGGATGTGTAAACACAGAGGAAAGATCAGATGAGGAGACCATATGATGACTTCTAAAAAAGTATGGAGACAGAACTTTTCAGATGCTAAGGAGTTCTACCAGCACCCAGATCTTTAACTTTCACCCTTCAGAAATGTGGGGAAAATAAGTGTCCTTTGTGTAACCCACCCAGTTTTATGACATCCACATAGACTAATACATTACAGGTTGCCATGCACATATTGAAAATAACCCTGAAAAAGAAAGATGTTGCTAGTATAAAAAAGAGATAAATTGAAAGTATCTTGAAATAAGACAAACCCATTGAACAGGGTAGATGTTCTAGTTTCATACCTACCTACTGGTGTGATCAAATATGGTGACAAATGTTCTATTTTTGGAGGAGAAAGGAGTTTATTTGGCTTACAAATCCAAGTTTCAGTCCAACTTGTCGGGAGACAATATGAATCACTGCTTACTTACTTGATCTCAGATAGCTTTCTCCATTCTTGTACTACTCAGAACCCTTGGCCTAGGGAATGGTGCTGCCCACAGTAGGCTAGTCTTTAACAACCATATCAGTTCTTCACACGTAAACTCACATGACAATCTGATCTAGACAATTCCTTCTGAAGATTCTCTTCCTTAGTTATTCCAGTTGACTATTAAAACTATCCATTGTAGCGGAAAAGCCAGTGTGAGTAGCTAGGATGAGCTTCATATTCCAGTTTGGAAACATTTCCAGTGTGGGTTGTAGTGATATTTGACAAAGGAGATACAAACATCCAGTAGAAAAAAGACAGCATTTTTAACAAATGGTGCTAGATCAACTGGAGGTCTGCATTCTGAAAAATGCAAATCAACTCATTCTTATCTCCTTGTACAAAGCTCAAGTCCAAATGGATCAAAGATCTATACATAAAATCAGACACACTGAAGCTTATAGAGGAGAAATTGGGGACAAACCTTGAACACATGGGCACAGGGGAAAAGTTTCTGAACAGAACACCAATAGCTTCTGCTCTAAGACCAAGAATTGATAAATGGGACCTCATAAAACTGCAAAGCTTCTGTAAGGCAAAGGACATAGTCAACAGGAAAAAATGGCAACCAACAAATTGGGAAAAGATCTTTACTAACCCTACATCTGATAGAGGGCTAATATCCAATATATACAAAGAACTCAAGAAGTTAGTCTCCAGAGAACCAAATAACCCTATTTAAAAAAAATGGGATACAGGGAGCTAAACAGGGAATTCTCAACTGTGGAAACTCAAATGGCTCTAAAGCACCTAAAGAAATGTTCAGCATCCTTAGTTATCAGGGAAATGCAAATCAAAACAACACTGAGATTCCACCTTACACCAGTCAGAATGACTAAGATGAAAAACTCAGGGGACAGCAGATGCTGGAGAGGATGTGGGGAGGAACACTTCTCCATTGTTGCAAGCTGGTAAAATCACTCTGGAAATCAGTTTGGCGATTCCTCAGAAAATTAGACATAGTACTACTTGTGGAACCAGCTATACCATTCCTGGGCATATACCCAGAAAGTGGTCCTACATGTAATAAGGACACATGCTCCACTATGTTCATAGCTGCCTTATTTATAATAGCCAGAAGCTGGAAAGAACCCAGATGTCCCTCAACAGAGGAATGGATACAGAAACTGTAGTATATATACAGAATGGAGTACTATTCAGCTATTAAAAACAATGAATTCATGAAATTCTTAGACACTTTCTAAAATAAAGAGCTTAGAGTTTGTGGAGGAGTATTTCTTTTGCAGGACAGGTGGTGAGTTCAGGTTATTAGTTTTTATGTTACTATAACAGTCACATGCACTAAGTGGCTGGAAACAACTCGTATGTATTATCTTATACAGATATTTACAATGAAAGTAACTTATAATTACCCTATACAGTTACTTATAATGGAGATGGATCTCAGCAAGTGTATAATAAACTGCTCATACAGCACAATTCTCAGGGTAGACATTTTAGCCAATAATCCTTATGGGTTTTAAATTTTGGTTCTTTCAATAATATTAAAATCTGGCTCTTTTGATACATTTATCAAAAACCAAAACCAAACAAACAAAACTAAATAAGGCCACATAAAACAGGAGATACTTCAAGCTCTCATCACAAACCTGGAAACACCAAGACTTGAGTCTGATTCCTTGTGAGATTTTCAGAAGAAATATTGTTTCTTGTGGTTGGGAAGGAATGCATGGTACCCAGGCAGGAAACGTGAATAGCTTCAAGAGTCATCGATCGCTTCCTGGGTGATAGGCTGCCTACAGGTCAATGAGGCATGTTTAAAGCTAGGACGTAACTCGGGCTTTCAAGGGAGGTTGGTGCAAGCTACTTGCCGTCCCTCCAAAATGAGAGAAGCATTGCAATTGTGAGTAGCATGGAAATTTTTATAGTAGTTGAGATCAAAGTATGTAGCTCTTTTTCTATTATTTTTATTATATTTTATAAAAGTACAAGCTTGAAACAGAAAGCTTAAAAATCCCGTCATTCTTTATATAAACATTTGAGCAAACTCAGCATAATTACATAGGTGTCATTGGTCTTGTGGGAATAAGCAGTAGAGTGTTGAATAGTGGGGAGTTAGAAGGGAGTCTCTGTTTCTTTTTAATCTAAAATTAAGAGCTTATGAGTCCGGCTTCAGCTTTGTGGAAAACTGGTTCACGATGAATGATAAATCTTGTGTGTGTTTATGACTACGCACATGCATGTTGTATATATACAGGAGAGTATGCCCATATGGAGGCCAGAGGTTGACATCAGATGGCTTCTCTTATTGCACTCTACTTTCTGTAATTTTTAAGACAAGTTCTCTCACTGAACCTGAAGCTTGCCATTCCTGCTAAACTGGCTGGCCAGCAAGACCATAGGAAACGCCTATCTCTGACCTTCCAGTTCTGGGGCTACAGATATGTCCCATCCATGTCGCCTGGCTTTTCAAATCTAAACTCAGGCTCTTGAGTGCTTTATCCACTGAGCCACCTTCCCGAGCTCTAAACGCCCTCCCCTTTCTTGCAAGCAGAAGAGGGCAAGAGAATACTATGTTGTTATCTTCATTGACTGAAAATAAGAAAAATATTTCTCTTTTACTATTAAATAATAGTGTTTTATATCCATTGTAATACCACATTTTCTATAAATAACATACATGCATTTTTCATATAAATCACTTATAAAATTTGAGTCCATCTGTCTCTGGGACCTTGAGCATACTGCTTCCTGCAAATGTCAAGCTTTTCCTCAATAGATTCCTATCACCATGGTGACAGTTATGCTTCTTCCATACTGAAGCTCCTGCACTCATTTCTGTGACTTGCTTCCTTCATAAAGTCCTCATAGTTCCCTGTGTATAGCAATGTTAAGAGGGCTACTTATATAATTAGTTATATAATTCCTATGTTTCCATTAAATTGTGTGTTTCACTAGCACAGATCTTGATGTGCTTCTGTACTGTGGACCGCACACCAGAAGGCACACCATAGGGATTTATTACATTTCTGTTGAGCAAAGGAATAGCAGGAATAAATAGGCCAGTGAATTAGTAGGTAGGTGTGTGAATTTACTAATCCCCTCTCCACAGTTGGAAGGTTTAGCAGTGTCTCTTCTCTGTCTCCTCCATGCCTTAATCCTGGTTTTGTCAACACTAGTGGGAGGCAGGTTGACTGGTTAAAGAATCTGATTCCTTGCTAACAAAGCATTATACTGCTGAGAGAGAAAGCCTCAACTCCCTCCCCAACCTAGGCCCTCTTGAGAAACACTGAGAGGCTGGTGGGTGGCAGCCATAATCATTTGCTATCCTAAAGTAAATTTGAAAGCCTTTGTAATGTGCCAATCTCACATCCTTTGAAAAACGTATACCCAAGATAGTATTTAAGTCATGAACAGTGTTTAGTGTTTTGTTTCACCTGGAAGATATTTAAGAAATGTGAAGCGGAGATTGTTAGCGACAGAATGAAAAGGAGGGAGGCCTCCTGTGTAAAAGCCAAGTGCTGTGCTCCTGTGTGCACGCTGTTACCACCATTAATGAGAATAAGAGGTAGGTACGTGATGCATGCTCCTGTAGATCTATCCAGAAGATAATATGTCCTTCACTGAAAATTGCCAAGAAAGTGTGCATAAAGGCCTTTCATTTCTTTCATTTTTACTACTTCTAATTACTATTAAGAAAGGAATCACATATTTTTTAGGGCTCTGAACTAATTAACTGTATGTATAGATTCAGAAGGTGCTTGCTTTGTACATAATAGGTTATTTCTAAGACTACTTTCCCAAGAATCTAGTGGTCTATGGCTGGGGTCCCTGGATGTGACTGGACTTCATGGTAGAAGAGGTTATCTGCTGACCTCTTGGCATGTAGGAGGACTCAGGAAATCAGGGTAGGAATGGAAGGACCAGAATCCATGGGAGCAAAAGAACTATGGGAGAGAAACCTAACGTTCAAGTTCCAGCTGCATAGCCTTCCTACCTGCGGTCTCAGTGGCTCTGACACCTACTAATAAGTGGTGATTCTTCTAGGAAGAAAACATCTATCAATGGGACAAAAAATAATCTGACAACCTTTGAAAGTAAAACCAGGCAGAAGAGAACAAAGAAAGTCTGACTTAATGTAAATATATTAAAAATATACATACTTTCTTAGTAGCTCTGCTGGATTTTGTTTTTTTAATTTGGTATTCACCTCGCTTTTGATGTTTACCAGACCCTTCTAGCTGCTGCTGACATTAGCTGATGTGTGGTCTTTAGCTGTGACATATGTAATTAACAAACAGGATAAATATACGCCTCGCCATTCTGATATAAATGGTGTAATTAGATATTTCTTTTTACATTCTTTAGGGAGAGATTCACAATCAGCAAAAGGATGATTGAAACAACAACCAAATACATTTCCACAATTCGACAGAAAGACTAATTCTCTAACCAGCACTAATTTGAAGCCAAAGGGATTGTTTGATATGAAGGCTTAGTGCTCACTCCGTGAAGATGTATTCAGTTGAATTGAATTCAACTGACAACTCAAAGAAATCATTCATATTTAATTTAAAGTGCAGTTTTTCAGTCGTCAAAAGTTGGAAGCTGGTCTTTTATTCAGAGTTTCCACATTGTGTAGGGGGAGGGAGTGTTTGTCTCTTATTTCTTCTTCCTCCCTGTGTAATTAGATAGAAGCAATAGAGTCTCATCAAGACAGTTTCTCTGACTTTTTTAGATTCTAAGAATAATGCAAAAACAGATAGCTGTTTGGGAAAGAGGAGAGAATTAATAAAAAGCAACCCTTTGCCTTTGCAATGGGGCTGCACATATACAGAGCAGGCAGCATCCACACTAGAACCAGTTACCATCCAGCAAAATCACCTCAACCTCAGTCTCCTTCATTTCTGCTCCAAACCCTCAGCTCTCCCTACTCGCACTCCATCTCATTGATGTTTCTAATGTTCTCTGGATACGTCTTGATTTTCAGGCCAATTTAGTGAACAGGGAGTATTGTCACTATTTTCATCTTGAAGGTATTTCTCTCTGGCCTGGTGGATAACTGTGTAACTTTGCTTCTTAAAGGTTAGTTTAGCCGGTGACACCCAAGGCATGTCTGTAAAAGGCTCATAGAGCAAGAAGGAGGCCTATAATACTGCTTTTGCAAAGTGCAATAAAATGCCCAAGTCTTCCAAGCACTAGTGGGCCCTTGCACAGGACAATTAAACATTAACAGGCCCTGGGGCCTTGGGAGCAGGGCCCAGCAACCCTTTGAAGCCCTGTTTGCCAATTAAACACCGTCTGACATTTGTGTCAAGGTGGCAGGGATCCAAAGCAGAGATAGGAGCGTCAACCACTTCAGGGGCTTTCATTAGCTCCCCAGACATTCCTGGCCTGGCCTGTTTCTTTACTATTGCCAAATCCACACCCTGCTCGGGAACTCGGAGCTCTGAGAAAGTTTACTGAGATAAGCTTATAATGGAAATAGCACTTTGTCACCCTTTACCACTCACTCCTTGTTCAATTATCTTTTATCTGTTTAGAGTATTTGCCAGCTCTCCCAACGCCCCTAGGATGAAACTGTTGGACCAAAAGCCCTCACTAGGGTTGTAAAGAGGTGTGGCAGGGGTGGGAGTTGCCACTTTGTGTTTGCCAGTCCGATCCAGCAGCTTTGGAGTCTGTCTCCTCATCCTTTTTAAAACTCTATCAACGTACTAGTAAAAAGCTTTTGCATTTCCTAATGTGGAGAAAACATTCTTTTTGAGGCACAGCTCTGGGCTCTCTAGCTTCTCACAAATAGTAAAATAGACCTGGATCTTTGGGTGGTGAGAATTTCGTGAGTTATGAGGCAAGGTGGCGAGCACTAGGGTGTTTGCCTTTTACTCGAGGTGTCCTCTGTAAACAAATGTCTAACCTTGAAGTATCATGAATGAAGTTTCTTGAGATAGGCCGTGGTCAGATCTCTCACCACCATACCTTGTTGTGGGCTAACTGAGCTACTGTTGACATGAAGTGGCATACCAATTTTGCATTTTGGTGCCCGAAGACTGTGATGTATGTGATCAGCTCAGCCCTGATGCCAGGATAAAGGCTCCATTTCCGTTGCTGAGATAGATGCAAAGGCACAGGGAAGTTCCCCATCAAGACGCAGCAGTAACTTCTCTCTTCAAGAGAGAAGAATGCACTGACCCAGTGCCAACCGGCAATAGCAGGTGACAATGCATGACATAGGTCATCGTAGGTACTGCAGATGCTGTCTGGCTACACCTTACTCTGGAGGAAGACAGCATGTTTTGAGGAGACTCACGAGCCTTGTGGAGAATCCACTAGAAGAAACAAGGCTACCTAACTGAAGCCCACAAATACCAGAGCTGCTCTGCCAAAAACCACATGATAGAACTCAGAGACACAATGCCACAGCCAAGCCAGAGATGGCATGTCCTTCTTGACTGCTAACTCAGTTCAATCACAATGCAGGACTGCTCAGCCGATCTACTCAGTGAGTTCCTGACCTGAAGAAAAGGTGATTTAGTAAATATTTATGGCTTGAACCATAACTTGGGGTTATCTGATATGGGCTAGTAGATAGATGACTAATGCATCTCAACTAACTGATAAGAAACTACAACAGAGCTTAGAGTAGAGAGACAGAAAAGCTTGGTAACTTACAGGCTGTGTGACCTTGGAAGATTCACCTGCTGTCTGTTGTATGGATGGACTTACCCTCCTTTTAAGGTTCTTGTCTTGGAGTTCTGACTTGGCAGCATCAATGATCATTACTGAACTGACCAATACTCCTCATTTTGGGCATTTTCTGGATAGAATGAAGAATTCAGATCCTCACTTAATTATAGGAATAAGGATATATTTCTATTCTGGTCTTATATGGAAAAGAAAATTGTTTAGATGGTTCCATCATCTAAATTGCATTTATTGACACCTCTAACCCCCACCAAACTGGAAGCCTTAAAGGAAGAGCACACATTGTTTATTTACATAAACCAAAAGGCTCGTTTACATAAACCAGTCCTATACAGGATGGGTTTGATGAAGCCTACAAAGTGCTCAATGAATACTCTTGACTTTTGTTATAGAAAGATACTAAGTAGTTTCTGGCCTAATGACTTCGTTGTAAGTCATGGCTGCCTGCCTCTGAAGAACATCTAACATCAAAAACAAACACAATAACCTGCACAACCATTACATCATTATAGTGGGTAAATCCAATAGGCAAAGCCACTATCTTTCTGTGCAGAGCCTCAAGTGGTTACTTAAACACATGCTCTAGAAACTGTAAACTATGGTGTGACCTGAGAAAGATACCCATCAAAATGATGCAAAGCCCATCAGAGTTAATGAGAGTCACTCTGATATCAATGGAGAGCATAAATCATTACACCTAACCATGTTAGCTAAAAGTGAGGACCTGGTTCAAAAGGATGAAATATTCAGGTCTCAGCCTTTGAAGAGACTGAGTAGAGTAGATAAGACTTTGCTAGATGACAGGAAAGGCTGCCATGATTCTTTAAAACTAAATGAAACTTTGATTCAGATGAAATTAGGTGAGATTTGATGCTGTAAGAAAATGTGTAAAACTTGAAACAATTTTCTTTTCCATATAAGACCAGAATAGAAATATGTCCTTATTCCTATAATTAAGTGGGGATCTGAAGTCTTCATTCTATCCAGAAAATGCCCAAAATGAGGAGTATGAAAAGAAAGCCCTCAGATATATGAAATGTCTTACTGCTGTGTGTGTGTGTGTGTGTGTGTGTGTGTGTGTGTATGTATGTGTGTGTTGTGTATGTGGGGGTAAGGGGGGTAATGTGAATGCAGGTGTGTATGTGCACTTCGTGTGTTTGTGTGTGTGTGTGTGTGTGTGTGTAAGTTGATATATTTGCATGTTCATATCAAAGACAGAGGCTAGCCTTGGGGATCATTTCTCAGGGGCTCTCCACCTTGTTTTCTGGGATAAGGGCTCAATGATTAGGCTAGAATGCTGTGATTACAGCTGTGTACCTACCATGACCATCTTTTCTACCTAGGTCCTGGAGGCTACTTTGGGTTTCTAATGCTGACAGATCTACCTTCTCAGGATGAATCTGCTCATTGCTAGTAAAACTCAAGCCCATTCCCAAAGTTTCAAAATAGTGAGCTCCCTTCAGAGGACAGTGTTTGGCTTAATTTGGAATTAGAAATTAGTATTGATGGCTCAGTGACGACAAACCTGATGATTTGAGTTTGATCCACAGGATCCACATGGTGACAGGAGAGAAGTGACACTGGTAAGTTGGTCTCTGACTAGGCATCTGCCCACCCTCTCCACCTTAAATTAAGACATTAGTGCTAGTGTTAGACTATTTGTTTAGTGTTAGTCCTGAGGTCAGCAACACTGATTCCCTCTTTTTCTTTCCAAAACCAAATTTCTGATGAAGATGAGCTAGAAAGCATAGATCCTGTTGAAGATAGTATCCTGGAGCCAAGCTCTGGTATATCCAAGTTCATGGTGATTTTCACTGAACAAGAACAGAGTGAACCAGTCACCACATGGGCAAAGGGCATATGTGGTTTCAGTGGTCTAGGGGTGTAGAGAAAGTGTGGGACTCACTTACTCGGACTGTGGTGCTTCTCAGATCAGCAGGAACCAAACAGGAGATAGATACACATTATATTATCTGATTTTGTACCACAGGGCTCATCTGACCCATTCAGCTACCAGGGTTGTGAATGAAATAACTGTTCTTGCGTAGACTCTGTATTTCCATCTTTTATGCTATTTATTGTTGAACTGCTTAGTTTAATACACTTAGAAATGGAGAACCTCCTGGGAAAATTGAAACAAAATTAGAAATAGTCTGAGCTATGCATAAGCTTTAGATATTCCTCTTTAACCACATTAGTCTCAATGTTTTATGGGACTGTATTAGTCACTGCAGGCAGAGAGAGGAAAGAGAAAACTCGGTTGTATTTCTTCCCACTGAGTAGCATTAAAATACATGAAAGACTGGACAAAATGTGTCAAGCCAGCACACCTATGAAGCAGCTATTTGAAAGACCATTTCTTAAATATCTGAAAAATGCAAATTTATTAGGTAAAGATATTTGGGTACCTAGAAAAGACTCCAGAAAAATAGACATTCAATCTAAAGATTCAATGGACTTTATAACCAACTTGGGTAGTACCTACTGGCTGAGAAGGAGTATTACAAAGGCCTTATGGTGTGACGACTCCCACTTTCTGATTTTAAGGAAAAGGCTCAAGTAGTTTAACATTATGAAAAAGTTGAATGAGTTTTGGTACATAGGGCAAAATTAAAAACTTAGGAAATTCACAAGTACATTTTTTTTCTTTTTTTTTTAGGGTATATATATTTAATGTATATGAGTACACTGTAGCTATCTTCAGATACACCAGAAGAGGGCATCTGATCCTATTACAGATGGTTGTGAACCATGACATGGTTGCTGAGAATTGAATACAGGACCTCTGGAAGAATAGCCAGTGTTCTTAACTATTGAGCCATCTCTCCAGCACACACAAATACTTTTTCTTACCACGATAATGATCATGTGTTAGGGTGACATAAACATTCTATGCTGTCAAGGTTGTTCAGGACATATAGCTGGGTATAAACCAGGATGGGAGGGGATGTACAGGATATAATCAACTGCCATGATTCAACAGAAGAGAAAAAAATCAGGAAAAATTATGATTGCTGGAAGGGAGTCTTTCCTGCAATCATAATCTTAACCATGGCCCTATTACATAATCATTCTCCTGAGGATTGGAAATGCTGCTTTGACTGTATGGTGCCATGTGTTTCAAGATACTATCTTCACTTTCTACTGCAACATTAACGAAGGCTAATGAGATGGCTCAGTAAGTAAAGGCACTTGCTACCCTGTCTGATGGCCTGCCATTGATCCCTAGGATTCATATGGTACAAAGAGAATCAACTCCTACAGGCTGTCCAATAACCTTTACACATGCACCATGATGCATGCAAGTGCATACTCACAATACACATATTTACAACACACATGCATACATGCACAACAACATGAATCAACATGGTTTTAAAACACTGTTCCTTGATAAGCCTGGAAGAATGGTTCTGTGGTTAAGAGCATTGGTTGCTCTTACAGAAAAGCATGGTTTGTGTCTTAGTACCCGCATGGAGACTCAGCAGCCAACAGTAACTCAGTTTTAGGAGCTATGTGATCCCCTCTTCTGCCTACCACAGGCACTAGGCACACATATGGTACACATATATACATACAGACAAAACACATAAAATAACAAATATTGTATCTAAACTGTAAACCATTGTAAGAAAATTGGTCTATTTATAATATGTAATCTTATTTTTGAAGGTTTTTTTTTCATTCATGTAGGTCTTCATATACGTACGTAAAATTATTTTTATTCTCATACTTTTCTTATATGCATGATTGTTGAATATTTTCTATTACCATGAATTATGAATATTTATATGTCTTAATTATCTCATCTGCTTATTATTAAAATATAGACTAGCCATGTAGTATTTTATAATTTGTTTTTGACACATATCAATGAAAAGGGCAAAAACAGATAGAAAAAACCCTATTAATTCCTATAGCAATAAAACATTAATAATTTAAAAACAGTTTGTTTTTATTATCTTTGATTTTTTTTAATAGACACAAGAGCATGGTTCTCCTTCACAATAGTTCTCCACGAACTACTGTTCTGCCTGAAGCTTGCTGATGCCCTCTACCCAACTCTTCACCCAAGCTCATATGACTCTCACCTTCAGGCAGGCTGGAGCATCCTGATGAGCCCACCTACCTTCTACAGTGAGTCCTGTCTACTCTCTCTCACTGTCAGCTTCCTGGTTTAATCCCAGCTCTAGGTCCTGAATAACCTTGACAGCATAGAAAGCTTCTGTCACCCCAACACATAAGAAGTCTCCATCTTTCCCCTTTTCCCAAGGCAAATATAAGCAAAGTCTACTGTTGACCCTTACCTTTCTCTCCAGCTTCACCCTACAGTGTGAATTTGTACATCAGCTTCAGCACCACTGTCATCTAAATAGATGTCATCTTATGCATATACTTCTAATATATGTCATCTGCAGAAGGCTTTTGGGTAGTCACTGGGTATCGAAACCATGAATGACAGCATGTAGGAGGATCAGAGGTGGCCCAGCTTCTTTCCAGAACAACTGTGCTCATTTATTCATGTAACTAGGAGTCTCAGCTGCTCTGCTTTGTACTAAAACTTAATACTGATGGACTTCCCTCTACCATCTTCTAGAACTCATAATTGTCTTCTTCATATATAATGATAATGATTCATATTAGAAATTCTCTGAAACATAGGTAATCATTTAAAAAATGGTTGTTGGCCTTGAAGTAAGGCATAGGTTTGAACTCTCAATCCTTGGTCTCCTGAGAGTAAGAACTGTTGAAGGAAAAGAGAAAGAAAGAAATCTATACAATCTGTTCCCCAGGAGTGTGCGAGGAAGAAAAAGGGAAGCTGGCCTTATGAGCCATTCAACCTGAGACACTTCAAACTAGGGTCTGGAACTCAACCACCTCTTCTCTGCCCTTCAGGGCTCACATGGAAATCATAGATCTAAACTGTGTGAAGTAGGAAATCTATTTTATCAGACTTAAGTTGCCTTACATTTCAGAGAGCTAAAGTCCCAATGATACCCTCGTATGGCCTTCATTTTGCACCAGTGCTGTGAAGACACCTTAGCTTTGTAGCTGTATCAATACCAAGGGCTTCTATATACTTCCTAGAATGGTTTCTGTAAAAAACACCACAGAGGCCTTGACTCAAAACAATGAATCCATTTTTTTATGTAATCCTATGGGAGACATTTCTCTGTGCTCCATTTCTAAAAATAAGTATGTTTCCTGAGAAAGGGATGTCCTTCCATCTTGCGACTGAATTGGGCAATTGTTCCTCTTTCCCCTGCACTAGCAGAGTACACAGAGCAGATAACATAAATGACTGGACAAGGCATTAGAATATGTAACTGGCCCCCAGTGCTCCCCATACTCAGTTTGTAAGTGTCATGGTGCTGACAACCAGAAAGCTTCCAAGGTCTTTTATTTTCATGCTCTATTTTTCACGTCTTTGGTAATGACTTCAGGTACTGAGTGTAAATAAAAATATAATGAGATTAGCACGTGTATATTACTCTATGATAGAGCCCTCAGTGAAGCTTGGCATTCAATCAATGCTTAGAAACAATATATGTAGAAATGAGAAGAAAGAAAGAAAAAAAGAAAGAAAGAAAGAAAGAAAGAAAGAAAGAAAGAAAGAAAGAAAGAAAGAAAGAAAGAAAGAAAGAAAGAAAGAAAGAAAGAAAGAAAGAAAGAAGGAGGGAGGGAGGGAGGGAGGGAGGGAGGGAAGGAAGGAAGGAAGGAAGGAAGAAAGAAAGAAAGAAAGAAAGAAAGAAAGAAAGAAAGAAAGAAAGAAAGAAAGAAAGAAAGAAAGGAGGGAGGGAGGGAGGGAGGGAGGGAGGGAGGAAGGGAGGGAGGGAGGGAGGGACGGAGGGAAGGAAGGAAGGAAGGAAGGAAGGAAAGAAGGAAGAAAGAAAGAAAGAAAGAAGGAAAGAAGGAAAGAAAGAAAGAAAGAAAGAAAGAAAGAAAGAAAGAAAGAAAGAAAGAAAGAAAGAAAGAAAGAAAGAAAGAAAGAAAGAAAGAAAGAACGCAAGCTCCCAGGTTTCTCCCAAATCCCCAGGACCCTGGCTATCCGGTTTTGCTTAGATCTTTCTGAATCATGGTGCTTATCATGTCCCAGGTAACCAGTTCCAAGTCCAAGAACTGTGGATTATTTGTCTAGTGAGAAGGAAGGGAACCTTTAAGAGAGAGGGCTGTTTATGTGTGTTTGTGAAGGACTCTACCCTATGCCTACCACACAGCAGTAAGTGCTTGGTAAATTTTGCAAAGCACCATCTCTGCGTTTGCCTGGCAGCCTTTCCAATAGGAAGGCACCCCCTCCTCTGCCATGTCACTGTCACAGGCCACCAAGAGAGGCTATACCAAAGTATTAAAGCAATAGTGATTTCATAGTTTCACATCCAAAATCTTTTCCCTGAAAGTTCTACTTAAGTGGTATCACTTAAACCTCCACAGAAACAAAGCATGTGGGGAAAATAATTTGGAGCTACTCTGCTCCCATTTTTTGCTTAGCCAGAAATAAAGTACAATGTTCCTTTAGGATTGTACTATGTCTCTGGTCTCAGATGAGGGAGGCCACTCTCTGATACCAACCAGCAAATGTTCACAAGCAAAAAGATGGACCAATCACACCACTCTCTAGCTATGTGGTGTATGAAATCCATATACCAGATGAATTTGATTATTCCCCTCATACATAACACATATTAGGTGCCTGCTCTACCATCATGGGCTGACTCATTCTTGAAAAAGGATTAACCGTGTACATGTGGTCTCCCTTATCCTGTCTTTTGGGACAAAAATAAATCAATTTTGACCCAAGTCTAGATTTTCTAATGTAATCAATGTAGTATGATAGCAAAAGTGTGTTAGGATTGTTTATGCCTGGCAGATATATTGGACTGTTCTAGGGCATATTAGTCATGGGATACTTATTGCTGTAGCATTAATCCTAATACACATTAGCACAGCATCGTCCTGGAATGGAAGTATGACAGGTCCTGGCTCAACAAAATCAAAGGCCATTTCTAATTTGAGTTAGAAATGAAATAGTGCATATGGTTTCTGTCTTTCCTTGGTCATTGTGGAGCCCATCATGTATACCAACTTGTGGAATCCTCTGGACCTCATCAACATCTTCGTTTACCTGTCAGAGTAGGAGGAGAAAGTATAGAAGAACTCAGTCTGAGGGGTCTCATTGCCCAGGTGTGTCTGAACCATCAATTTGCCCACATTTCTCTACCTGTTTCTTAGGGACAGGTTCAATGCCTAGCTCCGTGGAAGACAGGATAAGATTTGGTGAGCAAATAGAAATTTCTGTTCAAAGAAAAATAAAAATAAAAACTAATTCCACTGTATGTTAAAAGTGGAGATGTTTGAGCTCAGTCAAAGGTAAAAGTCACTAAAAATGTTCAGATGTACAACAGTAGTGCTACAGTGAGTTAGGATTTGAGAAGATTCAAATTGGGCCAAGAAAGGTATCCTCAAGTCTAGGATGCAGAATACATCATTTCAGTTCTTCATGAAGTTGGTGTGCCTCCTTTGGCACATGACATCATAGAATACAACACGTTGCCTTGTTGGGGGAAGACAGCTCAGTTGGTAAAACACGGAGACATGTTCAAATCCCCTGCAGCCATGTAAAAAGCAGGTGGTGGTATATTTCCAGTGCTGGGAAGGTAGAGAGAGGAAGCTCACCAAGACTCACAGATGAACAAGGTTAGCCAGAACTGTGAGCTCTGGGCTCAGTGAGAGAGCTTTTCTCAAAAAGTAGGGTGAATAGTGACAGAGGTGAACACCCAATGTTAAACTCCAGATGCAGAAAGATCCCCTGTGGACACCTTGTTTTGCATAAAGAAGCCAGAAATAAACTGGAGAAAAGAAAGCATCTTCAATAAATGGTGTTGATCAAACTTCATGCCCTTGCTTGGGTTCTTCTCCTTCTGGTTGTTTTGTTCTCTAATTGATTAGTTTTTGTTTCATCTCATTACATTTGATTTTGTTATTATACCTTAGAATCCTATTTGTTTTCTAATAACAGAAGGCATGTGTATTCGAAGGGAACTGAAAACAACTTATAAATTTCTTCTCTGGGATTTCAAATGTCATCTGAAAATCAGGCATCCCTGGGACCAACAGCAAAGCTTGCCAGCCTACTGACGGTACATGTTCCAGACCTTTACATCATGTCTATAGGATTATCTTACTCTCTGCTGGGTAAAAATAGTCCCTTCCCTCATCATAGCTAGAGCCAGTGCACATGATACTTGCTTATCTGGGACATTCAGGCTGCTCATACAATGAGCCCCACTCAGCCACATGCCCTGAGAACCTCTGATCCGCTCTAACATAGAAGACCAATATCCTGGTTTCCTCTGACTCTGCCTCTTCCTGGAGACTTCCATAGTCTCTCCCTTCTTCCCAGTGTTTTCCTTTTAAGAGCCAAGAGCATTGCTAATTGTCTGTGTTACGCACTACCTCATATACAAAGATTCACTAATTGGACAGATATTTGTTGAGTACCTTCACTGAGTGGGGCTCTGTTCATGTTGCTTAAGATAAATCACTGAGGACAAGAGACAATAAATAATTCCTGCCCTAGCAGATATTATAGTCTAGTAAAGGAAAACAAACAGCCAATAACAGACATAACAAATGGGCGGAGAATACAGCATGACAGAAG
Source organism: Apodemus sylvaticus (assembly GCF_947179515.1). NCBI lineage: Eukaryota > Metazoa > Chordata > Mammalia > Rodentia > Muridae > Apodemus > Apodemus sylvaticus. Next base: position 105,802,627 of record NC_067477.1, on the reverse strand, counting down.
AGGGCAAGCACTGGCAGCAGGTGGGTAGGGATGGGGGCGATTAGAGAGGAAAGAATGCTGAAGGCGGAGGTTTGCAATGTTGAAAAAATGTGAATAAGGCAATTACTGTACTTGAGCAGGGAATGCTCATGCAGGAACTTGCACATGTACAGGAAGAGAGTTTTAAATAGAGAGCAAAGGTCCTGTGGTATCACGATGCTGAAGTCAAAGAAAGATGGTGTGGCTGGAGGGTTAGGGATACAGGGGATAAGGGTGAGTTTGGAGAAGAAAGGTCAGCTTGTGTGAAATCAACTGACATAAAGTCCTAGAGGCCCATTTAAGGATTTGACATTTGCTCTGACTAAAATGGGAAGCTGTGGAAAAAAATGAAGGGAAGGCAGAATACAAATCTAATCGGGTTTGTAGAGAATAGCTCTCTCGTGTGTGTGTGTGTGTGTGTGTGTGTGTGTGTGTGTGTGTGTGTGTGTGTGTCTGTAGAAGCAAGAAGAAACCTGTTCGGAAACACTTGTAGTAATGCAGATAGATACACCTGGAATCTAATAGGTACAAATAAATGTAAGGGCACAGTGGAAGACCTAGCATTATTTCTTAACAGATTGGATTAAGATTCGAAAGAATGGAACAGCCATAGATGACTGCAAAGTCTGCATATCTTAAGTGTCTCAATACTGCGTATTACTGTACATGTATTGAGCAGGCCATTAAGGCTTTACTTGGGCCATTTTGGTTTAACACATCTCATTGACAATCATGCATTTTTAGAGAGGAGACAGTGAGATCCAAGCAGAAAGGACAGGAAAGAGGTTTAAGGTTGATATGAGAGCCTGAGAACCCTCTGTTCTGCAGTGAAGCCAAGAAAGCAGCTCTGCACTGAAGGCTTGAGTCAAACTGGAATCCTATGTGGTGGTCTGATTCTTGATGTGACTATGTTTGGAGATAGGACATTGGAGAGAAGTTATTTCAGAAGTGGCCGCCAAGGTGAGTTCCCATGATGATGACATTAGTCTCTCCATTTCTTTATCTTCTTTCTACTCCTCTTTCCCACATGTCTCCTGTGAAACTATGTGTAGGAAGAAGCCTCTCACCAAGAACCAAACTATATGAGCACCCCGACCTTGGCCTTCTGGACTTCAGATCCCTGAGAAACGCTGCTTATGCTAATTTGTTTCAGTAGCCTAGTTGACCGAGCAAGACTGAATGGAATGAGTAACTAAGGCGGGGACAGAGAACTAAGACACACACCCTGGGCTCTCCAAGGCCAGAAGTGGCTGAGGACCAATGTCCAGGGAGGGTAAAGGAAGTCAAAAAACTGTCTTATTCTTAAAGCGAAGAGAAGATGAGTAAGAAGGGGACGGCAGGGAGGGCTGGTAGTTCTGTTGCGGCAAGGAGGTTGAGTAAGATGAGAACAAAGAACTGACCTTGTGGTTTCCAAACTGGAAGTCATACATGATATTAATGACCATTTCCGTAATTTTAAGAGTAATTTTAGGAACGTGATGTGTGTAACCAGATTTCACAACTCCTCTGAGAGCATGTACTGTGGAAAAGTATTGAGCAGTGGGCAGAGCAGTCAGAGAAGGCTTTAGGTCGATGTGGAAAATAGAAGAACACCAGCATTTTGGGAGGTGAGTATAAACATAATGAAGGGACACTGAGTGGAGCCCACTGAGGGATGTGAGGGTAGCAGAGTCAGTGTCCACCTATAAGAAAAGACTAAGTTCAGGTCATATAAAAAAGTCAGAAAGCATCCTAAGGTCAGATGACCACCATTTGTCTTGAAGGTGCCATGCTTCCTGCTTTAGCCATTTGGCTCAAGTAGCCATAGGTAATAGGTACACAGTGGCCTGACTGTTTCAAATTCATGTGACTTGTAAATATGTGCTTTGGTTTGGGCTATAGTTTGCTGATCCCTAGTGCACTTGTCAGATTGTGGATTTTCTCCATCAAACTGAAGTGTTTTAATATTTTGTTGTTGTTGTTGTTGTTTGTGTTGAGTTGGAAGGTAGATCTCATAGGGAAATTTGGGAAATACTTATCTGGTGATAGGCTCCCTCCAGGAGGGAACAAAACTCTCTCCTCTCTCTGATAGCACCAGCTAGCTCAAGGCCAGCACATGATACATGCATCAGGTACTCAGTTTGCTACCTGTAGAGTCAGCGCGTGGTGTAGGAACAGTTCGTGGATGGAGTAAATCATAATTGTACATTCTTGTCTCCCAGTTTCTGAAATAAGAGCAGGCTGTTTCTGCTGACTCTCAGGAAGAATCAAAGTGAAGAAATGAGACTCAATAGAAAGATTTTGATCATTTTTTATGGAATTACCTTGCACTATTAAGAAGAACTCTTAGTTAGAGGTGGAAGAGGGTTTTGATAAATGAATTCAGGTGAAATGGTGCAGCGACTCCTTGTGTAAAGGAACCTGCCACCAAGCCTGATGATAGGAGTTCCATTTCCAAGACATAGTAGAAGGACAGAATTGATTCTTGGTTTGTTTTTTGTTTTTTGTTTTTTGAGACAGGGTTTCGCTGTATAGCCCTGGCTGTCCTGGAACTCACTCTGTAGACCAGGCTGGCCTCGAACTCAGAAATCCACCTGCCTCTGCCTCCCAAGTGCTGGGATTAAAGGTGTGCACCATAACTGCCCAGCTGAAATAATTGATTCTTAAACACTGTGGCATGCATGTAGGCAAAACCACACACAGACCAATGTAATCTAATTTTTAAACAACAACAACAACATATTTAAGACAAACATGGTACCACTAGAAAAAAACTGAAAAGAGAAATAGTACTTATTTCCAAATGGTGGTGTTATCGTTTAGATCAATGGTTCTCAACCTTCCTAATGCTGTGATCCTTTAATACAGTGTTGTGGTGAACCCCAACCATAAAATTATTTTTGTTGGTACATCATAGGGTAAATATGTATGCTTCCCAATGGTCTTAGGTGACCTCTATGAAAGGCTCATTCAGCCCCCAAAGGGGTAGAGACCTTCAGGTTTAGAACCACTGTTTAGATAAAGAAAATGATGGAGATGGTAATGCTGAGATTGGCTATGATAATAAGGGTAACTAATGGTGGTGGTGGTGGTCACAATGGACAATGCTTAGTAAATGAGACAGTAGCCAGCCTCCACAGCATTTACAATCATTACAACATACCTGCTCAGAGGGCACAATAGTGCCAAACAGTGCACACGAATAGTACACATGGATAGTCCACACAAATAGTACACATGAATAATGCCCACAAATAGTGTACATGAGTAATGAACAATTACACAACTAGAATCATCATTGCATTTGAATTGAAGCTCTGGGAAATACATCTGTATAGACTTGAGCAGATCACTTAGACTTTCTGGAAAGATCTCAGCCTCCTTATTGATGTAAGAATAATAAATATAATCTCGCATACTTTACAGACTCTCGATGACAGACAAATTCTCATGCAGGAAATTAAAAAAAAAAAACATATTGATGCCCCAGACACAAAAGTAAGAAGTCTTAACCTTTTCTCCACTGAATTTTCATCATGTTCTTTGTAGGATCTTCATTTTTTCCTCTAGATCTTTGCTTTTGAAAAAAAGATGAGCAAAAAGTTATAAGATAGAGTTAGCATCAGTTCAGGTGTTGCCCTTATTGGAACAATTATGTTTTTATGGTGCCAATTCTACTAACAGATAGTAAAAGATCTAAGAACTTCCCCCTGTAAGCCCATCCATCTTGGCCTGATGGGGTATTTTTCCATGTTCTCTTCAAGCAGATTTTAGAAATATGTTTGCTGCTCTTGTTGCTGATACCCACTAAGACATCGGCATCCACCTAAGATGGCGCCTTCATATCTGCCCTTCATTGTTCATCACTGTCTCCCTGCCTGACCAGTCCTCTAGCTGATTGCCATTGTTTTTTCCTCCAGAACAATTTTATTAAAGTCTAAAAGACAAACCTCAGGGCAAGCAAGATCTACATCACAGACTCCAGGGAAGAGAATGGAGAAGTGAGGAGACCATGTTCAAGTTGAGCTGGCATAGAAGTGAGCAAGAAGCCACATGGCAGGGGGGTAGTTTTACAAAGAGTGAAGACCAAACTGCTAGGGAAAGTAAGCTTAGAAAATGAAAAAGCTAGGCGTGAGGGTGCATGCCTTTAATACCAGCATTCAGAAGGCAGAAGCAAGAAGAGCTCTGAGTTCAAGGCTAACCTGGTCTACATAGCAAGTCCCAAGCCAGCCACAACTACATAGTGAGATATTGTCTCAAAAGAGAGAGGGATGGGAGCTCAGCTTTTCCCCATAAGTCACAAAAGCAGATAAGCTTACAAAGCTTCATGTATGTCTTCAGGTCTATAGACTGTGCTGAGCGTTCCAACTAAGGGAAGAAAAAATATGTGATCTCATTAAAGGGCTTATTAATCTATTTCTTTAGCATCACTCAAGATGATTCTTATCTTCATAGGAGCAGTCCCATATTCCTGAAGGGCATCCCTTAACCAGGACCCACCCAACAGAAGTAACTCTTAAGGGAGGGGACAGTCATATGTCTCCATCTAGAAGTAAATTCCATTCTTTATTACAGAATTTCCCTCCTGAAGAGTAATCCCTAAAATCATTTAGGAGATGGGCTAAGATTGGAAAATAGCCATAACTCACTTTTCATCATGAAAATTTAGAGATACAGTTCTAAGTGCTTCACCAGAAAGGACTGATGTCTGCCTCGAGATCTAGCACCCATGCTCACACACAGCCTTTAAATAGGAATGCATGTTTAGAAGATAAGAAACCATCTTTCAGAGCTTAAGAGCACTGACTGTTCTTCCAGAGGTCCTGAGTTTAATTCCCAGAAACCATATGGTGGCTCACAACCATCCGTAATAGGATTGGATGCACTCTTCTGGGGTTTCTAAAGAGAGTGGCAGCATACTCACATATATAAAATAAATAAGTAAATATTTAAGAAAAGGAAAGAAGAAATGAAAGAAAGAAAAAAGAAAGGCAGGAAGGAAGGAAAGGAAGAAAGGAAAAAAAGAAAGAGAGAGAGAAAAAGAGAGAGACAGAGACAGAGAGAGAACATCCTTCTTCTGACCTGAGAACTAAGGGCATTTCTAGAGGTGCTGTTGAATTGCCTGTCCAGTTTCTACCCTCTATTTTCATCATTTTTCTCTCAGAGGTGGTAACTGTAACTGCCATTTGGGTAATGATCAGTCTGGCTCCTTTGGGCAGAAAAGTTGGGGTGTCCTTCTAGGGAGCCTATCTCTTAAGAACCTAGAAGTGAATTGCTAGTTCCATTGTCCAGGCATAGGAAGGAAAGAAAGTCCTTGAGTGGTGCCTGAAGAGTAAAGACAAGAATGATTAACATTAAAGGTCCTAGGTAGGGAACCAGAAGAAGAAAGATGAAGGGTGCTTTTTAAATATCTAAATAAAAATCCATTAAAATCTCTTGATGGCCCCAATGGCACATTCACACAGTGGGCTCCTTTTCCCTTGTATTTCATTTCCAAAGCTGCACTCCAGAGTGATGAACCCAGAATCTGCACTTTGATACCTGTTGGGGTGGCTGCAATCACAATGTGAAATCCATCCCAGATGACTTCTATAGAAAGAGAAGGGGGAAGGAGGGAAGGAAGGATGGTGGGAGGGAGGGAGGGGGAGAGAGGTGGAAGAAGAGGAGAAGAAGAGGAAGAGGAAGAAGAAGGAGTTGTTCAACCACCATTCAATTTTTATGTTAAAACAATTGTGGGGCTAACTAACTGCAGCTTGGTTCTGTAGTATTTAATTAGCTTAGAGCAATATTTTCCTTATTAAGAAAAAATCATTAATGAGAAATAGTTGTCTAAATAACATATGAATTTAAGCATCATATCTGGGGACTGTGATCCCTTGAAATATTAAAGAAATACAACAAAATCATTTGAGGAGCTGTTCTCTCCATAGGTAAGTGTATCTCCTGATGCTCATCAGAGATGCTTCTCTTTTCAGTAAATGGAGATTAAGACAGAGACTTATAAGAGGCCAAGGTGGAGAGACTAAGAAACTTGGGGATTCTCAGCCCTGAGTGGAACATCTTTATCATCCTTTCTCCTCCCAAGGATCAGGGGTGATTGTGGAAGAAGAGGTAGAAATGTTGCAATAGCCACAAGCAATGGGTAACTGTAGCATCATAGTGCTTTCTGAACACAAGACCGTTCAGTATATGAACCTACAGCAACTGTGACTGCAGACACAGACCTGTAAAAGATCAAGCCAGACATAATGCCAACATAAAGAGGGGAAGTTGTCAGGAAACCCCATCGCTTGCTGGAGATCTATTTGGCAGTTGATGGCCATTGTGAGAGAAAGAGTCAACTCTTCTCCAGTTATCTGGGCGCTGAGAGGCTCCCATTACTACAGAAGATGGCCCTCTCCCCATTCATACACTGTGCTGGCTACTGGCAGCCCTGAAGAGATTCTTTGACGTTTTATTGGTGGTGTTGGTATCATTGAAAGAGAGAGAGAACACATGAACTTGGAAGGCAATAGCAGTATCAGGTAATAGGGGTGGGATTACATGTATGAAAGTCTCAACTTTTTATAGTTTAATTTTTGTTGTACTTTCCTTTCAGGAGTTTTAAACTGTTTGGATTTATGGGCATGTCTTCTTAGTTCCAATGGCAGCTGGATCCACTCTGAGTCCCAAGTTAGTCAATCCACCTCTGAGCCTCAGGTTGGCCAACTGGCAAACTTGTCTTTGATATGAGTTCTTTAAGCCCAGAGTGTATATTATGGTCAGTGGTACACTATTTGAATCTGTATTAGGCAGAAAGCTCTTCACTTGATGCTAAAAGCAGCTAGTGTCAAAAACACATGTATTACTTTTGGGGAGCCACCTGCAAATGGGTGCCACTGACCACAATCTGCAGACTCCTTGGAGAACTTCATGAGGAGGCCATGAGGAGGAGGTAACGTCATGAGTGCCTTCATGAGGAGGTAACATCCTCTGAATTGAAATATTTGCTTTCAGAAGGAGGAGGAGGGGTCTTGGGTAATGAACAACCATCCAAGCTTTATGGAGGTAAAGTGAAATATACCAGCTCCCTCCATATAGTTCTAGAAGCACAGAGTGCTGGAGAGAAGAAACTTCCTGACTTGTTGAGAGGTGTGTGCACTGTGCCAAGAACTCCAAGGAGACAGCTCATATGAACTCATCACACAAGTTGAAGTGGACTTCATGTTGGTACAAGAGTCATCCATGCTCCTAAGTAAGACAAATAAATGCATTTGATCACCACTTTGATAAACTCTTCTCTTTGTTCTCTCCTCAATTCCCTGATTCGGGCAAATAGTCCTCTGTGTCACTTCTCCCCAGGCAAAATCTCCTGGGCTCCTTTATGTGAGAACCTAACCCAGCAGCTCCCCACTCTGTCTTAACAACCATCCAACAGCCAGTCTCCATGGTTCTCTGAGAGAAGGGACAATTTCTATTGAGCAGTAATTCATGTGTTTTCCAACCTTTCCCAGCATACCTGGTAAATTAGAAAGCTGCTGTATGATAGGCAAGGGCAGGGCAGGCAGGAGATTTTAAATCTCTACACTGGTGAAGCCTGAAGAACTCATATGTTCCCTCCATCCTTTCCTTCCCAAGTTCTAAAAGTCTTAGATGCATTAGTCCCCAGAATGTGCTCACATAATGGAGTCAGGGTCACCCATGATGCCACCTCAGTGAGAAATAACCTTTATTGTGTCCAGCCATTATAATTTCAGGGCTTCACTTTGGGGATGGCTGGCAATTAACCACCTTACTGGGACCACCCTCTAACTTATGTGTAGTAAGGAACATTTATTGAAAACATGCTCTTTTACATATATAAATGAGTCCTTATGGGACAAAAGATATGATATAGTTTTGCCTCTTTGGGAGCAAAATCTAATATGAGAGTCTCTGCATATCATCCATAAATCAAAGTTTTGAACCCCTAAGCTTGCCATCATATTAACAATGTCACAAATGTAACTGAGGTCTTGACCTCATACACAATAAAAGCCTATGGTGGCTGGGTCCTCTTGATTTGCTATAGCATTTATTGAGACCACATATTCCAAAGACATGCAGAAGCACAGTAAACATTAGCTTTTCAGCCATCCTCTGTCAGGCATGTTCCTGAGGGCTGGTCTCTCAGGCCCCACAGCAATCCTACAAATTGTGCCTGCATTGGAAAAGGGAGGACACTGAGTCTCACAGAGACTTAAAAATGGAGACCTGTCACTCTCCAAGCCATGCTTTTTCCATGACATCATGGGCCCTCCATTCAGATGCCTCTGCCACCAGCCAGATGCCTTCGAGACATTTGGCGGCTGGCCAGCCTAAGCCCAGGAGCAGGGTGTGGACCCAGGCTAACCTGAAGAGCACCTACCCAGAATGAAGCCCTATGCTGAGGTCCATCAGGGCATCTGTTGCCTAACCTGGTGCCTGGTGATAGGGTGACTCAAGGCCCCCTTTCAGGTCACACGTGCCCACATTATTAATATGATAGCTACCACGAGACTTCTTATTTAATGAAATATTTGGGGCCACTCAATCAGTTGTTAAGGTTCAATGAGAAATCGATGCCTGTTTATTCAAAGCCCTGTCAGGAGCTTGGAAAACATCATGCTACTTTGAAAAATGAGTTTTTGTTGGTTTTTTTTTTTTTTAAGATTAAAAAGAAGGGGCCCCAACCAATGATTTGAGAAGTTCTCTGGTTGCCAGTTGGCGTTGGTCCTTCCTAAGGGAGCCAATCCAGAGCCACCATGGTAATAAAAGCGCCCTCCCCCCTTTCTGGCTGCTTTCAAGAGTGATTAGCAGAAGGGGATTCATAGGCCTTGGTTTTTGTTGTTTTGTTTTGGGGGGGTAGTTCTTTTTTTTTCCCTTGCACTTGGAGAATAAGTTAATTATGATTGGCTAAAATTTGTGTGGTTTTTGCTTTTATCCTTGAACCACAATTAGAGCTCCCGACAGCCTCTTGGCCCTCAGGAATTCCAGCTGGCATAATAATTGATAACCGTGGTTATGAATAGATTGGAAACAAGACTGTGAAAGAATGCCCAGCCACTTCAGAGGGTCATTTATAGCGCGCTGAAGGGAAGGGAGAATTTCAGGCCTGGAAAGCTTAGAAACAGAACGAGTTTTTATCAGTTTCCCTGACACTGGCAGATCAAAGCCTGAGTTGCGCTCTCTAAGGGTTACAGATAATGGGGTGGCCGCTAATTCATTCGGCTGCTGGAGCTGAGGCCTATTCAGAAGGGTAAACCAGGGAGTTTTCATAGCCTGCTTTGTAGTCTTTATCATAGCTCCAATGCAAGAATCACCTTTATATTTTAATGAGACATTTGAAAAGTATTTGATTCCCTCTGGCTAGGGGCTCTTTCTCAGCTGAGTCAGTAAGAAACGGTCGCCCAATGGAGCCTCATTTTCTGAAAGCTATACTATCTGCATTCCTACCCCTCCCGTCAGTTTAATAATTTCAATGTGAGCAAAAGTGAGAAAGGAATTGATTGAGCTTGCCATTAAATCTAAACTACCTTCCCTTGCCCTCCCCCCACAGCCCCCCTCATGCCTGCCCAGGGAATGGGACTGACAAGATGGAAGTTCAAATCCCCTCTTGAGCATGCCGTATATGTGATGCTTCAGGGACAGCCTTATGGCCTCCTGTAAGCCTTCCCCTCCCTGACCTATGGAATCAAGACAACAACTGTGTGCTCAAGGAGATTCAAAGTCATTCAGCAGGGCCTGAGACACTCCAATGGTACTCTAAACAGTGCTTTTAAATGAGGAATTTAAAACTATTTTATGGTAAAATAAATGAGTGCTCTCCACTAAAGTCCCATGAAGCTCCCTTAACTGTGCTAAGTAGATCGACTTTTTTAAAATACTGTATGTCATTTTAAACATTCTTATGAGCTAAATAATGCTGCAATGAGGTTCATATATTTTTGTTATAACTCCCAACACCTCAATATAAGGATGTATTTGGATGAAGAGTTTCTAAAGAAGCAACTAAGCCAAACTAAGGTCATAGGAGTTAAACTCTTACCCAATCACAGAGTCTTAAGTGTCTGGGACATGGGCACACATACCAGGAAGACACAGGAAGAAGATACTCCTCTCTAAGCCAAGGAGGGATGACTGTCCCTAAACCAGTTACAGCCTTGAAAACAGTGAGAAAATAAACTTCTACTGTGAAATGAACCGGTCTGTGATGTTCTAACCAAAGTTATGGAAGCTACTGCTGGCTAAAATAGGAATCTGCCATGCGGCACTCTGCTTTACAAAGCCTAATGCTGAGGCCTTTTCAGTCCTACAAGACCTTTCTGTCTGAGCAGAAAGGATGTGATCATTGCAAGGAGAGGGTATAGGCTGAGGTCTATGTCAAGCAGATTATGTATTACCATGCAAGGTTCTCTGGAAGTCTCAGTTCCCCCATCGAGAACACGGAGAGGGTTAATGGAAAGTGTCTTGTGACAGGAATGTTGTGGAGCTGCCTCCCCTTTCCTCCCGATGTCCTGGATGACATACAGAGTAACCTGCAGGCAGCAAAGGTGATTTACTTCCCGCCTTTATCTTCTCCCCTCACCGGCACTTGTGACGTCACATTTCTGAGGACACAAAGCCCCAGATCCACCACCCAGAGCTAAACTCTACTCAAGCTTCAGAAAAGGGACTCTAAAGTCCCCATGGAATTTGTCAGTTGCTGTATGTGGAAAAGCCAGAGACAAGTCTCCACTCCACTCTGTCCAGATGTGTGCACATAAGCCACTATCTTTCTTCTAGAGGTAAGGATGATCTGGCACTTGTGTCATCCATGCCCTGTGTGAGACACAGGCATGAAGTGTCTGCACCCCAACACATCCTGAGGTCTTCCAAGAAGGCACAGTCCCAAGAGAACTCCAGAATCCAAAATCATTTCCACTGAAGGACTTTGCTCAGAATGAATCCCTATGCTACCAAGGATTCCCAAAGTTCCTGCTCCCAGAGGCCCCTTTTTACCACTTGACTGCCTCAGACTCAAATATAAGCTTCTCCTGGCCAAGAATATTGTCAACCTATCTCAGTGTCCAGGAAGACTTTCTTCCCTTCCCAAGACAGGAGTAAACTGAAGGAAACATAATCCTTTCTTGACACTTTTTCTTTGCCATCCAAGAGGTCTCTAGCAGCATTCGGTGTGCAGAGTCTGTGCTTAGTATACACATGTGACCCAAGTTGAACTTCTTATATGTTGGGGTACAAAGGGTCCATGCATGAAACAGCCTACTGACATTTTTAGTTTGATGGACAGAAATGATTAAAGAAAACAAAGTACAAAATGGTTCATGAACTTAGAGTTCTCATGATTCAGAAACAACTATTACTATATGTATTTCTTTTTATACAAGAGTATAAAACGAAATACAGAACCCCTAAAATTATAAATCTTCTTCATATATTAGAACTTGATTGTCCTGGTCCAATCTGACTATTTACTCACAGTACTTTCTGCCTCCAGTCCTGCCTTCCTTTCAAATTGATTGTGCAAACACAGAAACCAGATTCATCTTTCCTTCCTTCCCTCCTTCCTTCCTTCCTTCCCTCCTTCCTTCTTTCCTTCCTTCCTTCCTCCCTTTTGAATAATCTCTTTGTTTTCCTACAGGAAAAAATCATAATCCCTTAACTGGAAATTTTTCAAGTATTATGCCAGTCACCGTCCTATCATTTGCTAATGTTTTTAACTTCTACAAATCTATCCCTGTACATTTCTCTTTATAGAGCTTACCCTTGACTCGCATGGGTTGTTTGTGTGTTTCCCTCAACCTGGAATGCAGTCACCTACATTCCTTGCCTATCAAAACTATTTTCCCATTGAAGGCTCAGCTCAAATTCCCCTTCTGTCTGCAGTCCTTCCTGATCTAGTTAATAATTTATGCCTCCTTGTCCTCTCACTTGAATCATTCCATGTACCTATGCACCTGTTATACTTTGGCAGAGTAGCAGGAGATGAGTAGAGAGATGAAGATGAAATGCTAGATAGATGGACATATTCTCTAGAAATTTAAAAAATGGCCACATGTAGGATTCATTCAGGACAGTCTCATGCCTGAAGAATCCTTTCTTCAAAACTTTTGAACCTGATATAATAAGATGCAAACCGGTTGGTTGACAATTGGGTTTACTAGGTGGCAGGTGCTGAAGTAGTTGAGAATTTCCAGAAATCCAGGGCTCTGCCTCATCCTGCAATCCTGGCAATTATTTTCTCATATGTGTGGCATGATTAGCACAAGCAAAATGATCAGAGAAGGATGCACTGATCCTTGAGGGGGTAGCGCTAGACTGAGCCAATGGTTACAAGCTCCAATGTGTACCACTGGGGCACCATGAGGAAAAGCCTGACATTTGTGTCTTTTAGTTGTGATTGCTTTTCTGTGCCCATGACCCTTCTCTTTTTCACCTTTTTTGGAAATGTATGAATGTGATATCAAATTATAATCAAGAGACAGGTCTTGCTGGTGTAGGAGCATTCTACCACCTACTGTGTGTTGAGTATTCATTTGTTTCCCTCAGTCTGAGCATCATGGGTGGCCTCGGTACAGCTGCCTGTGCTACTGCAGTTCTTTGTCAATAACTGTGCCTCCCAACCTTGGCTGTGAACTCTGTAAAAACAGGGTTTGTGTTCCATTATCTCTCTGTCATTCAGTGGTTAGCTCACTGGCGTAGTATGCATCGTCTGTAGACTTTGGAGAGAATGGATGACGTGATGGATGGATATATCAGTGGAGGGATGTTTGGATGGATGGACAAATAGACAGATGAGGAAATAAGTGTTACTGGAATCTTGACAGAAACTTGGAAAACAAACAAAGCTCATTGACTTATAACTCTGTTAGATGTAGAATTCCCTGCAAGATAAAAAGTTTGTTAAAAAAAAGTTTGTTTTTTTCATCAATAGACTACCTAAAACTACCATGTAACTGCAAAATATGAGCTACCTAGCTTGACCAGGAATCCTGTTTTTTATTGATTCAACTATGTGCTAATGAGGAGATGTTACCAAAGCTGAATTGGGATTACAAGCACACACACACACACACACACACACACACACACACACACACGCACACCATTATCATTGCACAATACTCAACTGAATTTGTTCTAGGACATTCAGAAGGCCTTTCATGCTTCCTCACTATATGAAATTTGAATCTGGAAAATCAGCATCTGAATACTTTCCCCAGACACTTATTAGCTTTGTGACCTCTGGCTTCATCTCTTCGAGATCAATTTCCTCATCTGTCAAATCAGGATGATAATTTCTGTCCTGCAAAGCTGACAGAGTTAGTGCAAAAAGGGTGACATTCACTTAAAACCTTTGTGACAAAGTACAAACTGAGTGGCCATCTATAGAAGACATGTATTATGTATCTGCCATGCTCTTTCCTTCTGGCAAAGGTTCTCCTCTTTAGTATGTCCAGATGTGCATGAGGCAGCGTTGTCTTCTCTAAAAGTAAGCATCATTCTGCATCTCTGTCAGATACAGGAATGGACGCATGGTCCACTGGAGGCCTCAGAGCCTCCCCACTACAAGATATCTCAACTGGGACCACAGAGAAAGACTTGTTCTCCATTGCACAGTATGTCAATCAATGGAAAATAAAGAACCAGTAAGAACAATTTGGGTGCCAAATGGAGAATGACAATCTTAGTAGATGGAGCCCAGTCATCAAGAGACACTTAGACAATAGCCATTAAAGTGTCTAGCACATGGCAGGCACTTATACAAATGTGTACATGTGCACATGAGCATATGAGTACGCATGTGTGTGTTATATGTGCAGTACATGTATAATCATTGTCTCCTTAGATACTTAGAAATTTCTCCAAAGTAAGCTCCTAGATGTAAAGCACCTATCCCCCCACCTCTCTGATCCCAGACCAAAAAGACAACTTTGCAAAACTTCTAATGTCACTAGAATCAGATTTTCCTCAGTGTGTCTTATTCTCTGACAACCTCCAAGAGAAAACTTTGTTTTCTTTTTTCAAAAAAAACTTTGTTTTCTTTTTTCAAAAACCTGTCAAATCCAGTTTGGACTGTTCATGTACTCCTAGACGTGTGGCTGTTGGTTGGAATATGGTCGACCCACTAGAAGCAAAACCTTACAACAAACAAAAAATTGACCCTTACTCTCCCAGAAGCTTCCAATTGTTGATACCCTGAGCAATGGGTGGGACTTTCTGGCACAACCCTCTCCATGCTGGGATTTCTTCTGGCTTGAGCTTTTGCAGGCCTGTAGATTCTGTCACAACATGTGCAACTGCCACATCGTGTCCAGAAAACACTTTTCCTTTGCAGTCATCCACCGTCTCTTACGGTCTTTCTACCCCTTCCTCCACAATGATCCCTGATTCTTGGAGTGTGATATATAGATGGACTCCTTAGCGATGGACATCCTACTGTCTTATTTTCTGTGCCTTGAACAGTTGCGAGTCTGTGTTAATCACCATCTACTGCAAGAGAAGCTTTTTTCTGATAAGGGTTGAGGTACATACTAAACTTTGGCCATAACAAAAAGTTCTTGAAAGTCAGTTCAATACTCTGTTTAGCAGGAAAAGGGTGATAGGTTCTCCAGTAAGGCTTATGACCTGTCTGGTTCTTGGCTTCTTAACACTGCCAGGAATGGGTTTCATGTTGTGGGCCAGACCTTAAATGTAATCAGAAAGTGGCCTGATGCTTCTGTGCTGTTTATGCCATGATTACACCAATGCATATATCTCTCCAGGCAGGTCTTACGAAGATCAGAGATGGGTAGTAGTGGTGCTAACTTTGCTCCTTTTGGTAGAAATGCATAGCACCTGCTTGCACTATGCTATCTAACCAGCAGGAATGGGAGTGGGGAACCAGAAAAGGGGAAATCATTTGAAATGTAAATAAAAAATATATCGAATAAAATTAAAAAAAAAGAAATTAAATACCTCAAAAAAAAAGAAAGAAAGAAATGCAAAATAACAAAACATCAACAAAAACAAGGCTATGTAAAAGTGTGCCCCCCTTGTTCTCTGTGGCTTCCCCAGGATGTCTCCCAGCTGAGGTACCACTCTGAAGTGTCTGGTTATCTCTAGAAGCTGGGCATTCTTTATGGTTTGCGGAAGCCCAGTCCCAGGCAACAGCCCCTAGCTGATAAGCACCCCAGCTTCCCCAAACCTCTTCCCAGTAAGTGCCAGGAAAATCCTCTGAGTAATTGTCAGTGGTCCCAGGGCTTTGAAGAGATGGGCTTATCTTCATGGCTCCTGTTGGGCCCAGCTGAATATAAGAAAGGTCATGACCTGCTCTTTCAGTCTCCCTGGAGAGAGAAGAGAAGGAAATGAGCTGAAGTTTCAGAAAAAGAGAGGTTTTAACCACAGAAAGTAACTTCTGCAGCCATTCTGTGCAGATAGCTTGTCTCCTGTTTTTGTCAGACGGTTTCCAACAATCCCTATCCTTGGCGTTACAGACCCCCATCATGTTCTGATAAATCCAGTCCCCTTTTGGAATCAATATGTTTGACCCCATGTTTCAGGAATCTTCTATGTAGTTTGGATCTTGGACTGTTCTTATCCTCCTACAGGGGACAATGGAGGCAGTGGTTTATTATGTGCTTTATCAGTGGGCTATCTGAACTCAGAAGCATCTAAACATTAATGGATACCTGAAATAAGTATTTTAGAGTCATAAATAATCTACATATTACATGGATAATTACTAACTTCTCTAAATAAAATTTTCAATAATATTAAATCTAATTAACACTTAAGAGTAAGTTTACCTACAAAGCAATTGGTATATCTTGAATCATTAGTACAATATAAGTTGAATATTAAGAATTTTCTTGTGCTCGCTTCGGTAGCACATATACTAAAATTGGAACGATACAGAGAAGATTAGCATGGCCCCTGCGTAAGGATGACACGCAAATTCGTGAAGCGTTCCATATTTTTAACATCAACCAACAGAATGGGAAAGGATCTTCACCAACCCTAAATCTGACAGAGGGCTAATATCTAATATATACAAAGAACTCAAGAAAGTAGAAACCAGAGAAACAAATAACCCCATTAAAAAGTGGGGTACGGAGCTAAACAAAGAATTTTCACATGAAGAACTTCGGAGAGCTGAGAAACACCTTAAGAAATGTTCAACATCATTAATCATTAGGGAAATGCAAATCAAAACAACCCTGAGATTTCACTTCATACCAGTCAGAATGGCTAAGGTCAAAAACTCAGGAGACAGCAGGTGTTGGCCAGGATGTGGAGAAAGAGGAACACTCCTCCACTGCTGGTGGGATTGCAAGATGGTGCAACCACTTTGGAAATCAGTCTGGCGGTTCCTCAGAAAACTGGGCATGTCACTTCCTGAGGACCCGGTTATACCACTCCTGGGCATATATCCAGAGGATTCTTCAGCGTGCAATAAGGACACATGCTCCACTATGTTCATAGCAGCCCTATTTGTAGTAGCCAGAAGCTGGAAAGAACCTAGGTGTCCTTCGACGAGGAATGGATACAAAAAAATGTGGTATATTTACACAACGGAGTACTACTCAGCCATTAGAAACAATGAATTCATGAAATTCTTAGACAAATGGATGGAGCTGGAGAACATCATACTAAGTGAGGTAACCCAGTCTCAAAAGATCAATCATGGTATGCACTCACTGATAAGTGGATATTAGCCTAGAAACTTTGAATACCCAGGACATAATCCACAAATTAAATGATGTCCAAAAAGATGTCCAGGAGGAGTGGCCCCTGGTTCTGGAAAGACTCAGTGAGGGGAATTCCAGAACAGGGAAATGGGAAGGGGTGGATGGAAGAACAGGGGGATGGAAGAGGGCTTATGGGACTTGCGGGGAGTGGGGACCCAGAAAAGGGGAAATCATTTGAAATGTAAATAAAAATATATCAATAAAAAAAAACCAATGATAAAAAAAAGAATTTTCTTATCCTTAATAAAAATATTCTTAACAAAGAATAAGTGTTTCCAGATATCCATATATAGTTTATGAATCTACAAATAATTGTGTTATATATATATATATATATATATATATATATATATATATATATATGTGTGTGTGTGTGTGTGTATGTGTGTATGTGTGTGTGTGTGTGTGTGTATTATTCATATAAATACCCACAACTTTTCCTATAAACATAGATAGACCTTATGCCTAATTAGGATCTGAGGAGTTATATCTGGCTTAAACTTTCAAAACTTGATCTGACTAGTATATTAAATTTTCTACATTGACATAACTGACTATGATATTTTAATTTTAAAATCATATTAAGAAGCAATAAAAGTCTGTAGGGACTTAAATCAAGTTTTTAAATGTGTAAAGTGTATTTCTGACTTCTTAGTATGACACTTATATTTCTTTTCTGAGTTGAGAACTTTATTAGTCCCCTTTCTAGTCTCTCTAATAAAATACCATGTTGAAGAAAGAATTTATTTGGGCTTACAGTGCCAGGGGGCTAGATTCTCTGATGACTGAGCACAGGCAGCAGGTGGCAGGCATGACAGAGCTAGAGAGAAGGTGAACACTCATATCCTGATCCACAAACACAAAGCAGAAAAAAGCAGACGAGAATTTCTCAAAGTCCAGCAGCAGGGACAGACCCCTTCCAACATGGTTTTGCCTCTGAAGCCTCTCCAAATAGCACCATGCACTGGGGACCAAGTATTCAGATGCTTGAGACCAGGGAGGACATCTCACTCAAACCATTGCAAGAACCAAAGGTTGTATGAATTACTGTGGCCTTCTCTTGAGCCACATATAATGATGGTGACAGAAATGTCTACCCCACATCTGCCATCTGACAAGTACAGTGTTCTGTCCATGACAATTTCTCCTTAATGCTCCACACAACCATACTCATTTAGACACTAGAATTCCCATTTTATGGGTTATAAGACTGGTTCTGAGAAGTTCATTAGCCAGTCTAATATGTAGCCAAGATCTGAGGTCTGTCTGTCTTTTCTTCTGCCCTGTTCTGGCCACATCCCACCCATTACGAACTGGAAAGACAGCAGCCACTGCTTCCATGTGGTCTGAGGCCACTTAGTCTTTGACTGTTACCTGTTAGACAGGCCCAGGGAAGAACTGCAATGATTTGATAGCCTTTAGAACTTTTGCTGCTGGGTCAGAACTTGCTGATAAATGCTTATTTAAAGGATAATCCCCATGTTTTCCAGAATGCATGAAAATGAGTTACAGGGGAAAAAAAGCAATCATTTAGACTGCTTAATGTAGTTACATGTTTTGATTCACAGAGGTGCCTTTCAATATAAATAACTCCAAAATCAATGATGACATATTTTCTAGATGGTAAAATTTTATTAGGCCGAATCCAATTTTTTAAATAATTTGCTCAATTCTTACTGAAATAAGAAGATCAAATTCTCTGTGTGGTGAATGGTAAGCACACGTGGGTAGGGGGAAAATGCTTTCTCAACAAACTCCAACTAGGAAACACCATCTTCCTTGCAGGAAACAGCTGGGAATTAACTAGAACTTCTGAGCCACCAGTCTTCAGAAATTTCCACCTGTCTTATTTTCCTTTTCAGTTTTTCTAAAGTACCTTCTATGGATCAGCTCTCTACTGTGTGCAGAAAAATGAAGGTGATTGGGCAGATGGCCACAAGCAGCTCACAGCTTGAAAAGAAAATTACACATATGTGAATAGCCACTAATACAGTATGCCCAGGACTGTAGTGATGCTATAGGCACAGTATTGTGTGGGCTTCTGAAAGACAGCTGCCCACTCCAACAAGGGACACAACATCCAAAGGGGCAACATCCTGTCTGCTGGATTTATCTGCCAAGAGAAAGCATGGTAAGAAAATTGATGAGACCATTTTGCACAATACCCCAGGAGACAATGAATTGTCAAAAGATCAAAAACAAGGTAGTTACAGACTCCCAACATTGAAGATTGGAAGCAAGATAGTCAACCCACGCACAGTTCGTCCCGAGGGCAACTATTGTCAAAACTTTTTATGACTTCAAGCAGATGTGACCTCTCTTCCTTGGAACTCCACGGTCCTTTCTTTGGATATGTCTTCTGTCACGTATTGCATGAGCACTAACTTTCTTGGGGCTATTCCCTTGTCTACAGGGACCAGGGTCAGGACCACAAAAATGCAGTGATATTTAATGATTCTACATTTACTGCATATATACTCTGAGGAGTGCAAAGAATTTGAGATTAAAATACTTAGAATTAGGCTAGGGAGTTGAGTTGGTGGATAAAGGTAGTTGCAACACAAGCATGACGACTTTATTTCAGAGTCCCAGAGCTCCCCAAAAGCTGGGTACATTAACCAATGGTTCTAATACAACCATGCTTACCTGAGGATGGAAGGCAGCGACAAGAAGATCCCTGGTCTCTTGTGAACCAACTAGTCGGGCTTACATAGTAGCAAGCAAGAGATGCTGTCTCAAAGAAGAGGGAAATTGGGTGGTGGTAACCCATGCCTTTTATCCTAGTACTCAGGAGGCAGATGCAGGCTAATCTTTGTGTGTTTGAAGCCTGCCTCGTCTACAGAGTGAGTTCTATGATAGCCAGGGCTATACAGGAAAAGCAAACTGCCTCAAAATAAGAATGAAAAAGCAGAAAGAAGAGGAGATGAAGGAGAAAGAGGAGGAGGAGGAGGAAGAAGGCAAGGACTGACAGGTAATAATTGTCCTGTGACCTCTACACATATACAATGGTATATACATATGCACACTCTCTCTCACACACACATACACATCTGTACACACACATTATTAATTAATTAAATTTAGCGTCTAACAAAGAAATTATGCTCACCAATATATTATTCTGTTGTGGTCTAAAGTATCAGTCCTGTGTCAGAGGAATACCTAGGGTATGGTGTCATTTGGTGGATGACACTGGAACCCCAGTGTGCTTAGACAAGCCTCAACACAAAAAGAGTAAATTAACTTGGTTTCTAAAGGATTGGCCAAGATTCAGAGATAACTTGGCTCACTGCTCATGACATAAAAATATTCTCTATGTAAGATGTAGCAGTATCAGGCCTGACCATAGGAGTAGTGGGTATCAGCAGAGGTAGCTCCGAGCAGCACTACAGAGCCAGGGAGTCGGAGAGCATGGGCAACCACTTTAGGAATAAAGGTTCAGCAGGAGTCAGACCCCTTATTGTCCACAAACACCACAGTTCACTCAGACCCCAGTCTCTGCAGACCGGGTGAATCTCTAGCAATATTGCTGTTTCCTCTTTCATTGTCATGGAGACCCCAGAGACTGTGAAATGAGAAATCAATGACTTTGGTAAGCTCTGTTGAGCAGTCAGGATGTATGGAGGAAAGATAACTGTGCATGGGACCCCCAGAGCCCAGAGTGCTGGCAGTCACGCCTTGTCCTCTGTGAAGAGGCCCTGAGAATCATCTCAGAGACAGTACACTTTGATGCTATCAAGCACCTTGTGGTACTTAATTCTCACCTTGGCAAGATCTATAGTCACGGGGGTCAGGGTAGGGAGCAAACCTTTGAGCATGTTTGTGAAGGATTGCCTAGATTCGGTTAAGGTTTAAAAAAACAAAGGATCACCTAAATGTGGGCAGATCATCCCACAGCCTAGGGACCCAGAGGGACAAAAAAGGAGAGAGCCAGCCGAGCTCCAGCTTCCATTTTCTATTTGCTTCCTGACTACCCTTGAGATGATGTAAGTTCCTGTCACCCTAACTTCCTCACAATGATGAAATATACCCTTCTTAAAGGCTGAGCTAAACTGCCCACCGTCTCTTCAGTTGCTTCTTCTCATCAGCTATTCTGCCACAGCTACAAGGCAACGATTACACATCTGCATACCAGTTTTCTTTCATTTGCCTTTTCACATCAGTTCCATTTTTCAGATGGGCAGTCTGAGGGTCAGAAGAGGAATCCTTACTCAGGACCACAAAGAGAATTGATAATGGGTCCTGAGTTGAGGTTACTACCAAGAGCAGCTGACCTAGCCTCCTCGCCTTGTTTCAGTCTGGGGGCCTGGCCACTCTAGGATCTAGAGCAGTGGTTCTCAGTCTTCCTAATGCTGGACCCCTTTAATTCAGTTCCTCATGTTGTGGTGAGCCCAACCATAAAATTATTTCATTGCTACTTCATAATTGTCATTTTGCTGTTACTAAATATCTAATATGCAGAATATCTGATGTGTGATCCCAAAGTTTGAAACCCAAAAGTTGAGAAACACTAGTGTGTGTCCAGCAATCCTACTGATCACTGCACACCTTCCCTATTGAGCCTAGTGGTCCCAGAGCTGCATAATCTTTCTTGTCTATATTGTTCCCAAAATCCCTGCAACAAGGCAGTGCAGGACTCTGTGCAAGTTTCTGCATTTCATGGGTTAAAGTAGAAGCATGTAGGTTGTGTGGTTATGTGCCTAGCTGTGTGCTCACATTTAGATGCACAGTCAAGCCCTGAGTGTGTCCTCATTTGCAAACAGCTTTCTGTCTGTGTACACATGTCACCCTTATTTGTGTGTGGTTTGACTCTGTTGAGCTATGTGCATAGGTATTTTTTGGTGCCTGTGGGGTACATGTGAGAATATTTGTCTGTTGCTGTGGTGTGTAGTATGAGTGTATAGCGGGTGCGGTATGTACATATTAGAGAGGTGAGAACTCTGGGATACCTGTTCAGATGTCTTAGAGGTACATGTGTCTCTACACGGATCTCTACAGTGGGTGTGTGCGCTCACATGACTGCATAGGGTAACCTGTCAATTACTTCTGACCCGGCTTTCCCACGAGCACAGGGCACACAGGACAACACTGAGACAAGTCTTGGGAGAAAACCACACCAAATCAAAGCTCCACAAAGATCCAGTGATTACTCAAAAGTCTTCCTGGAAGCAAGGGTCTCCCAGGCCTCACTCCCCAGGACCTACGGAGCAGGGACAGTGGTGTCTTACGGTACCGCTGAGATGAAGTCATGCTGATGTTCTTACAGGTGCAAGGTAATATGAGGACCAGTCTTAAAGGGTTGATACGGCTCTGTCCTGTAAAGGGGGAAGAGATCAAGAAGTGGTGTGGGGAAGCTGAAGAGGAGGCTAAGGGTAATGGCTCTAGGCAGCACTGGGTGGTGAAGTTTGTGCCTGTGTGCATGCATGCGTACATGCAAAAGTGCATGTGCCTATTCTGTCTATATGGGATATATGCATGGATATGTGCAGTATGTTATATATGCATGTTGTTTGGCATGTGAGCCAGAGTGTGGATTGTGCTTATGCATTCTGGATATTCGTATAGATTGCAAGTTTGTATGTACAGAAGTTGTATGTTCATTTTCTCACAGGGTTTATGCACTTTCTTTTTCTCATGGTACTGGCTCACTAAGCAGGATGAGCCCTCCCCTTCCAGCAGGCTGCCTGCACCTTTTTCTCCCACTGCCCTCTGCCCAGAAGATGATAGATGACTCCCTGTGATTCTGCAAACCTCCTGGGCCCATTGTCAGAAAGCCCAGGCTGGGGGACATCAGTGACCTCTATGCAGATCGGCAGGCGGCCAGCCTTTGTTCTAGCCCTCTGAACATGCTTTCTTCTGTAGGTTAGCCTTGAACAAAATCTTGTTCAAATGCTGCAGACCTAAGGATAAACCTACCTTTCAGATTACAGTCTAAACGCCACTGCCGCCCAGGGAGGAGAAAGGCAGGATTCCTGTGCACTTCGGAGCACCTTTCTGAATAATCCCTTGAGCCTCCCTACAGGGCTCCCATCCCCTAATGGACGCTTTGATGACAGCAGATAAAGGCCAAAGGTACTTTTATTCTTGCAGAAATTGCTCCAAATAAACAACCTTGATGATTAAAGCAATAGAAATCCCCGGAAGATTGATGGCTTAGAAAATGTTGCTGAGTGAATGAATAACTTCCCCCCTTTATTTCCAAGAGCTAATATTTGTCCACATTTGCTGCATTTTAGAGAGAAGTGCAACCTTTTTTTGTGCCGAGTGTTGGTCAGAGACAAATAGTCACCAGCCAGCCATTACTTGAACTTTAAACCCGGCTCCATTTATGAGCCACAGGCTGTTTGTTGTTCTCTACTCAAGTATCAACCTCAACAGGGCGGCAGGGAAACACCGCACCTGCCAATGAACTTTGGGGTGGGGCCAGACACTGAAATGCTTTTTGAAGGCTTTACAAGCTCCATCTCCTCCTCCTCCACCACCCTCCTGTCTTCAGGAACACGTTCTGAAACATGTCTCCCAGCCCGTCCTCATGCTATTTCAAAACCTGACCCCGAGTGCCAAGAGGAAGTCTTCAACCCTGTTAGTTTTGGCCAACTTGGAAATCATGGCTACTCATCACGTGGGTAGCCCCTGCTGTTGGCTCTATGAGAGAATGATTGCCTCCTTCAGAGTCGTCCCTGGATAGCTGGTGATAGGACAGGTTGCAAGTCAGTACTTAAGGCCCCGGAAGGAATCTGGCTTTGGGTAGCAGTTCACGATGTTATAACCCTATTGCTATATTACTGTGGTAATTGAAGATGAGTCCTCATCATGCACAGGTGACTCACGTTCAGCACACGTCCACCTCTGTCTGGCACACCTCAGCCTCCTTAGCAGCAGTCTCTTCCCACTGAAGATCACCCCTCTCCAATCTCAGGGTTTCTTTGCACTCCAGAGTAGCCCTCAACAATGGTGACGCAGCTACATCTCATCTTCCAGCTCCTTACTCAGCTCTGTTCTTGCCACTTTTCCTTCCATCCTAATTCAAGCAGTCATACCCATGACCTCATATAGGAATCTGCCATTCCACAGAGGTGCTTTAGCAGGAGACCAAGATTGCACATGGGCCTCCTCTGACCACCACTCCCAAACGCTTCTAGTTTTTGTCCTTCATTCCATTCTTTTGCTCACCACTTTTCTGGCTCCCTGGAAACCTGTTTCCCAGCCCCGTATTTCCCTGATCGTCATTGACGTGTCCTGACCTCAGTTACTCTCTCTTTACACTTGTGTGGATACATGAAGATCCTGCTTCCAGCCCTCTTCTCTGCAGCCACTCTGGGAATGTGGCATGTCAGCATAGAAACCAGAAAACATACAGTTTCCTGTCATTCCACATTATATGTTGCTTACTCCATCCAGATGTGTAATACTGTTTGAATTCCCTATACTTCCTTTACAACCACATGCCAACCCTCTACAGCCTCACCCTCTCCTAGATCTCACAAACTTGCCCTGACTAGGAACTGATGTCAATCATGACATCATCGCTAATCAGAACTACCAGAAAGAAAATCTACCTAGAACAGCTTGCTAAACCATGATAAGCTCTGCTCCATCTCTGTGTGACTTCCTTGGGACTCATGGGAAGAGGCAAGAATTGTCCTGTCCAAACCACATCTTCCAGCCAGAGTCAATAAAAACTTCTGTCTCATTAAATGATCTGAGCTACTTATACCACTGTCTTCTTCATGGAGTTCTGCAAGGGTCGAAACATCCAACTATAAGTGAAATGAACAGACAAGTCTCAAAAGTACAAATGTCTAATGAATATGCAAAAAGGGGTCTGCCATTCTTGGCCATTAGGAAAATGAAAAGCTACACTGAGATTCTTCTATCTTGCCCCAGTCAGAATGGCTGTCATCAATAAAATAAATGTGCCACATCTGTAATCCCAGCACTTGAGAAACTGAGGCAAGAAGATGGCTGTGATGATGCCCAGGTTGCACAGTAAGACCTGTTTCAAAGGTCTCAAAGAAACAACAGCAAAGGGTGGTAAATGTGAGTAAGGGTATGGGAAAGGAACACCTTTATACCCTGCTGGTAAAGATGTCAATCAGTAAAGTCACTGTGGAAAATCAATGCCGAAATTCCCCAAATAACTAAGCTAACTGAAACTACAGCTACCATATTATTGAGCTTCTCTAAGCTTGAGTATCTACCTGAAGGTTTTAGAACACATCACAGAGATACCTACACATACATGCTTATTGCCACATGATTCATAGTAAATACCCATCATCTCTCTCCTTCTCTCTCTCTCTCTCTCTCTCTCCCTCTCTCTCTCCCTAGATAGATAGATAGATAGAGAAAGAGAGAGAGAGAGAGAGAGAGAGAGAGAGAGAGAGGGAGAGAGGGAGAGAGAAAGAGAGAGAGAGAGAGAGAGAGAGAAGAGAGGGGGCTCATTTAGCCATAAAGAAGAATTATATCTTTGGGAAAAATTCATGAAATTAAAGTTCATCATGTTAGCATGATATATCCATGTACATATATGAATACAAAAACACACATCATATGTACATACATATGGTGTGTATGTGTATGACATCAAAATAGAAGAGGGTGTGTCTGGAGGAGGAAAGGAACTAATAGAAGGTAAATGGAAGAACAAGAAAGTGTAATCGGGGGTAAATATGAACAAAGTACATGGGACACACATATGTGAAGATGTCACAATAGAATCCATTGTTTTGTACACTTGTTTGCACGCAAAACCCTTCCAGTGTCCCCTCTGCCCTTGTTTTTTTATATAACCATGTTCTTCGTTTCTTCTTTCAGTGTGGATACACCCTTCTGGGCGTCGTCCTCCCTGCTGTGTTAAGATGATGGTTTTTTGCCCCATCTGCTATCTGAGCATCACTCACCCTTCCGGAGACTAACTGGAAGTGTTTGTGCTCAGGATCCCATGTATGTATTTACAGAGCTTCTTTGCACCAGACAGAAGCAGAGCCTCCCTGTCTACTTAGCACCCCTGCATGGTCCCTTCCGGCCACCCAGCTGCTCTTCCCATATATACTCCCTCTGTTCTCCAAAGTCCTTGAGAATGAAAACATGGCTTCATCTCAAGCAGTCAGCACCCTGCTTGATACAAGCGGCTCACATAGGCTCTCAGTGCCAGATGCAAGAGTGACAAATTCTTTGAATCACATGCTATCATCTTACTATAAACACCCAAGGTACCGAACACTAAGCAACCCGAAAGCAATCACACCATTAATAGGAAGAGTCCATAGGTAAGCCCAGGTCTTCTTGAATTTGGGATTTAACACTTACATTTTATCCTTCATCAAGCTAGTGGATGGGATAATTTCACATTCCAGTATGAAGTGATAAACATATTTATGGAAAAGTTAAGAACTAAACATTTAAGAAACAAGCACTGTGAATCAAATTGGAAATAAAATTATTCAATGATGTCTCTCAAGCTCTTAAACTCTATTTTGTTCCTCACGCATAATTCCTGATAGATAGACCCCACTACCCTCCATATCCTTCTGGTAGATTTCTGAATCACTGCTGCCTAGGACTAGCTAAGACCTCCTTGGCTACACTCACCTCTTTTCTTTCTTTCTTCCTTTCTTGTTAACTGGCTCTCTGCCATCTAGTGATTGTACCCAAGACCTTACATTGCCAAATGTACTCCATCTCTGACAAAAGGCAACGGAGCTCAGAGTTGCTACATTCTCATATACAGACACACAGACTTCTGTGCATACCCAGCTCAGATACATGAACATACATATGTACATAAACCTTATGCACAATGAGTGAGACCTTAGGCCATTTGCGTGAAATCAAGGCTGCTGTTACAGTCTAAGAGCCCAAGGCAAGGTGGGGCAGGAGGTTGGTCGCTAAAATACCTGCTGTGTGTATATGAGTAGCTGAGTTTAGATCCTCAAAACTTATGTAAAAATACTGATATGGTGATACACATTTATAAACCCAGAGATACACAGACAGAAACAAATGGAATTCATTGGCCAGTTAAGTTGAGTCAATGAGCCCCTTGTTCAGTTGAAAATCCCAGTGCCAAAATATAAGGAGGTTTGTAATTGAAGAAGAAGGGAGCTGGCATTGATTCCTGGCCTTCATATGACTATATGTAAATATAGCACACATGTACACACACACACAGAGAGAATGCTGGGTAGGATTTTAGAGATGCAGCAGCTTGCAGCATCTTCAACATCCCTGGTCCTGTGGAGAAAGAAGTGTTCAGCAGGATGGACACACAGCTCGGGGGCATGTCTCAGTGGCAGAAAGAGATGAAATTTATTGACATTTAATGGCAGCTGCAGGCATTCGAGTGCTGAAGTTCCCCCAGGAGAACAGATGAGTAAGAAATGAAACATCCAAAGACAGAATCCTGGGACTGTGGATCTTGGGAGAAGGGTGACAGAGGCCCAGGGCATGGGTTGAGGTAGGTTCAGAAAATGAGGAAGACATCTGCAGCAAATGATATTCAACAGTCATCCAAAAGATAACAATGGTTGTCAGTGTCAAGTACAGTAGAAGGCCCGGAAAATAGTAATGCTGCAGCAGTAGTCACAAAGAGAAGTGGATGAGGAAGAAAAAGAGAAGTATTTGCTGAATGTTCATTTAAAGTTTCCACACTCGTGTGCACTCATTCCCAAACCAGTCTTGTAAGTGTTAATATTTCTGTCTTATAGAAGAGTCAAAAAACAATACAAAACTAGCCACTGAACTTGGACCCAAGAACATCACTGGTGACTTTCACAATTGAAAGTCACTAAGGGAAAGTGACTCAGAGATCTACTGGAATGAGGATTTGCAATCTGGATGCGAAAGTCCTCCCTAGAGCCTCATGTATTCTGTAGATACTTGGTCCCCAGTTGCTTCAGTCATTGAGGGAGAACTTGACTCCTAATGGCTCTGGTGTTATCTGTGAATCAACTTACTGATAGTTCTGTTGCCATCTGTTGGCATTGTTTGGGAAACTGTTAAAACCTTTAAAGACAAAATTTGATGGAGGAAGTGGGGTTTTCTTAGGGGTGGGAGCTTTCTTATCTCATTTCCTTTCTCAGTCTCTCTGTTTCCTGGCTGCTGTGAAGGGAGCAGTTTTGCCCTGCTGAACACTCTTCACCATGATACATAGGTCCCAAAGGCGCGAAGCCAGCAGATGATGCATAGACATTTCTGAAACCATGAACCAAAATAAATATTTCTTCCTTGGGTCACTTTTCTTGAGTATTCTCACACAACAGTAACAAAAACTGATTAGTATGTAAGAGGGAAGAAAGTATCTGATAAGAAAGGCCAAGCTCAATTCCAGGGATCAAAATCCCACCAATCACTGACCTTGCCCCTAGCTCAGGACTTGAAATCCCACAAGTTCCCACCCTGGAAAACTCTGCAACCCCCTTTTCCCCACCCCCAGAAACTTTACAAAAGCCTCCTTTCCACTCAGTTCTCTGCTACTTCTCACCTTAACAGAGACAGCCAGCCTCCTGTGTCATTCCCAATAAAGCTCATATGTGAGATTTGTTGTGTGGTGTGACCCTGTGGTATTCCTTGACTCTTGGCAGCCAGGATACCTTTCCCCTCTTTTACTGGGGAAAGATTTCCTCTCAGACCTGTAGCACATACAGTAAGAGTGAAGAAAAAAAATGTTATTTCAAGACATTTGAATGGAAAGAAAAGAATAGAGAGACTAGAAGATCCCAAACTGTCACAGGGAGTTGTGTTTCTGTGAGAAAGGTTTAAACTTGGCTGGAGTGGATTCTAATTTTGTCACTTTAGCTGCCCATTTGTTGAAGGAAGAAACAACCGTGGAATTCAGTCCTATGGTTGGATAGGGGAAATGCCTGAGGTGGGAGGACTCTGGCACACGGTGAACAGGAGGTGGGACGGCTTTAGATTAAATGCTGGAATGGAGTCTGGCATGTACCCTAGTATTCAGAGACCACAAACCAACAGTTTACTATGGGGGAATAAAAGAGGAAGTTAGAAGAATGACTTCCTTTCTGATCCTTTGAGTTCATGTGGCCATTTCAGAGAAATCTAAATTGAACTTTTCTCGAAATGAAGACCACAGCCAGCCAGGAAATTCCTAGAAAGTCAGTTTTTGAATGAAGTCTGAATTGTGTGTGTGTTGGGGGGTGGGGGCATAAATACAGCCCTATACAAAATCTACTCAAGAGCCACTAACTCATGCTTAGACACACTACCTCTGTCTGGATTACGACAAACTATTATTATTTGAGTGTCTACTATGACATTAGCTGTGACATGAAACACTGAGGTCACATGTTGTGTGACAAAATGTTCCCCGAGGAGACACAAGACACACATTATACAAGAGCGTTGTATATGCCAATGTTGCCATACATTGACATATAATGTCTGAATTCTGAATATCTGAAGCTTCTGAGATAGGAGCAGACTGCTTGCTTTCCCCCACTGAATACTGCCTTCACCTCATATACCTTAGATGCAATCTTTTGCCAGTATGCTCATGGGCCCATCTTTGCTTTTGGATGCTTTTGTGGATAGACACTGTGTTCTGCACATTTCTCTCCTGTATAGTCCCTGGAAGTTAAGGAATAGATTCACTGGGGGAAACTACACTCATTCATTCAATTGCATAGCCCTTAAACAGATTTGTAACAGATTATAACTTTCATTCCTATTCATTGTAACTAAAGGACAAAATAATTAGACAGTGTACATGCCAAAAAAAAAAAAAGGAAGATACTCATGTACATTGAGATTTTCGATCTTCATGTCTAGAATTCTCAACAGCATCTGTGGTCCGGATCTTTTCTAGACTTCCCCCATCCTCCTCCAAGCCCCCAAGGTATATGGTATCTAACACCACTCTTGTGGGGTCCACAAGAACAGGAAAGAAAGTGAAGCAACCCCCCACCACCACCCCGGGCTCTAAAGTGCTTTGTCACTCCAGCCGGCAGCTGAAGGGTGTTGGGATATTTAAATGGTTGTGAACTTCATGACTCAAGTTCCAAACCAATTTTTGGAAACTTTAGAAAATACATTTGAAAAGCTATTTAAATGGAAACTTTTTTTTCTGTCAAGTTCCACCATAGCACACATTTTTACAGCCCTTATAATTCCTTGAAAACCCTCAATGTATAATAGAAGTGCTGACAGGTGCTGGGCCACAGCAGCAAGCCTCACAGCTCAGCTGTGTTTATTTTTCATTACACTTGACTCTAATTGGTGCCAGTTTAACTATGCCGCATACCAACCCGAACCTTTTAACTCAAACATCAGCCTGGAGAAATTGGCCTTTTCCCCCTGTCCTGGCTTTTTGATATCAGCAACTTCCCATATTTCTTTCTCATCAAACTATCTTTATGCTTGATGAGCAGCAGATTGACTTCTTTCAGAAGCAAGATTCAAAAGAAAGCAGAGGCACATCTTAATCCAAGCTCCTCTGACAATAGCCTTTGGAGAGCCCTGGACCTCCACGAACCTCGTTTCTTCACCTGCAGGAGTTAGAAACCATAATTCCTGTTTGGCTGGTCCATTACAGGAGTCAGTATAAGGCAGGGAAGACTGGGCGTCTTGTATTATAAGACTCTGGTAGTAAGTGAAACACACAAGGCCCAGGAAGTAAATGAAAGAAACGCCCAGGGAGATCTTGAAAATTACAAGACAAGTACACAACCTCTTCCCCAAGGTTCTATATGCAGTTCACAATGTCTAGGGAAGGGAGAGGCTCTGATTGACTGAGCTCTCTGTAAACTGTGCGTGAAGTCCAGCGATTCAAGCTTTTCTGAGTTATCACTCATAAAGGAGACCAGAACACAATGGTGACTTGATATTATTTTTCATATGTCACATACTTCTAATATTAAGATGGTGACATCATGAAAAAGAATGTCCTAACTAATTACTGACTGGCTCTGGCATTCTCCACCATGGTGATAAGAACAGGACCACACCTTTGACAATCCCATGGGAAGCAAGCTGTTTGCCTTTCAAAAGCTTGAGTCTGGGGCAATGCACAGCTGGAAGCTACCAAGTCACTGAGGCCTTTCCAGAGCCTCAGAGATGTGACTCTGCCTGGGAATTCTTCAAATGACTCTCAAGTGGCCTCCTTAGAGATGCTGACAGGTCCAATCAGAGTCTCTGCTCCTAAGATGAAAGACATGGCAGAGGTGTCTGAGAAATGAAAAAGGTATTCTGGGTAATCACAGGGAATGTCCCTCGGACGGGAACAACATGCAGCGCAGGTTCCTGGTTCGCCGAGGTATGTGTCCGCAGAGGAGGCAGAGGTCACCAAGAGAGTGTGTGCATCTCTGCACAAAACCATTTGGACCTCTCAGCGAAAGCTGCTTAGCCAGAGCAAAGGTCCCCTTGTTCCATGAACCCCAAAGTACACTGACTCTATAGCCTTACCGGGACTAATGTTAGGGAGGAACGTGGTGGGTCTTCTCACATATTAACTGTTAGGCACAAGACAGTTTCCACAACTGACCTTGACTGAGCCCATCAACCCTTCAGCATCAATAGGATTATCATTATTTTAGTGCTGAAGATTGGAGACCCAAAGAAGAGGCACAGCCAATGGGTTCGTGGGACAAAGTCTTTTCATAATTATGAAGAAATCAAAATAATTAGAAAAACCATTAGAAAAATAAGCTAGAAAAAAAATGCAATATAGAACCACACCGAATGCCATTAGCTTATCTAACTACTTATTTTTATACTTTTAATGCATCCTCAGCCTAGGTGACTCTGCCGGCGAAGATGATTTCAGCAAAGCTGGGGATGATAGGAAATGTCAACAATTCTAGTTGTTGGGTAGAATAGAGCGGGGTTGGGGGGGGGGGGGTGGGAGGGGGAGGGGGCCGTTCAAGTTTAAAGCTTGCCTGAGCTATAGAGCAAGATCCTGTTTCAGTTTTTTTTTTCTTTTTACTTAAGTCTTAGTATATGGAAAATTATTTTCCTATGGTACATGCCAGTTTTAGAACATACATACCCTGTCTATGGTGCAGTAGTTACAATGACATCCACAGCTTTATGGTTTCTTAGCAAGATGGAACGTGATTCACAGATTGTGTAGCAAGCACATAAGTAAACCGAGCATATTCAAAGTCAGGGCAGACTAGTAAGGGCTTCCCCATGGTCTGGGTTGTTGTATAGCTATTTCCTCCCTTCTAGAGAGAGGAAGGATGGTGGTAAGACTCAAGAAGTAAAAGAAACACACCAGATAATAATCCCTAGGGAAAGGAGAGGCTATGACTTGCTAACTCACCTACAAGCCTTCTGGGGAGGTCCAGAGATGCAGCTTTTGTGAGTCATCTCTCTGCTCTGATGGACTCTTCAGTAATGCACCTGACTGTAAGTCACCAGCTTTCGTGTGGTAACCCCTCACCATACTCCCATAAACAACCCAATAGACTTACTAATTCATTAAGCTAGTCTAGGGAGGAATTTTTTCTGGGGTAGATGGATGTCTGTTCAGATCTTCCCAGGAAAAGTCATGCCATGATGGTCATTAAAACTCTGGCTACCATTCTCCAAGTGGTAGTATTGTTCGGTCTGAGGGATCCTGAAGTTTGATACAGAAACAAATTGCAGAGCATCTGCAGAAAAGTCCAAAGTGATATACTATGTTTCTGACATTTATCTGCAAACCAGTGGGATGAGTATTCAGTATGAGAATCCCAAAGTTGTGAAAGTGTTTTTGTGATTCAACCACTCAGAACCAACAAGCAAAGAATGTAAATGGTGACTATCCTGATACAATAGATCCTTCTCACCTGTTTACACAATAGTGTGCACTATTTTTACTTAGTTGGTGCTACAGTACACACAGAGTCTAAACGCTTTATTCTTCCCATCAGTATTAGGATTCTAAAAAGTCATTAAAATGTTTTAAAGTCTTTAAAGAGCCACATGGAATTCCACACCATGAAAATACTATAATTTAGTTTGCCTCTCCCTAGGCTTGAGAGTTGGGTAATTTCAAACATTTTGTTATTAAAATGAATGCTAGTTTTCTGTCAAGATAGGTTTGAGAGTTCCCAAATAAACCATTTCACCCTGTCCCTGCACTCCCAGTGCAGATCACACTACATGCTTGGTGAAAACCATGTTAAAAGACAGCCCCGCTTTAAAATAATCCTACCAACTTTATGAGTCATTAATCACAGAAATGCATAATCTCATCCGCCACCAGCATCTGAAGTATACAGAAGCAGCCAAAAAATCGAACATGTGCAGGGTTAACATGGACAACTGAACAAACATGTCTGCTGTGCGTGGCTGGGCATGAGGTACATTTGCACCTGGGGCTGCCCTTTGAATGGCCCTTGACCACATTACTACTTGAACCCCGAGAAGAAAGATTCCTTATGTGCAAAACAGAACCTCCAACTTGTGAGTGAGTCAATTCCAGCTTAGGGACCTCTGGGCCCTGTGTCTTAAGTGCATGGTGTCTTCAAAAGTAGGACCTTCCCTTCTACCTCCAGGGTGCAGGGGACAGGGCAGGTGGATGTGCAACAAAGAGCTATAGTAATAGTCTGGTATGTTTTGGAAATCTCTTGGACAACCCTGACCAAAAACTTAAAAGAAGGCTTCTTGTGTCTAGTGTTGGAGTTTTTTGTTAGATCTTTGGCTCTTAGAGGGAGCATGCCAGTCCATATGGACAATTTTCATTTAAAACAACACACACACACACACACACATTGGATACTTTATAGTATGATTATTTGTGACTTTTTCACAGATCCTTATTGTTATTTTAAACATAATCTTGCCTTCTTCTGGGGCTTAAAAAAAAACCCAACTCTTCTTTAACCTAAGAGAAAACTACCACAGCATTTTACCAAATGATCACATTTCATTATTCTTTCCAGTAAAATCAGAAACAAAACAAAGATGCTGGCTGCTATTCTCTGTCATTGATTAGAGTGCAGAGACAAACATGGAAAAAGAGAAGATAAATGCCCTTCAACATGTGAATACTATAATGTGACAGTGCACCTAGAAAAGCATCCAAAAGTAATGAAGTTAACAAGAGAATTTCCAATTTTCATTTACTACAAAATAAATATAAATACTCAAAATAAACTGTAATGAAATTTGAGGGTGGGGAAGAAAAACTTCCCATTTTGTAATAGCAACAATGATTACAGGGTATAAAAGAAAAAAAAGAAACAAAATTTAAGAGATCTGTATAAATACAAGAATAAAAGTGAAAATATCCCTTCCATGTATTACAGGCAAAAAACTCAATTATCTCTAATTTACTCTGTAAATTCAGTTTAGCAATAGTCAAATTTTTCAGGTTTTTTGTTTGTTTGTTTGTTTTTGTTTTTTTAGAGAAAGTTGGCAAACTGACATGCTCAGGAAATATCCAGCAATGACTAAGACATGCAGTTTTCAGACTGTATAGTGAGACACTATACAATGAATTCACTCTTTGAAACATTTTAAGTTTCAAGGGAGGAGTCAGGGAGATGGCTCAGTAGAGAAAGTAGAAGCAGGTGAACTAGAGCTCAGACCCTCAGGACTCATGCTGAAGGAGGACCATTGTACTCCCATCACTTGGGATTAAACAGATACCGGCAATTCCCTGGACCAGATAGCAAGCTAGACTACACAAGTAGGAGAGCCCCAAGTTCACTGAGCAATTCTGATTCAATAAATAAAGTAGAGAGGCATGGAAGAAGGCACCTAGTATCAATCTCTGGCCTCCACATGCATGCATACGTGCATAGACGTGAGCTCTACATGTGTGTGAACAGATATACACACACTGACAACAGCTTTGAGCCTGTCCATGGACTTCTGTCAGAAGTAATAGAATGCAGTCAAGGCAACTTAATTAGTGAAGAAAGTAAGTGGTTTGAGCTAAGCACCAATGGTCATGGGGGTAAATACCCAGCACCAGTGGGCACATGGTTGAATACCAAACACTAATGGGCACCAGTGGGCACGTGGATGACTGCTGAGCACCAGCGGGCATCCAAATGACTGTGTATGGCATGGAATGCCAACGCTGAGAAGGTAGAGTACTGGGTAGGTGATACGAGGAACCCATGACTGTATTGGTAAAGAAAGCCTTAAAACAGATCAAACACAAAACTTGATTTGGAACACATTCGTCTCCATTTGTGTGACTGTCAGAGCATTTAAACTTAACAAAATCAGAGGCATTTGGGGAGCCACTGCCCTCCTCAGCTCAGCTGAAGGCAACTGCATCCACCCAACTTCAGTTGCTCAGGCTGAAATCCTTGGAATTATCCTGCTTGTTCCATTAACTTATACACACTAACATGCACCCAAAATCCAACGAGTTCTCATCGCACGCTCTGCTAGACACTGGCTGCTCATCACTGTATCCATGCAAAGGGATACGCTTCTCTGCCTCCATGATTTTTCTCCTTGGTCTGTAGCCAATGAAGCACCAAAGTGCTTTTTTATTTTTTTCAGAGGGTTCTACCAAGTCATTCATCAACTCAAACTTCCTTCAGTTACTTCTTTGTGACTTCTTTACGAGGCCACCGGCCCTCTGTGTAAGCCTTTCTGTGTAA
This sequence comes from Apodemus sylvaticus, assembly GCF_947179515.1. Taxonomy (NCBI): domain Eukaryota; kingdom Metazoa; phylum Chordata; class Mammalia; order Rodentia; family Muridae; genus Apodemus; species Apodemus sylvaticus. Next base: position 105,767,337 of record NC_067477.1, on the reverse strand, counting down.
GCCTTTTGTAAGGTTTCTAACTCCATTGGTCTCCTCCCTGTTCCTAAGCCATACCTGCTCACCTGCCAGGAACCTTTGCTTGCGCTTCCCCTTTGGAAACGTTGCTAGGCAACCCCTTCTCAAGTTTTGGCTCAAGCAACACCTTTTGAGAGATCTACCCTGATCTTCCAACTGAGAATTTCACCTGCTCATTCTGAAACTCTAGTTCTCTTGACCCTGTCTTATTCGGTTCTACTTGCAGTATAACTACCTTCTACATAATGTTGATTAAAATTTCATGTGAACAGAGTCCTCCAGCTTGCACTAAAATGTAAGTTTCATGAACACAACGATTTTTCTGTTTCTTTAACTGATGCAACACAGGTTTCTAGAACAGCACTAGGACATAGGACACAGAGGATGCTTGAAAACCATCAGCTAACACAGTGGTTCTCAACTTCCTAACCCTCTAATACAGTTCCTCATGTTATGGTGCCCACCAACCATAAAACTATTTTCATTGCTGCTTCATAACTTTAATTGGGCTACTCTTATGAATTGTGATGTAAATATCTTATATATAGGATATATGGTATGTGACCACTGTAAAAGGGTCATTGAACCCCAAAGGGGTTGTGACCCTTTGGGGTCACAGGTTGGGAACCACTAAACTAAAAACAACATAAAAGAAAAAAATTGAAATAATAAGAAAATTTTCAACTGTGTAGAATTTAACTTCAAAACTGTCATATGTATATGAAAAAAGTCATAGTAAAAGTTCTTTGAATGTATGTAAAGATAGGAAAATATACACCAGCTTCATATGAGCATTGTTTCCAAAAAGGGGGCCTTGGGATGGGAAAAAGTAAGATATACACACTGAAAGGAATCTTTGTGCATTGAAAGCATCTTAACAAAGGCTGAAAGTCAGCTCAGCAGGGGATGAAACTTGCCACCATGCCTTACAGCCTGAGTTTGATTCCCAGGTTTCACAAGGTTGACGGATCCTCTCTCAAGTTCTGTCATCTCCACAGACTCACCCTACACACACATACACACACATACACTCAAGCACACCCACACACAAACATACACACATGAAGAAATATAATGAAAATTTGTAAGAAGTTTTGAGTAAAGAGTATACTATCATTTCTCTGTGCCTGTTTCTCTATACATAAATAGATATCCATGAAAATATATATGCAAATTTGTAATATTCTAGTCTATAACTGATTTTTACCCAATGATTAATAAATGGATATGAAACTACTGTGCTGGCTCAATGGATTTTAATTAATTGAACATATTAAACTTAGTCCCAAACAGTCTTCCAAAAGTTTGATTATTAATGAATGCATGTAAAGGGGCCATTTTATTGCACTTTTACCAATTTAAGTAATTTAATTCTTCGCAAAATTATTGTGTGAAAATGTCAACAGCATTTTGATGACCCCTGCTATTTTCTTACTTTCTATTAATAATTTCCCCGTACTCTGCTTATTTTCCAAACCAGGCATTTGTTCTTTATATAATAAAGGCTTTCTTTTGTTTTTGACCCCCTTGGGTCATAATTATTTTTCCCGGTTATTGTTTCTTCTTTAAGAATCAATTCATTCTTGCCATTAAGTTACACCTTGCCATTCTTTGTCATACACACAGCATCACCATGAAATCTGGGAAGTTTGTCTTCATGGAAATAGTCTAAGAGAAATTCATGTTTATGACTTCTAACTAATTTTATCGTGTGCTGTCATGTGTTACATTCTCTTCTGATCTTCTTCAGTTTTCTAGGACGTGTCTAACTGTGGACTTTGATGTGTCTGGTGAGAATTTAGCTGGTGAGAATCTACCTGAGGGCTCTTATCTTTATCCAAATCTGGAAAATTCTCAGCTATTGCTTTCCCAATGTTTCTGCAAGGTACATTCTGGAGGTACACCCTGTTCCTTGTGCTTTATGAGATGTAATCTTACTTGACATTGTTCTCTAGAATCAAACCTTTTGGTTCACACAGTCCATTAAAGAACTCTTCCCCCTCACTGATTGATGATCCTAGCTTTATCCTACACTAAGTGGTGTTTGGGGTGCATGTCTTATGACCATTTGCCCTCTCTGCTTAGGAGCCTTTTCTTGCCTGTGGAGCATGCTTCATGCTGGCTTCACAGCACTTTACTTTGCAGTTGTACACTTTCCCCCACCCCAATATTTTCCAGCTGCATATAATGGTGACACAAGACCAGGTTAAACACAAGGGTTTACCTGAGGGAATTACGTGACATGAGCAAATATAAACGACATGGACACAAAAATTAACGCTAATTAAATGCTAAGTGTTGTATCATTAGTCAAAAAAGCATTATTGATCTTTTTTGTCAATTTTTGTGAAGAAGAGTGATGGGAACAGAGGAGAGAAAGGTGATAATTGGCTTTGGGGTGTGTGTGTTGTGCAGGAGGGGGAGCAGTGTCTAAGATTGGTAGATACTTGCCAGAGAAAGAGAGAGGTGTGAGATCATTCTGGGCAGCTGAAAAGACATGAATAAAGGCCAAAGTTTCAAATGTGTGGCAGGTTCAAGGCATTTGGACACAAGGATCTTAGTGAGGGTGTGAGGTCATTGGGCATTGAGATTCTCCTTCTATTCATTGCTCCTTGTTGTTAGTGCTTCAGTGACTGAGAATGACCCTCTAGGGGACATGTCATACTCAAACCATAACATTCTCCTCTTGGTTATCCTGACTATTTATATCTATTTTATCATGTCAAACACATTTAGTCCATCTCCAGGAGTCAACAAAGTATTTACAGTCTCTTCTGAGACTCAAGGAGAACTGTGAGCTATGATCTCCTATAACACTGGTTATAGGAGATCAACCTGTGTCTTGTGACCCTGTTGGAGGGTCACATATCAGATATCCTGAATATTAGATAATTTCTATTACAACACAAAACAAAGCAAAATCAGAGTTATGAAATAGCAATGAAATAATGCTATGGTTAGGATACACCACAAAGTGACAGGGGTCACGTATATTAAAGGGTCACAGCATTAGGAAGGCTGAGAACCACTGGCCTACAATGATTTTTAAAGTAACTTGCATTTGAGAGACAAGAACAAAATATTATGGTTTAAATATGGAATGCCTCACATAGGCTCATGCTTTGAACATTTTGCCTCCGTTTCATGGTACTATTATGAGGTTCTAGAAACTTTGGGCAGGGACCTTGCTGAAGACAGCGTATCTTTGGGGAGGTTGTATAGCAGACACTCAGTCCCTTTTTCTATCTGCTTCCTGTTCAGCACAATATAAAGAGTTTCTTTGCCACCATAATAGTCTAGCCAAAGACATGGGGCCAAGAAACTGTGAACGGAATCCTCTGAAATCATGAACATCCTTTTAAGTTGTTCTCCTAGTTATCTTAGTCAAGGTAACACAAAAATAATTAATACACGCCTTAACTCCTTGTACCTCCGAATGGAATTGTGTTTGAATACAGACCTTTTAAAAAGGTGATTAAGTGGGGCTGAAGAAATGGCTCAGAGGTTAAGAGCACTGACTGCTCTTCCAGAGTCAATTTCCAGCAACCACATGGTGGCTCACAACCATCTATAAGGGGATGTGTCTTCAGACACTCGTGTGTCTGAAGACAGCAACAGTCTACTCACATATATAAAAATAAAAACATTCCTTTTTTAAAAAAAAAGGCAATTAACTTAGAATGAGACCATTGTGACTGGCTAAATCCAATCTGACTGGTGTTACAAGAAAAGGAAATTTGGGGACAAAAAAGGAGATCAGGAATGTGAATGCTCAGAGAAAAGAATGTGTGTTTGCAAGGTAACAATGAAGGCATTGATAGCCCTAGGAAGGACCAACCTTGATCATACTGTGATCTCAAATGCCGAGCCATCAGACCCAGGAGAAAACAAACTGTTGTCTGTTTGGTTTGTAAGGACCTTATTCTATGATATTTCGTTAGGGAAGCCCCAGAAAACTAACACAGCATGGTATGAAACTGGATCAGAGAAAGGATTAAAGAAAAAATGAATCAGTGGTTTTTTTCCCATTTCCTTGGTTAAGGTTCATTCCATGGAAAGATAGTGCCTAGATTTTCATGGGAGTTCATCCTGTGACTTCTGGGGGTCTGCTCCCAGGGTCACACAACAGTCTCTTTGTGTCATATTTCTTTCCAGTCTGAGTAAAAGAGCTACCACATGACACTGGCTAACAATGCCATAGGTTCTTCAGTGAAATCCAGAAATTTGCCCAAGGTTTAGGTTGTATGACCACTTTTTCATTATGTATTCTAACTTCCCCTGTAGATAAAATAATAATAATAATAATAACTACCTCATAATGCTATTGAGTGCACCCAATAAAACAGCAGCATTAATGGCTTTATAGATAGTAAGGTATTATTAGTTGATCACTAACATTGTCTAATACCAGGGAAATCATTTTTCATGGATTCTCATTTTAAACCCTTCTTGTTTTTAAGTGTCTAGGACACTTTCTCAAGCTATATAAAATGAAATGTAATTCATCACATTAGACAAAATTATCCAAAGGAAGGCTCTTAAGTAGGTTTTATATTTCAGTCTTAGTCTTTTGAGTTCAAAGTTGCTGGTTGTAGACAAATGGAAAATTACCACCCCCACCCCTCTGGCCCTGGTAGGATACAAGCAGATGTAAATTTATCAGGACTAGGAACCTCCATGACTTGCCTTCAACCTACCAAAAGCTGGATGAAAGAGAAGAAAGACTAGAATCTGACAGGAGACTGTAGATATGATTATGTCTACCATGTTCAATACCTACTGTATGGCAGGCGTTTATGTCTCACACAAACTCTTCCATGATGGTATCAGTGACCGTAGCTCACAGTAGAGAAAACTCACATTATCTCCATTAGCTAACTCCTAAATTCACTCAGATAATGAGAGGAAGAGCTGAGATTTGAACTCATAAACTAGAAGAGGTCAGAAAGAAAACTGAAGAGGAGCAAAAGCAGGTGGGAAGGAAAAATGGGAGAAATGAAAGAAGAGATGGGGAGGCTTGGCAAACAGAGGAGAGGGAGGAGGGAGAAGAAAGGATGGATCTGAACGTCAGAGAAAACGTTCTGCAGAATAATGTGTGTGAATCCTCACCTCAGAAACAAGATCCAAGTGAAGATGTCTGTTCTTCATGGGCACTAGCTTCTATTCTCACCAAGAGTTCCCTGACACCAAGATGTGGCATTTGAAATTCAGATGTACTCCTTCTAAGAACAAATGCCTACCAGATGTCAGTTCTTAAAAGTCTGTTCCTTTAGGAGGCATCTGCCCAGTCTGCAGGATAAACATGATGAGATTTAAGGGGACTTTGTTATGTCTGGGGGGAAAAGACGGGGTTTCTGAAGCTCTAGAGGCACAAGTTGAGCCCTGAGCCTATAGGACAAATAAATAAATAAATAAATAAATAAATAAATAAATAAATAAATAAATAAATAAAAATGGTCAAGAGCTGTGCAAGTGTTCACTACCCTGTAAACTACACCATCTGCATATGGGATGCAGCTTAGCTTTAGAGGTTTAAAAATGAAGAAAGGTTGAAGAGCTCTTGCCATATGCAATGAGATGACTCATTTTTTTTCAACAAAAACAAAGCTTTCCCAGAAAATGACAGGGGTGGAAAAAAAATGGAGAGTCAATAGAAAACACTGAATAAAGTATAAGAAAAACAAGACAAATTTATCAGTAGTCACAGGGAATGTAAAAGGTCTGGGAAGTACTCTGTACATTAATAAGGTACCCAACCCATTATTTTTCAAATAAATCCAGTTACATAATGATTACAAAAAAGAACTACCTCAAAATGTAGCAAATGTTGATATTTGTATTAAAAAACTGTATAGTTAAAGTAAGCAAGTGGCTGTCCAATGAGAAAACTAAGTTTTTCAGCATTGGAAAGAGAAATCGTAAGTAAGCAAAATAGAGGTCTAAAAATGGAGGACCATGATGCATGCTATAGTTCAGGGTAGAATGGACCTATCAGAATATAGAGACGTGTGTGTATGTGTGTGTGTGTGTGTGTGTGTGTGTGTGTGTGTGTGTGTGTGTGACAGAGAGAGAGAGAGAGAGAGAGAGAGAGAGAGAGAGAGAGAGAGAGAAACAATAGCTTAGAAGAGCCAAAAGATATTGAATATGAGAGTTCTAATAGTTTTAAACAAATCAGAACAAAAGTTTCACATGACATAAATGATTAAAAAATGAAAAATGTTGGAAAATTTTCAAAGTGTAATACAAAAGACAAAGATAAATCAGGACGTGGGTGAACTTTCTCAGTTCATTATCAATACTGGCTAAAGTGGGGCTGGAGAGATGGCTCAGCAGTTAAGAGGACTGGCTCCCAGGTCCAGTTCCCATCACCCATGTGTGGGTCCTAAGCATCTGTAATTCCAGTTCTAGGGAATCCAAAGCCCTCTTGTGGCCTCCGTGGGTGGCAGGCATGCGCATGATGCGCATACCCAATATAGAAGCAGAGCACTCATACACATAAAATAGAAATAAAATCTTTTGTGAAATGATACAATGTGCCTAATTTGGACATGTTTTGTGTTGAATTTGGATCAGAGATTAACAAACAGATGAGAAAGATGAAGCAGAAATGGGAAATGAATTGTGATCCTTACACTGGAACTCAATGGCTAAAGGAGAGTCATTTAATAAATGGTGCTAAGCCCTTTGGTTAGCTATACAAAATATAAAAATAAAAAGAACTTAGATTTTTTTATGTCACATCCTATATTGAAAAAATTCCATGTAAATTAAAGGCATTATATTAAAACAAAACAAAACAAAACAAAAACAAAAACAAAACCAGACAGTGTACAAGGGACAGCCCAGGATCTTATTAAAACGCCAAGATCATTTGTATATCTAATAACCCAGAGAACTGATAGGATAAGCTGGCATGAATTGCACAAAAGCAGGGTTTGTCTAACAAAAGCTTGACAAAGCTTGTTTCCTAATAGTCTAAGTTAATATATTGATAAAACCATGATAAGATCATAATAAAATGAACATCTGAGTTCCCAAGTTATTAGATTTATGAAACTGGAGGCTGGCATGTTTTCCTATCCTGTAAATAATAGGTACCATTCCATACCATTATAACTGCATGGTTTATTAAGCTATGCTAGATTATTAATTGTGTAGCGGTTAAGTAAAGCTGGCACGGTTTCTGCCTTCACAGAACAAAGTCTTAATCTTTGGAGTAATGACCTCCCTTTTAATGGGCAGGATGTGGGCATCAACCACACTCCAGGACTTATACCCTACAGGTCCTGTACTTCCTTCCTCTGAGCCAGCTATTAAAAAAAGTGACCACATATCCCTTTTACCCACAGCAGCAAGCAGTCAAAGAATAAACATTAATAATTTCTTAGGGTTTTTTTTTTCTACTGCTGTGATAAAATACTTTGAGGAAAAAAAAAAAGGAGCAAATTTGGCAAGAAAGAATTTACTTCATCTTAGAACTCCAGGTAACAGTCTACCATTATGGAAAGTCATAGGGTTATAATGGCAGGAGATCAAGACTGCCAACCACATTGCATTCAGAGCTTCCCAAGGAACAATGTCACTTACAGTGAGCAGATCTTCTCACCTCCACTAACATTATCAAGATATTCCTCCGTAGACACAGGCCCACAGGACACGTGATTTAGATAGTGTTTCCTTGAGATTCCCTTTCCAGGGGATGCTACATAGTGTCAAATTGACCATTAAAGCTAACAATCACAAGTAGTGTTCCCTTTTGACTCTTGATAATCCCAGTCATTTTTGCCACCATTGGTCCCTACATGACTATGTGTCCATCTGCCTTACTGACCCAGAAATCATCAACACTTGACCAAAAAGTCAGAGTTCCATGATGAGCCCCCTTTTTAAAGTAGTATCTGTGTGTGTGTGAAAATGTGAAATGTGTATGTGGTTTCATGTATATATGCACATGGAACTGGTGATCAACATTGGCCATTGCCCCTCTGTAACTCTCCATCCTGTTTTTGAAATAAGATCTCTCACTAAACATGAGCTTACTAGTTTGGCTGGCTAATGAACTCCAAGGGTTCGTGTATATACATCTCGCTCTACATAGGCACCCAGTGCTAGGGATGCAGACATATAATATGCACCACCATGAGGGCTGGCAATCCAAACTCAGGTCCCCATGTTTGTGCAGCCCCAAGCACCGTACCAACTGAAATATCTCATGACATATAAAGGCAAGTTTTTATTTATAAATTACACTACACAAAAACCAATTAGAATGTGTTTTTTATCCTTTGCTTAGCAAAGGGAATTAATAATGTGATGTGTAATGAACATTAGCATGTTCATTAGGAAACCCAAATGGGTCTTGAACTCACTATGTAGTTGAGGATGACTACCTTAGTTTGGGCTTTACTGCTGTGAACAGACAACATGACCAAGGCAAGTCTTACAAAGAAAAACATTTGATTGGGGCTGGCTTACAGGTTCAGAGGTTCAGTCCATTATCATCAAGGTAGGAGTAAGGCAGTATCCAGGCAAGCATGGTACAGGAGGAGCTGAGAGTTCTACATCTTCATCTGAAGGTTGCTAGCAGACACTGATTTCCCAGCAGCTAGAACAAGGGTATTAAAGCCCATGCCCACAATGATACACCTACTCCAACAGGGCCATACTTACTGCAACAGGGCCACACCTTCTAATAGTGCCACTCCCTGGGCAAAGCATAGTCAAACTATGACAATGACCATAAACTTTTCTGATTCTCCTGTCTCACTCAGACCATGAATGATTATAGGCATGCACCACTACTTTGATATCTGGAGAACAAGGGACTGAACCCAGAACCATGCTAGGCAAGTGCTTGCTATAACATTCTTTTGCCCAAGCAAAATTATCTACTATGCCTTGCTACCCAAGTACATCCTCCGTTCCCATCTAGGTTGCTGCTTCAGAAAAGTTATAATAATCTCCAGCAAAATAAAACCAAGAACCTCACTCACAGCCAGGTAGTGGTGCCACCTGTCCTTAGTCTCAGCACTCGGGAGGCAGAGGCAGACAGATCTCTGTGAGTTTGAGGTCAGCCTGGCTTACACAGCTATACAGAGAACCCCTGTCTTGAAAAACCACACACACACACTCATACAAAGTTAAGAAACTCACTCATTTCTCCAGGGACTCTGATGTTTTAACTTCTCTGTTTGACATCAGTTCTTTTTATTTTCTTTTCGGTATTTCTACAGTGTACTCTCTGCCAGATTCTCACTTGTCAAGAGCTTTGTGGATGACCCAAACAGTATGACTTCTGTCAGCTGTGTGAAATCGTATAGTTTTTTTTTATTAAGCACTAATCTCATTGTTTAATTGATTTGGATAATGTGATTGAAAGTTTATAATGAAAACTTAATATCTAAAACAATAAGAACCAAACAACAACTATTAAAGCAAGAAGCAAGGACAAAGGTGCTAAGTACAAAAGAGTCGTCACAGACTTGTGGACCCACTTGTTTTAAAAGTTATTAATTTGAGCCAAGCATGGTTGAAAAGGCACTTATTAAAAGCACATGCCTTTAATCCCAGCACCTGGGAGACAGAGGCAAGGATATCTTTGTGCGTTCAAGGCCAGCCTGTTCTACATTTGAGTTCTATGAGAGCCAGAGACTATCTGGGAAACAAAACATTTCTTTTGAAATGATGTACCAATGAGACTGAATAATCTTTTCTGGTCTGACAACTATAAAGTCCTACCTAGATGATAGCCAGTGATATGCATATAAATTCTGCCTACTTCTATGCATTTGTAGCTACTAATGAAATTATACAAGATTGGGAATTTCTGCCATTTAATTACAATATTGACCATTGCCTAGATGTTGCATTTGATCCTTCAGACACATTTCAATGTCACACCATTAAATTTTCCAGAAAGAAACTTCTTCACTCTTCCTTGGGATAGTAATTTATTGCACCATTTGAACCATTTGTCTGCAAGTTCCTACTCATAGAGAAAGTCCTTGGGGCAATTATGAAACAAGCTGCAGTGGTAGTGCTTGACAGCAAGTCTGAGTACATCCAAGTTGGCTTACCTTTCCTTTCTGAAGAACAAATCACTTGGGTCCCATTCTATTATTATAATCCCACTGTAACCTTTGCACCAGAGCAGTTAAGACCCCACATGGAGGAACTTAACATGTAAAGTCCAAAGAACTAGGAGTGTGTTGCATAGTAGTGTCTAGAAGATACTGGGTATGATCCCAGGCATCAGAATAAACAAACAAACAAGAATTTTAAGATTTAAATGTCTATTATAATCTTTATACTATATATTTTAATCATATTCTTTCCCTTCCTCCAGCTCTTCCCAGATCTTCCTCACCTCTCTTTCTCGAGAAATCAAATTAAGAAGAAAAATAGTAAAAAATATACTAAAAACAAAAAGTACACACATATACTCACACACATACATACGCTCATACATACACACAAAATCCATTTTTTGTTGGCTAAGTACATTTATATGTATGTCTCAGTATATGTACATGAGGGTGCAAAGGGAGGCCAGAAGATGGCATCAGATCCTCCTGGAGTTGAAGTTAAAGGTGGTTATGAACTTACTGATATGGGTACTGAAAAACAAATTTAGGTTCTCTAGAAGCAGCAAGTGCTCTTTGCATCTGAACCATCTTCCCAACCCTAAACAAATATATTTTTTGAGTAAACTTAGAAGCAAAGCAGCTTTGAGCATGTTGAATGAGATTTCCCTGTCTCTGCTTTTTCATCTTCAAAAATGGCAGTAGAAACAGTACATCCACCATACTATTGTAAATTAGACTTCCAAAGCAGTTTAACAGGCATAGGACTTGTACTTTGCAAGTGGTGACTATTGCTTGGGGTGTGTTGCTGCCACCACAGGCCTGTCGAACTTCTTAATGGCCATCTTAGCTGGAGAAACAAGAAAAAGGAGGTTCACAATAGCAAAATAGCAAGAGTAGATGATTCTCCTGGGGAAGGGATTCTCAAGTTTGGGATAGACATGGTTTGAGAATGGCATGGTAACAGCAGCAGCTGGGCCGACAAGGTGTGCTATCTCACATCACTGCACAATCCCAGGAGTATGCCTGTGTTTCTCGGTTCCCATCATTTGAAGCATCACTAGACCAGCATCAGTCACCCCTGAACACCTTCTTCACTCACCTTACAACTTACTCAGCCTCTGCAACAGGCAAGGTTGAAGGTGTGATCTGTGCTAAGAGTAGCAATGTTCTTTTTGCCCTTCCTATCTTTGGAGGTCCATTAGTGTCTGAAATTGTGTGTAGTAGTAGATACTGCGTTTACTGGTCTCGGTCCCCATAAGAACTGAAGTCCTTCCTTGCAAGACAAAACTCCCTATGGAGAAGCATGTTTCTAGAGAGGCGCTCTGCTAACTGCCTGGAGAGTCTCCTCTGGTTTCCTTGTCAGTCACTTGTAAGGGGAAATAGACTGCTTTTATCTACGCACTACCTTATTTATGTAAGCCAACCATGGTGCTAGACATTCAAGAGAGGTTTCCTGATTGATAAAAGAAATACAAGGTGATGTCTAATTACCTTATGTTACAAATGTAAAACAAAAGACTCGGTAAGCAGAAAGTGATGTTTCGACATCTATGCACGCCATGGGCGAGCTAGAATCTGAATTCCAGGCTCTGGTCTCTGCTCTTTTCGCATGCCATGGGTTCCACCTTATCTACTCCCTTGGCCAATGCAACAGACAGGATGGTATACGACTATCCAACTCCACCAGCTGGTAGGTGACAGAATGAGCCTGTGGCCCATAGCCCATTCTCTTAATGCCAAGGACAAGCTTACAGATGCTCGCATGCTTCAACTCAGCTCTGTGTTCCAAAGTCTGTCTTCCAACGATAAGAAATGCCTAAATTATAGAATTATTCTTACATTGATCTTACTCCAGCTCCAGTTCTTAAAGATGTGAATTAATTCAATTTGGACGGTTTAGGAAAAACAATATAGTATCATAGAAAGAACCACAGAATTTGGATCTGTATCCTGGCCTCCGCCACTTACGAACTGCATGAGATGAGACAAGTCACACAAGCTCCTGAGCATCAGATTTTTTTCATATGTGAAGCATGAACGATGGTGTGTAATTCAGAGGACATTGCCAAGGACCAAAGGATAAAATGCAAGTGAGTTGCCCAATAAGTGCTTGATAGACTCTTCGTAACTGTCAACACCCGTTTGTAACCAATTATCATCATCTCAGCCTCCTTAATCTCATACACAGAAAATAAAGTTCCAAAAGGGACAAAATTGAAAATACAGGAACCGATCCAGTCCTGTAAGAAATTTTCACATATGGCAAAGAGGCATGAACAAGCATAGTGAAAAGGAGGTAAATTTTATATATATATATATATATATATATATACATACACTTATATATCATTCGAAGATTAAATGAGGTTACAGACGCATATACAAATATCAGCCTTCTGAACCCAAATGTCAAAATCAAAATTGCAAAATGTTGAGAGATAATTTAGGGGCAAATATATTTTGCTTTAGCATAAATAAGAATCTCTCAAGCAAGATATAATCTTACCCATAAAACGGGCTTGATGAATTTTACAGTAATAACATGTAAAGGTTCTGTCTTAAAGGTTTTTAAAGGATAAATAAATTAGACAAAGGCCCTTGTGGTAGACAAAGTTGGCAGGATGAGGATATATATGAATAAAATTTAAAACTCAAAGGGACAAAAAGATAAATCAATAGAAAAATAAGCAGTAGGAAAGGGTCAGTCAAGAAAGATGGGAAACGCGTGATCAATAAGGCTGTGGAGCTATGTACAAGTTCATACTCAATCAGGAGAGTACAAATAGGGCCTCCAGTGATAGGTCATTTCTGCCCTTGCGGTTGACAGAAACTAAGTTATACAAAAAGAAAAAAAAAAGATGGAAAGAATCAGGATCATGGCTTTCTCATCATACTAACATAGTAATTTGGAAAGATCTCATCAAGTTTAACATATGCATACTTTATGGTGGTGCAATTGCATTACTATACAAAAGCAAAATTATTGCTCTTGTGCACAGGAGACCTCTGCAAGAATATTCATAGAATCACATGCACAGTAAGTGAAGATGCAGAAACAAACCATGCCAGTCAGTGTTCATCAAGGGACAAAGTAACAACTCAGTCATTGAGCAGAAAACATTAAACCACCATAGGGTACTAACTGCCACAAGGGGTGGGAGGAGTGGCCACTGCCCCCAGTGCTGACTTAGCACAGAAGAAGGGAAATGCAGATTGAGCCTTCATGGAGTGGTCTGAGCTACGGTTTGCTGGATGCTAGAGACGTAACGTTAATCCTTTAATGGATGACTACTCTTTGAGATGCCAACATGCTCTGATGAGGCAATGTGTTTAGCATATTGCAAAGCCACATAAAGGGATCCTTGGGAAGCTTCCCATAGAGCAACTGCACATCTTGCTGGTCCCTGATTCTGTGGCCTGCCATGGATTATTATAAGACCCTGGCCTTGGAGAATACATGTAGGAAGCAAAGACCTTCCAAGCACAAGGCAAAAACTTCTTTCATCCTCACCAGTACTGATGAAGGTACAATGTTCACAGACCCATTACTGTGGGAAAAGCCGTGGAGGATGGCATGAGGCAGTGGATGTGTAGGTGACATTCAAAAGTGTTGATCCAGGAGAAAGATATTCCTATTGAGGAATATTGTGTCTATGAAGATGAATAGATAGCTACAATGTCCATAGCCACAAAGCAATTAATTCTTGGTGATATAATATTGAGAACTAAGAGGAACAAGCATGGAGCTGGAGTGATGGTTTGGTGATTAAGAGTATTTGCTGCTCTTCCAGAAGACCTGAGTTCAGTTCCCAATATCCAATCAGTTTATGACGGTAACTTCAGCTACAAGGGATCCTATGCCCTCTACCGCCCTCCAACATTACCTGTACATATGAGGCATACACTGACAAGGGCACATCTATACAAAGATTCAAAGTAACAACGGCTTTGTCAAAGGTAGGGAAGGAGATAGACTCAGGAGAACTGTTTCAGTCCCGGCAAGTTCATGGAATTTTCTTGATTCCTGAGTTGAGGGCTGAGTCACACATGCTTATGCCATTGTTACACTGTGTCACAGCAATACATGACACAATAAAAGGAAAAGAAGGTCATATGTGACACTGAGGCTGCTCCTGAACAGTTTGAACTGCACTATGAGCGTCCCCCTCGAATTCATCTACAAGAGATTCCAGTTACGGCTTTTAAAAAGTGAGAACGGGGCTGGAGAGATGGCTCAGTGGTTAAGAGCACTGATTGCTCTTCCAAAGGTCCTGAGTTCAAATCTGAAAGGTCCTGAGTTCAAATCCCAGCAACCACATGGTGGCTCACAACCACCCTAATGAGATCTGACATCCTCTTCTGGAGTGTCTGAAGACAGCTACAGTGTACTTACATATAATAATAAATAAAGCTTTTTTTAAAAGTGAGAACAAGGAAGGGTAAGATTACTGGGCAGGGAAATGAGCTGTGCAAACATGGCTACCTGACTTCAATCCCCAGAAACTATGGAAGTGTGGGAGGAGAAGATCAAATCCACAACGTCGTCCTTTAACTTACACATGTGCACGTGCACACACACATGTGCACACTCACACTAAATAAGTAAATATGTCCAATGAAAATTAAATAATTCAAATAATGCCTGAGGAGGGTTCACATTATTGCCTTTACTCTTTTAATAGGTTCATCTCATAACAGCAAGTAAATAATTGAAAATAAACGCATGTCCCTGTGTCTCTGGTATTCCCCAAAGCAACGCTTCTCAATCTGACTGATTGCCAAGGACCAGTCACCATCCAGCTTGCTTATCGATTTTTCCCCATGCCATGTCATCTGGAAACCATTTAAGCAAACACTGATCATGGAATTTGGAAGGACAACATCAAGTTGCTATAGAGCTTCTTGATGCTTTCTCTCCAGGCACACACACAGCTAAACTAGACCTGTAGGATGCTGTTCCCATCCTCTCTCCAGTCTTGGTCCTATATTAAAAGCATATGCTTCCAAGTCAGGTGAGCTTAGATCTGAACTCTTCTGCTGCCCGCTGCCTGCTGGGATGAACAAGCTGTTCTAATTCTCCCAGCCTTCGTCTCTTCATCTACCCAATGCAAAGAAAATGTATCAGAGAGGAAAGTCACAGGGCTGGAAGACAAGCTGGACTCTGTAAGCCAAGCAAGCTCTCATGGCTCAGGGACTTTTGCAAGGATAAGGTCAACAGCTGGGAATGAAGCCTGTGTTCACTTTCCAACATGGAACAGCAAATGAGGATCACAGAAGAGCCTGACCCGGAACCAGATCTTCAGAAAGAGATTTATAATTATGACTTGGCTCCGACTTAGTGCTATTCGTGGTGGCTTTGGTTCAATTGCTGTTGTTCTCATCTGACATGATTCCACGGCTCTCTGTTTTGCTGTTCTAGGGTAGTAATATAGTAAACATTTCTTTAGAGGGAAATGAAATTTTCTTTCAAAGATTCACTTTATTCTGTGTGTGTGCGTGTGTGTATGCGTGTGTGTGTGTGTGTGTGTGTGTGTGTGTGTGTGTCCACATGAGTACAGGTGCCCACAGAGGCCAGAAGATCCCCCCTGGAGCTGGCATTTCAGGCATTTTTGAGCTACCTTGCTCAACATGGGTGCTGGGAATTGAATTCTAGCTCTGGAAGAAAACAGCAAGTACTTGAAACTACTCTGTCACCCCTCCTGCCTCCAAACTACAAGTTACATGTGGGGGGAATAAAAAGAAAAATAGACCAAACTTCAGTATTCCGCCATCATTTACCAATGTTTTATGGGGTGTTTTTATATGCTAGAGCTATCTTCTTGGCTGATGATAGAGAGCAAACATGGTACAGTCTATATTCTCATTGAACTCAGCCTGAGCCCAGAGAGAAAGGGAATGGGTAGTGCTGAGCACCATGGCAACCGTTATAACAAGGGTTCAGAAGTCAGGTCTCAGGCAGCACCTGTAAGGTAGAACAGAGACAATTCCAGGACATGGTGATCTGGTAGACCTGAGTCATGAAACAGGAATGGTACTTTCAAACCTTATAAAATGTGAGAGGTCCACGTCCCCTAGCACATGTGCTGTATGCTAAAAGTGAGTGACACACAGAGAGAAATTGTCTGCAGAGGCTTACAGGTGCCCATGCTACTCAGCACAGCGGTTCTCAACCTGTGGATCACAACCTCTTTTGGAGTCCAACAACCCTTCAAAAGGAGTCACCTACTACCATTGCAAAATACAAATATTCACATGATTCCTAATGGTATCAAAATAATTATGAAGTAGCAACAAAAGTAATTTTATGGGTAAGGATTACCATATTAAAGGATCACAGCATTGAAAAGGTTGAGAAACACCGAGTTAGAGGAAGGACTGCCCTGTAGGGGGCATTTTCAGTTGTCATAACTGCGGTTGTGCTAATGATATCACTCTGTTGCAGAGTCCTCTGGGTGGCAACCATCCTACAATGCGCTTGAAAGTGCTTCACAGGAGAAACTTCATGAACAAGATAACAAGAACGTCTATTTTAGAGATGAAGAAAATACATTATTTAAAGGCACATGCAAATCAAGAGGGGAATCAAAATACCAAAGCCATTCCTACAGTGATGCTGCGTCATCTATTGTGGCTCAGAGTTTCCCTGATCTAGCCCAAATCTTCCGACCTCCCTTCCTTGGGTATCCATCAGTCTGAACTGTAAAGCCTGGACCGTAAGCCCTTTCTCTTGTGTGACCACAGGACTTCCTCTTCTACCACTGAGCTCAAAATTCCAAACCAACATCACCTGCAATTTTACACCATAATGTACAAAAATGTCTTGTGCTTTTCTCTTCTTTTACCGCTGCTTTGGTTTCTACTGTTTGAAGAAATTATCTTCTGTCAACATCACTCCATCAATATCTCATCCCTCTTCAAAGATCCATGCCGGTGATAATCTCCATGCCAAAGCAGAAAATGTTTAATTTTAGCTTAGTCTTTTTGAGGTGCCTAAGTGAAACAGTTTCTTAAGCCAGGAGATTTTTACAGTTGCTTTTAACTGTGTTACATGAATAATCAATTTTCATTTGGTTGCAATCCTTAGTTCACTAGGAAGCTTCCCACAGGACTGGGGAATTTTGTTTGCGCTAATGGTGAACATAAGAAAAGTTTTGACTCAGAGAACATGAACCCTTTACTAGACAGTATTGAGCAGAATTTCCCATGGTTATCTACAAATCAATACTAATCTTCTCTGTGACGGTGGGAAAAAATTACTATAAGAGACAGAATTTTAAAGACTTCCTCCTAGTGGAAAATCAACATGCTCAATCAGGAATAAAACAGCAAAACAAAACCATTTAAAGAAAAAAAATGCTACCAAAGGCTAAGCTGTGCTTTTATAACAACATGCACTAATAAATGTATTTTACAAGTTTTCGAGACTTCTGTTGTTGGTAAGCAAACACTGGGATGATGAATAGGCATGGTCATGGTCAATATCCAATCAGCAGTAAGATCTGCCTGGGTGTACTGTGTATCTGATGCTAAAGACTCACTGGTACAAGGCTCCCAGAAAGATCTCCTTTAAAGCCACTGAACCAAGAAAAGCCAAGATCATCACTATTGAGGTTTGAATGTGGAATGTCTCCCAGAGGCTCATGTGTCTGAGCACTAGATTCCCTAGCTGGTGTTACTGTTTGGGAAAGTTTTGTAACTTTACAGAACTTTGCTGAAGGAAGCAAATCACTAGGGATGGGCTTTAAGGTTTTCTGGTTGATCCTGCTTCCTATTCCCTGACTGCTAATGCATTATGAGCAGCTGGCTGCTCAGCCCTGACACATAGCTTCTGTGCCAGGAAAGAATGTCACCCATTGAACTGTGAGCCAAAATAAACCCTTACTTCTTGATATTACTTCTTGCCACATATTTTGTGATAGCAAAAGAATACAGTCAGTCTCATGATAATGGGTCTACAATCAAGAATGGGCCAAAATGGCTTTATAGCATATCACAAATATTTTTGAAAAAATATTAGATCATAGGACTGCAAAAGACTTGGCTTTTAATATAGCTGTCTCCCGAGAGTCTCTACCAGAGCATGACCAATACAGATGCGAATGCATGCAGCCAACCATCTGACTGAGCATGGGAACCCAGTGGAGGAGTTAGGAGGACTGAAGGATTCGAAGGGGTTTTCAATCCCATAGGAATAACAACAATAGCAACCAACCAGACTCCCCTCACCTCCCAGAGCGCCCAGGGACTAAACCACCAACCAGAGTACACATGGAGGGATCCATGGCTCCAGCTGCAAGTGTAGCAGAGGATGGCCTTATCAGGTATCAATGGGAAGAAAAAGGTCCTTGGTCCTGTGAAGGCTCGATGCCCAAGTGTAGGGAAATGCCAGGGAGGGGAGGTGGGAGTGTGTGAGTGGATGGAGGAGCACCCTCACAGAAGCAGGGAGGGGGGATGGGATAGGGGGTTTTCAGAGGGGAAACTGGGAGAGGAGATAACACTTGAAATGTAAATAAATAAAATATCCAATAAAACAAAAGACTTGACTTTTTTCAGGGTATGAAGATTCATTTTTTGAGTTGGAAATAGAGAATTTTTTCTATTCATATATAGAAACTCTTATATATGTGAAGAATCAGAGAGGCCAGTGAAGACAATTCCTTTGAAGAAATTCACAGAAAGAGATGGGGGGAAGCAAAGGTGGAAATCAGATTGCTCCCATAGGGTCATAGAATCAACATTAGAAAACAAAACAAGCAAAACAAACAACAAAACCAAAAGACAAAAACACTACACATTTCCAATAATTCAGCCTCACCAGACCTGGGCCTAGTATCCTCTTCATTCTAATTCCCAGTCTAAGGCCAAATCGTGATTCCATGGCTGCTCAAAGATTCACACAGGTGCTAATAATCTCTATACAAATTAAAGAAACAAGCCCAAATCTTTGAACAACTGAAGTAAAAGGAAACTGATGGAATCTAAATAAGAAGTATAGAATTTGGGACTGGAGTGGTGACTCAGCAGTTAAGGTGTACTTGTTGCTTTTTAAAGGATCTGGGTTTGGTTCCAAGCACCCACATGGTGGTTAATGGCTGTCTGTAACTCCAGCTGTAAAAGATCTGACAACTTCTTCTGACCTCCATGAGCACCAGGCACACAAAACTATGTATACATGAATGCATGTAAAACACACACACACACACACAAACACACAAACACACACACACTGAAATAAACCTTAAAAAGTGAAGAAATATAAAATTCAGTAGATCTATAAGTTCATGTATATGATGCTTACAAAAGATACTGACTTAGAGCTAAAAGTAAAATGATGAAGAAAAACAAGATATATGCTAAGTAGAAGAAAGTGACTCTTTCTTGTGTTGCCTACCCTAACAAAGTACATTTTAAGATATAAAGCATTTTTAAGTATGGCATGGGTTCTGTTGAGATAAAATCACCCTTTCATTAACTAGGAAACTAATTTCTCCTTTCTTGCAAAAATAATTATAATTTTAAACTCTGCTCTCAATGTTCCATTGTGACACCTTCGCACGTGTGTCCTATTATTACGCTTTGTTATCATCCATCCCTACTTGTCACTGCCCTGCTTTGAGTCCCCTCACCCCTACTGGATGCTTGTCTACCTTTGCCCATTTACTTTCCCCACTGCTTTCCTGTTGCATGTATTTCATTGGCCTCTATACTTCCTACCTCCCTTAAGACCTCCTCCCTTCTCGTAATTCCCCTTATAATTTTGTGACCTATACACACACACACACACACACACACACACACAAATTTTAAATCTAAGTCCTACATCTAAAGGAAAAATACAGGATTTTGCGGGGAGGTGGGGAAGTGTCTGGCTAATTTCACTTAACACAGTGATTTCTAGTTGCACCCACTTGGTTGGATTTACATGGCTGAATTTAGTTTTGCTTTGATGTAATTCTTCTTCCCTTTTGAAATAAAAATATATATGCCTTTGTTTAAAAGACTGGAATCCATGGTGAAGAGATTTGGATTTTTAAAGAGATTTTGGACTTTTAAAGGTATACAGTATTTTATATGATAATATTAACATGAGATCTTGCGGACAACAAATTGAAAAGTTACAGTTTAAGGTATTGCATTTTTCAAATGTCATCATTTGATTTTATGGTCAACTTGACATAGACTACAGTCATTTAAGAGTGTAGCTTCATCTGAAGATTGCTCTGGGAGCATACCTGTAGGGGATTGTCTTAGTTTAGTTACTGCAGGCAGACCTATCTCACTGTGGGTGCCACAATTCCTAGAAAATGCCCCTGGACTATATAAGAAAGCTTACTTAGAAGTCATGAATGATCGCTTCTCGGCCTTTTGGCTAAGATCAAGTGTAGAAGTCATGAATGAGCTAGTGAATGAGTCAGCAAATAGCCTCCCTCCATGGTTTCTACTTCAGGCTCCTGTTTGAGTTCTTGCCCTAACTTCTCTTGGTGATGGACTTTAACCTCTAAGATGACCTAAACCCTTTACTCCCCTAAGTTACTCTTGGTTATGCTGTTTGTCACAGCAACAGAAAGAAAAGCAGGATGTTCTGTTTGATATTCAAAGATTTTTTTCCCATGCTAGAGGCTGTTTTCTCGACTGTGCAAAAAAGCTTTGATATTTCATGCAATCTCATTTCTCAATTCTTGAGATTATTTCCTGTGCATTTGGGGAGGACCTTCATTTCAAGTAATTTCAAACCTGTGATGGTTACTCTCAATTGTCAAGTTGATGAGATCTAGAATTATCTGGGACACAGGCATCTGGGCTTACCTATAGAATATTCTCTTGATCAGATTGGTTGAGGCGTAAAGACCTGACTACTGTGGGTGGCACCATTCCCTAAGCTGAAATCCTAGACTGTTCAAAAAGAAGAGAAAAAGCTGCCTACAAGTATTCATCACTATGTTTCCTGACTGTGGGTGTAATGCCACTAGCTATTTCAAGCTCCTGCTGCCCTGACTCCCATACCATAAGGAACCGTACCCTTGAACTTTGGGTTAAAACAAACCCTCCCTGGAGTTGATTTTGTCAAGCGAACAGAAAAGAAGCTAAGATAGAAGTTATAGCAACCTCACATTTTTTTTACACTTAATAAACTATACTCAGCACATGTGAAGCTAAGTAGACAAAGAGAAGCTAACATACTCCCTACCACATTTGGGACTCTCAACTCATACCTATTGGACCTGATTTCTGCATTTTTAGATAAAACTGTTTTGTTTTGTTCTTTTTAAAATACATAGCATTGTCTAGTTACCAAAGAAACAAATTTTGTACAATATGTTTTCACATTTCTCACTTTGCTTAGTATGTCTTTGTAAAAATGTTTATAAAAAAAAATCTTTGAACAATAAAGGTAATTGCAACTTGGACCAGGTAATATAATTTGAGATGATCCTCAGGCTGGGAGATTCCCTAAATAAGCCTGACTGCATTTTTACCTCAGATTCACAATGCATCTCTCTATCTCAAGAAGACAGAAGATCAGACTCAAATTTGGCCTTTCAGGAACCCGTTCCCTTTTCTGCCATGGTAAAATCTGCATAACAATGTATATACATTAGCATTTTAGCAGCCTTGAAGTGTATCATTTAGTGGTACTCATATTTCTGTGCATTCATCTTCAGAAGTTTGTCCTCATCCCAGCTGACTTTTGGTACCCATTGAACAGTTATTCATTACCTTTTCTATCCAGCTCCCAATCGCCATCATTCTACTTCCTTCCTTTAGGAATTGGACTATTCTATATATGACAGTACATGGCCTTTTGGGTTTATTCCACTCGGTGTCATATTTCCAAGGTTGGTTGGAGTTGTGTCACCTATTAGAATGTCTTTCTTTTTCCAAGTTGAATAGGAGTCCATGATATAAATACACCATATTGTGTTATGCTTGCATTCATTGATCAACATTTGGGTTGATCAATGGATTTCTTCCTGTCTGCTGTAATGAAAAACGCGGCTGGGAAATGCAGATGTACAACTACCTCATCAAGTACCTGCTTTTATGAATATAGACATGAGACTGTTGGATCACATAGTAATTCCACATTATTTTAATAAACTGTAGCATTGTGTTTATGATATTGTACCATACAAAGTTTCCACCAGCAGGACATGGGGTTTCAATTTGTCCACACCTGTGCAAAAGGGTGCTACACCATTTTATTTGTGGGTACGCAAAAGGGCTCAAGCCCCTTCTTACCTGCTGTGCTCTCCCCAAAATTTCACCAGAATGAGTGCTTCAATAGCCAAAATCCAATCAAACAAGGGCACTCTATAAACAAAAGTATCGGGGATGTAAGACAAACTATAGTCACTGCTCCTAAGCCTAGCAAGACCCTAGCTTCTGCCTGGTATACTGTGACACTCAAGAGGACTTGGGTACGCCATACGAAGCACTTTGCTTGGCTACTTGAAGCCCTTAAGAACTATGGATTTGAAAGAAGGAAGCCTGGTACCCACATGGCAAGAGGGAGCTGGGTAGAGCTGGGTAAAGCCCATCCCTTCAGATTTCGGTTTCCTCATCAGTGACACAGAAGCATCTGAGTCCCCCTCACCCCTGCCCCCTTCCCTACCCCACCTCCTATCCTTCTAACATTCTGTGGTTCTCTGAGGAGTCACTAAGAAAATGGAGATCCACGCACCAAATGGCCACCAGGAAGGCAGACCAGAAGGTGTGTGCCTGATGACCTTGTGGTATTCGGCAACAACCTACTTCTCCTTTTATACTTTCCAAGAATTCTAATGGACCATCAAGTGTCCAATCAGGACCATTGGAACGTCCTTGAATGAGTTATCTTTAATCTTCCTTCCATTCTTAAGTCTCGCTTGTTTCAATTCAGCTGAAATTGCATCCTACCCTGTGGTTTGTAGAAAAAGTCCACAGTGGTTTTGTCTCCTGTTTTCAATTTAGGGTCCTCTCTCCTCTAATCACCAGATGCCAGTATGTTTTCTAATAATTCTTGCTCTGCCAGTTTCTGGATTAACAAACTTCCTCTGCCTCTGGGTCTGAAGCTCTCTGCCGTGGATGGCAGTGGTAGCTGAGACACTTCAGGTTTAATTAGGAGCCATCTCTCAAAACCACGGGAAAAAAAGCCCAAATAACAATTAGCTTCACGTAAATATTGAGCTATGGCATTTCCTTCTTTCGTTCTGGTGGGGCCCTCCTCTTGCCCTACTGAACCATCTGGGTGTGAGAGCTTTCATTCCTTACGGATGGCTGCATTGAATTCCCTAACCAGGACTCCTTAAATAGACTCCTTGTAGCACTTGAGATGAGAGGCAGAGACACTTGGGGGATGGATCTCCCCATACCACTTATGCACGGCATTTTGAAGTTGGGATGGTTTTTCTAGTATCCCACCATCTCTGTGTTTTGTGACAGTCTCTATCTCTGTGTAGTAAAAACAGTTGGCTCTAGAGTAGATCCCATTTCAGGGGTTCAGGGATCTACTGTTCCCTAGGGAAAACAAGCTGTTTGGTTCAGTTTGTTTTCTTTGGAAATGCAACCCGGCCCCTCCCCACCCCCAACCCCAGGCTATTTTTCAGCTTTGAATTGGCCTTTGGGCTTAATTCAATTCATTTAGAAGCAATTGCCTGGGCTATCTAGATTCATCTGCTTATGTCCCCAGAGGTTTCTCTAGTCAGAGCAATCTGCTTAGCACCTCAGTGTTAGGAGTTAACTCCTGGCATTGCTGTTAGTCTCTGTTCTCCATTATTCTAGGGGGCCCAGCCATACAATGTGCAGGCCCCAAAAAAGTCCATCCTGGGGGCTTCCAAAAACACCCCTAAGTGCCTAAAGTCCTAAGCAGGACAAAACAAGCTGTTTTTGTGTAAGTATTCCATGCAAAGAGTCTTTTTTTAAGGGATCTTATGGCTAATTTTTACAGAAAATAGGGGCTAAATGAATAGAATTGTAAGTTTCCCATTGAGTACTCTGGAAGCTGGTACTGAGAATGGGCATTGGAAATCATGATCCTTACTACAGAGTGTTGCTTTCGAAGGAAAAGGACAACGGGGGCAGAAGGAGATGATAACTGTGATGTAGGCTCACTGTCCAGCTTTGGTTGACTGGGGACAGTGTTGTCTCTCAGATCATCCATGCTGGGCCTCCATGTTTCTCTTATTTAGCACTGGAACCTGATAGAGCTTCCTGGAAAGGTGTAACTCTGGCACAAAGCAGGCTCCGCAGCTGTAGCAGCTCTTCACACAGCTAGAGGTGTCCTTTGGTCTCATTCCCAATCACTGTGTCAGCAAGAGCTTCCTTGGATGATCCAGGTGGCATTCCCCATGTCTGCCTCTTCTAGAGGTGATCTCTATGCTTGTCGTTGGCCCTACTAATCACCCTTGATTCTACTTATGCCTCTTCTGTATCTCTTCCCTCTCCATCAGACCAGATGTTGAAGAACTGATAGAGGAGGATGGCCTGAATAATTGTATCCATCCCAAACTGTGACTAAAGGCATGCCTACATCTGCTACGTGTGGTAACCTAGAATCCTGCACAGTCCTCTGAACCTCTGACTAGTCCCAGGACAAGGAATTCAGAATATTTCCTCCCGTGTTGGGTGTTCCTCCTAGCTCTGCTCGAGTCTATGCAACCAGCAGCCAATATGGCAGCAATAGTATAAAGAAGTGAATTCTCTGCTTTAGCTCGATGTGACACTTGCAAAACACAGTTGGAAATGAGCACGTTTCTCTATCTCCAAGTAGGCATTGTGTGATGGGAAACGGGTGGCATTTGCTTTCCTTAGATTCTCTGCCGAAGTGTTTATTTTTACAAAGAGAGTCCGTCAAACTGCAAATTAGCATGCACACAGCTCTTCCTGTCCCCTCCTCCCATCTGGCTTTACGTGCAGAAATTACACTTCTTCTCAGCTTGCCTAAACTGTTAGCACACAATCCAGCTTCCATTTGCTTGGTGTCAATTTAATACTGCATTAATTAGACAATTAGAGAGGGGTCAAAGAAGATTCTAGCAAAAGTACCTTAAGTGGAAGTCAGGTTGATTAGAAATGGCTCTTTCTCATTTTAGCAGAGTTTGTTTGGTTTTGCCTTAACACAGAAATTTTAGTCGATTAAAGTCTTAGAAGCTACAAGTGAAGTGGCTTGGTGAGATTAAGGTATTTCCATGCAATTAGAACTGCAATGAAAACATCGACCTGCTGCACAGTCGCCAGGTACCACCTTAAAGAAGAGTAACTCCTGGTATTGTTTGTAACATTCAAATGAATGAAGAAAATGAAAGCAACAGGCCCTGCTTCCACATAACAGTGGATTTTCATCGGGATTCTAGACAGCCTGTTTGATGACCAACTGACCACAGTGCTCAAGATGTCTGGGGTAAGCGTGTTGTGGCTGCGAGATTTGAAACCAGAGCTTCTTTCTCTCTGCCTTGACTTCCTCACTTGGGACAGGTGAGGATGCAAACTTCCCTGAATCGTCCAAAAGATCTGACAGAGTTGGATTATACTGACATGAAATATCCAGATGAGGCCTAAAGAGGGAAAGATGATGGGGGAGCTCTGAAAAACAGACTCGAGCAAAAAAGGCCTTGTCTCTCTGTTGTTATTCACATACTTGGCAACCTGGGGGCTATCATATTTAATAATGATAATTAAACTATTCCATGTGTGCTGGTGCCCAAGAAATATCATGAAGCATTCACTCTGGAACAGATCTTCAGGCTAATCTATTCTAATTGCTTCATTTTAGAAATACTCAGAGGAGTCGGGACGGAGAAACACATGCACGTGTGGAATGTACGGACAGCAGCTCAGGCACCGGCTCCCTGGCCTGAGTTATTACAACTACTCCCCAAACAGGAATTTTACTGGACATCCACTGCTGATCTTCCCATCCCATCGATTCTAGTTCACCACCGTACTTGTGCCTGGAAAGTGTGTGGTGAGATACCTGCTCCATCACCCTGGAGAAGCCCGTCAGAAAGAGTGTCTAAAATGTAAACAACTGTACAAGTTCAGATTGTGTCAGGTAGGAATGGTCCATTGACCATCGAATGACCAAAGGCCCAGGACGGGCATCGCAGCCCCCTTTGACCAATTTTTAATCCTCATACATAAAACAGCATTTATTATGGTTCAGCTAGGCATGACACTGTATGCCTATAAAGCCAGCAGTTGAGAGGTTTCTGCAAGTTCAAGGCCAGCCTAGGTTACGTGAGACCCTGCCTTGAAAATAAATAAATAAATAAATAAATAAATAAATAAATAAATAATAAATAAATAAAGCAAAAACAGAACACAGCAGATATTAGCTCCCACACACACACACCTCAATTTTACAGAAGGTAATGATATAAAAACACAGGAAGTGAGGAGGTCCTCCCTTCTGGCCTCAAGCAGGAAAGCAATGAGTATAGTTTGAGTACAGGAGTAACTGAATGAGTTTCCTCACAATAATCATCAACTCATTAGCATTTGTAAATCAAAACAAGGAACCTTAGGACCAGAAGTGAACTGAACGAAATTGAGTTACTTCAGATTTTGGCTTAGCAGGGTCCGACTGCAGAAAATCACAAAAAGGTGCAACTGTGTGGCTGTTGATTAGATAATGGGTGTTACTACTCTACACAATGGCCCCTGTAGCGACCTCAAGGAGCCTTGTGAGGTAGACGGTTCTCTGGTCTCTGCATCAACCCTGAGAAAGTTAGAAACCATCTCCCAGGTGAGTCCGAAGGACTCAGGAGCCCAGTGTTCTGGGTGGGGGGCTAAGGGGATCGCCCCTAGGTCTGCATTTCAGCCCTGGCGGAAACACTGAGGAACTTGATGCTGGAGAGCCCTGGGCAGTCCTGCTATTCTAATGCTTCAAGGTGTCAGAGGCCTAGAAGAGAGATTTCTGCTTTCCTCTCCCACCCACCCGTCTCACCAAGCGCTGGGGTTTGCACGGAAGGATGGAGGCACTTCCCCCTTTCTAGGCCTTGTTGTGGGTGGAGGGGGACTGTACTTCCTGCCACGCCCCTAAATACTACCCGAGTGACCTGCTGACCACGGGGCTCTGTGTCTGAGACTTTACTTCTGTCTTTTACCCTCTTTTGCCTTCTCTGTGGTGTCGAACCAGGAAGTAGAAGGCCTTCTCTCCCCGTGGGGAGGACAAGAAGTAGTTCTACCATTTTGCACCTTCGGGCTCGGCCCCCTGGGGTAACTGAATCCAGTCTATTGTTCACAACCCCAGGGATTATATGTAAATTCTCTCAAGTTGCAGCTGCTCACACCACCACCTCCTTTGACTGAAGAGAAGCAAAGAGACGTAGGCAGAGTCTGTCCCTTCTCTGGGGTCAGAAGTGTTAGCTTTTGGACCTGACTCTGCCACCATTTCCCTGAAAAAGGAAAAACAAACAAACAAACAACCACAACAACAAAAACCTAAGCAAGTCACTTTCCCTTTCAGGGCTTCAGGGGTGCTCGCTGTGAAATGAAGAGGCGAGACTAAAGGGTTACACTGGGGGACGCTGGCGGGGGGAGGAGAGCCACATTCCTGGGGAGTGACACAATCCCAAACAGGGAGATCAAAGGGGCTCCACGGGAGAGGCCCCAACCAGGAGCTTGCAGGCCTGTGTCTGGGGTCGGTAATTAGCTCCTGCCGCCACCTTCCTCTCCTGTGGGTGAGCTGTGGGCTTCAAGACTAGCCCCCACTCCCCCATCCCCAGCACCCGAGGGAAGGGAAAGGAGGAGGGTCGGGAGAGAACCCACCAGGAACCGTGACATGTGTGGTGAACTTTATGTTAGACAGATGCAAAGTTTAAACATTTTAACAGAAAGCAGTCCACTCTGCGCTTGCTCCACACCAGTGTGAGAACGCACTGTGTGGATACCTCTTAAAGTATTTGATGAGAGACTAAAAGGCTGACAGGCTAACACTTCACTTCCTTCCAATTAGGGGCCTTTAACATCAAAGGCCCAGGCCCCACTCAGCCGGGCTTACTTGAATGAATTAGGGAAGAGAATGAGTCCAGGGATTGCTGGTTCTCTCCCTCGCGGAGGCTGGGGCTCTAGGGGCTTTAATAAGATGTTTGAGGTCAAAAGGGGTCAGGCCTTTGACTGGGAGCACCGGGGAACTGCCAGAGTGTTTCAATATGCGTGGTGTTTGTCATGCAATCAGGCCCGCCAAAAGCTCCCCTTGTGGGGCCTGTCTTTGGGGGACTCTTTTGGAGATGGAGTACTCGAGCCGCCAGGGGTCCCACCTTGGTGAGTCTGCGGGAAGTCAGGCCTGCCTGTCAATCAAAGACCTGGAGCCCAGGTGATGCGAGCAACCAGAGGCTGTGCCTTGCTGATGCTTCCCGGGTTCATCAGGAAAGTGTAGAGACTTGGAGGAGAGAAGGGAACCTTAACCAAGCAGCTCCTTCATTCTCCAGAGAAAAGAATGCGACGTTGTGAGCCTCGGCATCAGAAGCCAAAACAAGCTTCTTTTGATTTCGTCGAAGTTCGTGACTGCAGGAGACTGGAAAGATCAAAACAGCGGAAAAGGCCACCTCTCTGTGGCGAGCAACCACCCCGCCGCCTTAGGAAACGGTGGCCTTGTGAGATAGCAGGTGCATTCCTGTGTGACACGGCTACCAAACTGTCCCATTCTATGCAACTGTACAAAAACTGGGTTCTCAGAGAAGCCAGACCCACCATATTCGCTGCTCCTATAGTCTGCACAGGGAAGCAGGTGGCAGTGAAACTGCATGACTTCTTCAGCATGGGGTGGGAGCGGTTACAAGGATGGGGAATGACAGCGTCTATACAGGGCTTAACAGAGAATTTGCCACATAGTAGGTACTTCATGAAAAGCTCTATTGCTTGTTATAGCCCATGTTTTACTTCCATGTGAGAGTCCCCACCAACCCTTCTTTCGTAGAGGGACCTCTAGCCTCCGGTACAAGCGATAAAGGTGACTTTGCCACAAAGGTAAAGTGACCCAATTCCAAAATGTCCAGGAGATGTCTACTAGAATAGAGAAGCTCATAGGACGGATAGAAAAAATCACAGCACAGAGAAGTCGGAACTGGACAGTGGGCAAGTGTGGTTTGTCGCAATCACTAGAGGGGAGAAGGCCACAGAGCTGGACGACTCGGTAAAGTGCTCTGAGGCCCTACAGAGACCTCACAGAAGCTCCTCCTGTATGTATAGCAGCTGGACATGACTGGGAACAGATAATCACTTTCTGCCCTGTAGAGAAGGAAAAATAGTATCTGCAGGTCCCCACTGTACACGTGGATACTGATGCTATTTCATTAGCCTAGATAGAACCTATGTTTTCTAGCATCAAATCCATATCTGCAAAGTGGCTCAAGTTCCTGCTAAAAGCACAAAACAGTATAACTGGTAATGAACTTAAGAGAGTAATTTGTGAAGAGCTGGATGGTAAGAAAAAGTTTCCTGAGAAAGTAATAATACACTTATTAAAAGGTGTAGTCCATGCTCCTGTCCATTGGCCCTTTAAAAATCTATCTGCTACTAAGCCACTAACCATCTGCCTCTAAAAACAAGCAGTCCTCCAACAGAAGTCTAGAATTTACCTTCACAAATATTTAAGGGATCCTGTGTCATGTGATTGTCAAGTGACGGAGCCGGTTTTGGGTGTATATTAGCATCTGTGTGAAGCATCTGTTTGACTAAAATACTTTTCAGATGTTCCCTGGGTCCATTTTCATCCATCCTGAATGGTTAGTTATGCGGATAAGAAAGCTGAACTGATGAAAGGTTAGTGACCCGTCCAAAGTCTCACCAGTGGGTTTTACTTTTGAAACTAGGAAGTAATTTTCTTTTTTCCTTTTCAGAATTACTAAGGATGGAACCAAGGGCCTCAGACATACTAAGCAAGTTTTCATTCTACCTCCAAGCTCTACTTTGTGCCATGTGATGTACATAAGTGTGTGTGTGTGTGTGTGTGTGTTCCAATGTTGGGTACACATGTACATATGAGCATGTGTTGTGGATACTAGAAGTTAATACAGAATATTTTCTTCTGTCCTTCTCTACTATATTTCCAACACAGCTTATAGATTCAGCTAGGCTAGCCAGCTTGTCTAACGATGCCTGTCTGTGACTTACACACACATATGAAGATTATACTTGCTCATGTGGGGATTATACATGGGCTGCCACATCTACTTCTCATTTATGTGTATGCTGGGGGTTCAAGCTCTTGTCCTCATATTTACCCTGTAAGTTCTTTATTCTCAGAGTCATCTTCCCAAACCTGCATTGCTATTTAGGCCAGGCTGGGTATTTTACCAAGAATACCACCACCAATGGTGTCACCAATAACCGCCAGCGGAGGTGTCTTAGAAGAGACAGTAACCATCCCCTGTGCTTCAAGAACTTTTGGTGTGCAAGCTGGGAGCACCAGCCTTCTCAGCCACTCCCACTTCCTATTCAGAGATTGTGAATGAACCGGTCAGGAGGACTTCTCCTGGAGGCCTGTTAAAGTTCACCATTAATTAACTGGGTCATTATGTTTAAAACCTTATCAATGCTTCCCTGCGGCAGTCTGCTTTAACCCGTGACATTTGCATAGGAATTCTAACACATCCCACATCCCACAACCCCACCCCACCCCCACCCTCACCATAGGAGTAGTGACATACTCCTCTCCTTCTGTCTGAAGGGGAGCTTCAGAGTGGGTGGTGCTTACACCATTTTCAGAACTCCTAGGCTCACAGAAAGCAGAGACCCAAACCTTCAACAAGCTGATATTCCAACTGCAGATGAGCGCCTTTAATCCTGGGATTCAGGAAGCCCAGGTCGGCAGAAGTCAAAGAGTTCAAAGCCATCCTGGTCTACATAGTGAGTTCCAGGCCAGCTGAGCTACATAGTGAGACCCTATCTCAGACGAACAGTAATGACAACAGCAACACAGAGGTTGTGAACAGAACAAAGGCAAAGCAAAGCAGAATGCACATAGAAGGATGGTTTGCTGGGCTGCATACACAGATACTTGTTTGCAGGACTGCATATGCATGTGTTCCGATAAATGGAGTTTCCATCTCTGGAAACCCATTAGGTTGAAAAGATGGGTACCAATAGAAGGCTTATTACAGAAGTTTTTATTACCTCCAGAAAGTACTGCAATAACACAATAATGCTATCAAGCACAACAGTGTGGTCACCTTCCTTTTTCTTTTTTCTGTCTCCATGGCAACACCAATCAACTGAGACCTGGTATTCTAATCAATTTATCAGGTGCTGGTTGACACATGGTGCTCTGTGCAACAAGGGCACAGCAGGAGCCAAACAATCAGTAGAGGGACAGTGCCTGGTCAGAATAGGAAACTGTTTATGTATCAATTATACTCAATGAATGAACCATTATACTATATATGGTCATTATGCACCTCAGTACTACTGGAGTCACTACTGTTTGGTAGTTGAGTATGTCAAGGACATCAAAGAACCTCCCATACAAATGATTTTCCTGGAAACCTTGGACAGGCCTATGGAAAGTAGATTCTCTAAGGAATGAGAATCAAGAACAAGAATACTAGAACACATCGGAAGGAGTGAGGTGCTGTGTGGAGAAATGGAACTTGGCTTAGGACCTCAGCAAGGTACGTGTTGCAAGAGAAACAAAAGTAGCGTAAGAACTTATATTAGGAAGGCTTATCCAGGAGTACCCTACAAAGGTGAGTCTGTGAGAACCTGCAGTTCTGTGTGGAAGGTCACAGCCTGGAGGCCTCAGCTTCCAATGGAGACCACAGAAACAAAATACTCTATTCCTGCTGACCGTTTCTCTAGGATCCACAGATCCCTCCGTATGCTGGCTCCTGGACTGGTGATCTTACCTCTCCCAGCCAGAAACAATCTGTCCCTTAGAGATCACCCAAAGCTTGATCTCTTTCCAAGGCTGCTTCAGCTGGTCCTCCTCCACTTTCCAAGCCATCGTTTGTTCATCCACAACATGAGATGAATGGCCTTTGCAAGAAGACTGACCTCTACCAAGGAAACATCCCTTGCACTGGGTGGCAGTACCAGAAAGGAATAAAGGCAGAAAAAAGAACCTCAAAGACTCAGCCTGGAAATCCAAGGAATCCTGGCCCTGCACACTCCTCAGGAAGTCCTGAGAATGTACAAGGATCTGTTAGAGTCTACAAGTCATCAGCTTACAATGCTTCCCTGGTGCCTACTTCTAAGCAGTGCTGAGATGTTTACAGAGGTGTTTTGAGGTGTTTTGAGTCAGCATCCTTTTGTAGCCCAAATATCTGCCTCTGTTAGTCTTCTCTCTGGTGCTGTCAGCAGCTCTACCCTTCCTCTACTCTCTGAAGACTGAGCCAAAGCCCACATCCTATTCTCCTAGCCTAGGTGGCAACCACACCGCATGACAAATTATAGAGCTGGTCCTTGGAGAGTCTCCATTCCCATTTTTTTTGAACTTCAAGTCCTGAAAACCTGAAAGCATTGGACTAATGGAAAGATATCACCAAGGCCCTGTGTTCCCCTCTCCACTCTCATGGATGTGCTGGCTTCTATGGCAACCATCAAACAACAAACTCATAAAGCCGGCTCATCTCCTGGGGAATAGGGCAGTTCCAGGGGCCATATTGCAAATGCTTGACCCCCAGGTACTTCTAGGTCACGGGGATTTATTAGTTGGAATCTGCAGTGCAGCGGATGACATTTTAAAAGGCGTTTTATTACTTCGTGACCTGTGTGCATTGCAGGGTAATTCCAAGGCTTTGTGACTGAAGTGACTGTCCAAGCTGCAATGCATCCAATGAACCACCACCCTGCCTGCCCAAAACAGGAAACCCAGGAGCAGTTACCTCCATCTAGCACACCATGTTTAAAGTCTCAAACCCCTCCCACATCCAACTGATAGCATGTTTCCTCTAGGACCATTAAAATCAGAATATGGGAAACTATGGCTGGGAGACATCAGAGGGACTTAAAGTCAAATAAACCAACTACAGAAGTCAACAACACTGCAGTCAATATTGCACACAAGCAGGCACATCTACAAAATACTTCCATTGTGCCCTTGGGTCCTAGTAACTGGAAGTAAGAACACTGATTGGCAAGGATTGCACTGCAGGGGAGAGCAGAAGGCCAGGCTATTCGAAACCTCTAAGAGATCCAGAAAAATGCCTCCAGAGCCTCTCTCTGTGTGGCCATCAACATAGGATGGCCGACATTGCCTGAAGCCTCTCCAAGCAGCATGGCAAAGTGCTCATGGAGGCTGACAAGTCTGCTGACTGAGCAGCAGCTCCTTCTGCCCACATCCTTGGTTTATCCTAATGGTCCTTTGAAAAATGTACTCAGGAGTGCCCTCTTCTAGACCACACAGTTAGACACTGAGACTTTTCTGTAACCCTGGGATTTCTCTGATGATAAGATTGACTCCAGGTAGTGTTATTTTCCATGCCATCTAACCATGAACTATCCTACCCTCCTCCACCTAGCTGCAAACATCTATGGGCAAAGATCAGAGATCATTCATTTTTCTCTTCCCAAGCTCTTCCTTGTGCTCTACTCAATACAAATGCACATTTTATGGTAATTTTACTGAGATCAGCTCCAAACCCTAGGGATATGATGTCTTTTGCTTTGGCATTCCTGTGGCCAGGAATGGAAATGTTGAAAAAGATGCTTCCCACTCTAAGACATGACTTACTCATAGAATCCAAATCCTACAAAGACTTACTCAGCTCTTTCTTGATTTAAGACTAAGATGGTCTCTCTCTCTCTCTCTCTCTCTCTCTCTCTCTCTCTCTCTCTCTCACACACACACACACACACACACACACACACACACATACACACACACATACAAAGAGAGAGACAGAGACAGAGAGAGACAGAGAGACAGAGACAGAGACACACAGAGAGAAATTGTCAAATATTCACTTTCCTATGAGCAGTGATAAATGAGTTCCTTTTTGACTCTTAATATTCAAGTTAGCCAAACACATATATGACCTCAAAGTGCTAAACATCTCATTCCCAGAGTGCTCACTCTTCCTTTTTTTACTTGAACAGCTCATAGCTAGTTCAATTTACCAGGCTTTTATTGAGTATCTACTCTGAGCCAGTAACTGAATGAGAGATCAGAACTCCAGAAGATTAATAAGAAATAGAGCCTATTCACAGAAGTCGATTAACCAGCCCAGAAGTTAAGAATGAAAGATCAGATCATAAGAGTCTAAGAAAAAAGTGCTACACAGAGATAAATGCCCCCAACACACAAAGCATAAAAAGCATAAAAAGGAGGCCATGAACTTGGGGGACTATGGGCTGCCTATGAAAAGACAAATAGAATTTGTTTTGTGAAGAACTTTAGAAGGGTATCCTAGGCAGAGCAGATGGTAAAGAAAGGTATGAAAACATGAAAGGCCTTGGTGAGCATAGGCACCTTGCTGTTTGGTGTTGCTGGGTCAGAGGTCAAGTTAGGGAATAGCAGACACAGAAACAGAGCTGAGAACCATCATAGATGCCAGTATCTCAGCCCAAGAAGATTTATAGAGAACAGGGAGTCACTGACAGAATTTAAGGGCCTTGGGTTTCAGCACCCCTGAAAAACCTCTTAATGACCATGTAAAGGGTAGACAGAGTCTAGAGATGGCAGTAGAAGAAAGAAGGTCACTTAGGGGACAATTGTCACATCTTAGAAGGGGAACAATGAAGCCCTAACAGGGGCAGGTGGTGTTGGAGAGAAGAGTTGGAGAAGGCTCAGAAGCTATCCAGAGGGCAATCGGGCTTACACGAACAGTCAAAGGTAGAGATTTCTATCTTCCTCCTATAAAAGTCAACACTACTTTAGGGCCAGGAGGAGCTTGCCCTGGCTTGTGGGCCTATAGGAAAGCACGTGTGCCTAGCAGAATCTAATGAGAAATATGTTAGGTAGAGCCCTGTCCTTGAATGGCCTGGAAGAATAGTGGGCATCAGCAAGGGAGGGGAAGCAGTCAGTGTCTTGGGAGTAAGAGCTACAGGGTCATAAAGACCACATGTGCCGGCCTGTCAGTTACAAAGGCTGTAACTCCCTTGCTCTCCAAAGGTGCACTGTGGTTACAGGCCTGGCAGGGTTCATTTAATTGGTAGCTTTTGAAATGATTTTGCTCCCCAATCTTCATAAAAAGGAAGTGAGGGCTGTGGTGGGTGGACGAGGTGTTGAGCTGTTCTGGCTACGAGGCAAGAGATCAGGCCTTTGATGAGCCGGGAAATAATCAAGAGCATATGTTTACTGGCCAGCTCACACAGGACTCCAGGAATGCTGGAGGAAGTCTTGAGGAGAGGCACAGGGAGGGAGACATTGGCAGGTGGCTAACTGGATGAGTCGCTAACATTAGACATGACATTTTCTGTTTAAGGTGGTGGCTAAGAATACGCTTGCCCTTGAATTTGAGTAAAATCAACATGGAAGCCTTGAGCTCCTGTTGGCTAATGGCTGGACATTGTATAAGGTGTTGTCTTTCTCTGAACTTGTCATTAAGAAAAGCTGTCCTCTGAGTGTGGCAGCCATTGCCATCTTAACGGAGAAACTGTGACTACTCATAAGCCCCCCTCAACATCAGGACTGCATATTTCCCTTCATAGAAGGATGGGTTGGGCAGGGTCATAAGACCTGTAACTGAGAACCCAGGCGGTCTCTCTTACACCCAGTGACAGCTGAATAGAATTCTGACCCATCTGCATGTAGTATCAGTGGGTACTGCAGTATATGGAGTTTGGGTTAACTGCAGGGGACATTTCACTATGAGGAAGATTTCATCCAGGCTGGGGTGAGATGTCTGAGTGACACTGCTGTTTGGGAGTTACATTCTATAAGTCATTTCTCACCATGCTCCATTAGTAACTCATTAACTTTTCCAAGGTGGACTCTGGTGGACCGGTTCTGTTGACCTGTTGTTGGTATCCAATCTGCAGTAATTACACATTTATTCATGTCTCCCCAAGAAGAGTTCATGTAATACCTATTCATGCCAGTGTGTAACTGGAGTATACGATGAAACCCTGTCGCGAAGGAAAAGTAGAAAATTAATGCCTGTTCCACACACATAGTCCAACAATGCAGGGAGTGGTCGAATAGTACAGGGGTTCAGAAAAACCACAGGCTTGAGGTAAAGTGATCAGATACAGCTGACCTCCCGGAAGCTGAGATTATGCTTCTTAAGAATACGATGAGGATGGTCTTCACATTGTAGGGTGGATGCTGAGGGTTACAGATGACACCTATGTATGTCAGCACCAAGTAATCTCTCGTTCTTCAGAAAAGTGTCCAGAGCTAAAGGGGTGGGATGTGTATCCAGAAGGAGGAGTTTACTGTACTCTAAGCACTAACAGACAGGAGCGTGGTGACTAACCCATGATTCCTCTCTCTTCTACAAGTTTGTATGTGGGACTAGTAGCATGAAGAAGTTAGCTGGATCACACTGACTGATGTGTGTATACTGGGTCATAGTATATGAACTCTAAGCATGCTCTAAGCCATGGTCACAATATCAGGCATTGTCCAAGCATCATGGTAATGGTCCTTGTGCTGAGAGCCCTGGAAGGTTTTCCCATTGCCTTGCATTACTGAATGGCTATTGTATGTTGGGCATACCACACAATTTTATACAGCATGGTCATTGCCACATGAAGTGATGATATTGTCTCTGTCATATATGCTGTGTAAGAAATCCACAGATTTCATTCGCCCCCACCCGCGAAGCTACAATCTCGGCTTTGACTAACCAGTCAAAGTCCAGGCTTCCTCCGGTTGAGCCCTCTGTCTTCATCCTGTTGTAAGTGGATCCCGCAGAAGTGTGGGAACACTCAGCATGCTCCCTTACACTCTGTCCGGACACTTTCGTGGCCTTTTCTTTTCTTTAGGAGACAGATATTGCCGCCCCGGTTATACAAAAGGGACCTGAGAATGAAACACTGTAAGCAATTTGCTGGAGGTCACAAAGGCTTCGGTATCTGGCTCACCACCTTCCCCTCAAAAAGCACAGAGAGTCTAACATGTAACTGCTCCCCTTCCGAAATGAAGGCAATTTCTGAGTCATATCCTGAACTCCCATTCAGAATTTAGAAAGCCCCTCAGGAGGAGGAAGATGTGTGCCCCCAACCACTAGGAGATGTATACACAGCCCCTACCTTTGGGGCTGGCAGCATCCGATGCTGCTTTAATTAGATCGCCATGGTAACAAGCTGCAGGAGAACAATAGACAGTTGTGTACTTGGGAGAATCATCAGCCTCAGACAAGGCCCCCGCTCACTGTAATTATGCTGGAGTGGAAGCCAGTCTTTGCTTCTGGGGGAGAATAAATAGCCATCCTTGCTCGCCTCGCTACCTTCTGATGGTATTGGAACATCAGGGTCTCAGGACTTCAAGTGGGTTTATTGTCTGCATTCATATTGTGAAAGCTTCAAATCTATGTGCAAATGAAAATCTTTCCATCTTGGATTCTGGACTGCATATTCCCAAAGGGCAGCCATGAGCAAAGTGGAAAGGAAGGAAGGAAGGAAGGAAGGAAGGAAGGAGGAAGGAGGAAGGAGGAAGGAAGAACAGTCCAGGTAGTATTTATTGAGTACTTGAGAGTCAGATGTTTTCTGCAATTCTTCACCTCCTGCTTTAAGTATCATAGTAGGCGTCATGAACCTTACATCCAGGATTCAACTGAGGGTGGTGCTTTGCACTGTGAGTCACTAAAGAGCCAGAGGACAGTGTGACCCCTCTACATTCAGAGTCCCTAGTGTCCCTGAGAAGAGGGGCTCCGCAAGGGTAAAAGAGGTCAAGGCATTAGCTGTATTTCCAAGGCAGCCGGAATTCTGAGTCTTTCCTGTGATGGAATGCGATAGTTTTCTTTTAGTCCCAGTTCGTTTTGCTAGTCTGATAAGAGACAGTTCACTGTGGCATCAGAGCCACTGAGACCCATAAATAACAGAAAGATCATTTAAAAATAAATTACCAACTGCAAGTCGGGGAAATGCATCCTTGGATTGTTGTTCTCCAGGCTTGCCATAAATTTGTTGTCTTTTAGGCCCTGCAGTGACCAGGGTCATAGGCCATAAAGATCTTCCACAGAGAAATGCAAAAAAAAAGAAAAAAATCCCCAGCAACATGGAGCATGCAGGAGTCATTGGAAAGACATTTGAGTCTCCACTGTCAGTCTGGTTGAGGATTCAGGCTTCAAGCGAGGGTAGCAGGACATGCAGGACCCACACTCAGAGCATCCAGCTTTGGTATCAGGGGCAAACATTAGTTTGCCAAAAGGACAATAATTTCTATTCTGCAGCACCAAGCCCAATTCACATAAATGGAGGATGAGTTTGTTTTAGATTTGATTTTTTTTCTGAACAGTTCTGCTATGTAGCAAGAGAAGGGGGAAAGGGGGAGAAGGGAGAGAAACTATGTGTATGGAGGCAATTGCCAGGGGTGCGGGGCAGTGAGGCAGGTAGAGGTAGTAACCAGAAGTCAGGATCAGCCTCCCAAAGGCAATCTTACACTGTGCGTGGGATTGTGGATATTATGGTGGCCTCGAGAACTGTTGGACAAGTGACAAGGCCAGTATAGGGCCATCTCATCTGCTGCCTCACTGGGTTCAGAGGTCTTAGTAAGCAAGTATTCTCCAATCTTTTAGTACTGGCCTCAGCAATGGAATGGCTGTCTCTGTGTATGAGCGGAAGGCAATTCAGAGACATGGCCAGCCACCTCCATATAACCAACACATACTTCTCAGCCAACAGGAATTCTGAGAACCCAAATCCCCGAGAAACCCAGTATTTCAAGTCAGTGACAATGACTGCAAGTTATTTGGATGAGGCACTAGGGGATTCACACCCTTCTAGAAAATACGAGGGATGGCCCTTTTCCCTGCGAGACAAAGAAGTAGTATATAGACAGTGGAACAATCACTTTTGTATAAACCTAGTCTCTGACATCCTTGTTGCATATCCAGAGATGATCACCCAGAAGTCTCAGGTGCCAGGCTAAGAATCTTTTATGTGGTTCAACTTCCTCATTTCAGGAATGGCTAAACACAAAGTTGGGTCCAACTCCAGATGACACTATGAGATCGTCTTCTCTTGTCCTGGATAGATAACCACAGCCACCTCAGTTTCACATATCAATTCTAAAACATGTTCTCTACAGGTGAGACCTAATCTTCTTCTAAACCTTTGATGGTTCTCCAACATCACTATGACACCTATGGGCAAAGACATCACATGGCAACCTTTTGAAGGACATGCATGGGATGGTGCCACTTAGAGGGACATACTGAATAACTCTGCAGAGAGGCCCAAGACCTCTCAACGAACAGCCTGCCTTACATATTCTGCCAACCTTTTAATTCTTCCCTATTCCATACTCTGCTCTGGTAATGAGGAAGTGAGTTTACACTGCAGGAAGTGCCTTCACACTACAGGAAGTGACTTTATACTACAGAAAGTGCCCTCACACACAGGAAGTGACTTTATACTACAGGAAGTGCCCTCACACACAGGAAGTGACTTTATACTACAGGAAGTGCCCTCACACACAGGAAGTGACTTTATACTACAGGAAGTGCCCTCAAACACAGGAAGTGATTTCATACTGTAGGAAGTGTCCTCACACTACCGGAAGTGACTTCACACATCAGCAAGCATCCTCACACTCCTGGAATCTGGCACCTGTTTTTCCTCCTTCTTGGTGCCCTTTTCCCTCTTTCACCTGGATTCTTCCTCCTCATTATCTAGCTTTCAGTTGTGTTACTTTCTTAAGAAAGCGTTCCCCAAGTTTAACTTACTTAAATCAGTCAAGGTCCAGTGAGATCCCAGAAAGTTATTGCACTCTAAGGTTATTTAATACAGGTTAGACAGACTTGGAAAAGCTAACACGATTTTCTAAAATTGGTATCAGGTTTACTCAGGAAGTCGTGACTAGCTGTAGATTTGAGGAACAAAAAGGAATTAAGTTTGGTTACTAGGACCTAGAACTCAAGAAGGGGCACATAAGACCGCCAAACTCCTGTAACATATCTGTGCCCAAGGTCTCTGCAAGGACCCAAAATAGTGCTTGGACATCTAATTGTGACAAGCGCATAATTACAGGGAACATTGAGACTTGGGGTTCACGCTATATGATGGCAAGTGTAGTATAATGTCCAGAAAACACTATGCATTTGATCACCAAAAGCCAGTAAGGCTGGACCTATCTATTGTTGCCATAAGATTTACAGAAACAAGATGGAAGCCTCATGCTACCCACTGGTGTCAGGATGTATCCATCTATCAAGACATGCTAGAAAATGCTATTTTTAGACCCTACCTCTAGCATTGCAAAGTATAGAATGAATAACCGGCTCAATCCCACATGATGTGTTTGTCTGTCTGTTGTCTGTCTGTTTGCTTATTTTTGACTTTGGTCATGTGGACTGGCAAAAGTTATCATGTATCTACCGCATGACTGAGAACTTCAGGTATCCACATCCAAAAGACATTTATAGACCAACTGAACAGGAAGGAGTAAAATATTTCTGGGTCTTAATCTGCACAACTGCAAAGAAGAGAATTCCTCTCCACAGAACATTGGGGATGATACTAAGTTAACTGGTATGAACAGTCCATGTGACATTTAGACTCAGGTTCTGACAGAGCAGTAGAACCTTCTATGGATAATGTTTACTTTCACCAGAAGTCAAGCTCTGATCTTGTTTTGAACAGTGTGTGGGGAGGCTGAGAAAAGTTTGTGAAGCCCACTTACCACCTATCTTCCCCTTAAGAGTTTCCAAAGCTCCTTCAGCTATTTCTGTCCTGTGGTACTTGAGTGACTACACTGGTTATCACCCACGACATACATTTTCATATGAGTGCTGACATTTCTGCTGTTTTCTGATAGGACCACGTCACCTATGGTGCCCTGTGAAAAGCAATCAACAGATGTTCTGACCTTAGGGTGTTGGGGGTGGAGACAGTGGACAAAAAAGAAGTACATCTGTGTCCTAGATTCCTTACAGTGTCCAGAAATTGAGAGTGGATTTGTTTAAAACTTACTTGTGAAATCTTCCAGGCAGCATATGTCAGATATGATAGTGTTTTCCACACAACCAACATACTTGATCAAAGATGTATTTATATATGCTGCGTAGGTACTCAGGGTCCAGGCTGTTACCTTCAAATGTTCCTAGTGGGCAAGGCCCCTGGAACACCAAGCCAGGAACCTCAGGTTCTGGTTCTTCCCTGATAGCTTCCTCTATAAATCTGGATGAATTCCTCCTTTGGTGTTTGGCTTCACTGGCTCTCAACTTGAGTTGTGCTTTTGGAGTCACCTGGTCCTAACTGCTCTGATTTCATTGGTATAGGATGGAGAACAATATACCACAGCCAACATTTCCCAAATGATCTTCCGGTGCCCTGGGAACAGGATCTTACATCCTTATTGTTCCCAGGTCTACCTGTAGCACATGATAAAACATGATCAACTCAGCATGGGGTAGGCCTGGCAACCAGCATATCTGACAGGTTCCCAAGTGTGTTTGGGTGGCAGGCTGGGGCCATGTTATGAGAAACCCAATGATTGTCAATGAT
This sequence comes from Apodemus sylvaticus, assembly GCF_947179515.1. Lineage (NCBI taxonomy): Eukaryota > Metazoa > Chordata > Mammalia > Rodentia > Muridae > Apodemus > Apodemus sylvaticus. Next base: position 105,725,707 of record NC_067477.1, on the reverse strand, counting down.
AAGGTGATTTTGCTCATCAGGAAACATATGTCAATGTGAAGCAATAATGGGCTTCATGACCAGGGAGGACATGCTACTGGCATCTAGTGGATAAGGACCAAGGATGCAGCTAAGCATTCTTCAATTTATAGAACGCAGCCCTCTCTTCTCAGCAAAGAATCATCCAGTCCAATTATCAACAGGGTCCAAAAGATGTTAATCTTCTAATCTGAAGACAAATTGGATAATAGATTCTGGTGAGTGCACTCAGCCTAGAAAAGACCCAAAGGTTTTGGATTTCTTTGAACTCCCAGATAATATTCAAAGTATCAACCAGTCTCCCCTTACTGTGGTTCCTGTGACCTAAAGACATTCTTTGAGGCAAGGATAGATCTCAGTAGTAGAGCTGTTTGAAGAAAACCATTCTCCCTGAGCTGACAGAAATTATCATTCACTACTCCATCTTCAAAGACAGTGTCACCTCTGATACCTGGAGTGGTCACAGTATCAGGAGAATGTATAACAAATAGTCCTAATGCTGAGTGGATGAGCTGGTTTCACCATCCCAATATCTCTCTTCAGTAAGGATTCCTGGGAGTCAAGGATCTTGTCTTATTCTTTGAAATGAAATACAGCTCAGCACTCATCAGGAGCCCAATGTCTCTGTAAGGACTTAGGTGCTTGTAACAACAGCTATTGGTACTGCAATGCAGAGGAACCATTGGTGGGCCTCTGGGTTGATGAAATGTTCAAAACTTGACCCTGTCCTTGCCTGTGACTTTCCTTCACCAGCCGCTTTTATGTGCATCATCTCAGCTGTTCTTCAGCATAAAGCGAGGCAGCGAGCAGGGCTAAGCCCTGATGGTGGAAGGGAAATGAACCTGCACACAGTGAAAACTTCAACAGCAGCAAAAGCCCAGCAGCCCTGTCACCCGAGAAGGCTCCCTCCTCTAATTCCACACCTTCTCCTACTTTGCTTCACAGAAGATGCCATGTCCAATGGTTCCCAAGATCACTCAAGGTGTTTTGTCGAGACTGGGGTGTTAGGGGCTAGTTCTAACAAATGTCTGCCAAGATGTTTGTACAGTCTATACAAGCTCATGCCTGACCAATACAGTTCATGGTTTCTGTTCACAAATATGCATTAATCACAGAAGCTGGCAGAACTGAATACTAAGTTCTAGCTCAGTGGTTCTCAACCTTCCTAATGCTGCAACTCTTTTTTTTTTATATTAGAAATCTGCTTTATTTACATTTCAAATGGTATCCTCTTTCTGAGTTACCTCTCCAAAAACCCTCTATCCCATCTCCCCTCCCACTGATCACCTCCCCCCAATTTCCTAACTGGCATTCCCCTATTCTGGGGAATTGAGCCTTTACAGGACCAATGGCCTCTCCTCTCATTGATGTCTGAAATGATCATCTTCTGCTACATATGTAGCTGGAGCCATGGGTCCCTCCATCTGTACTCTTTGGTTGGTGGTTTAGTCCCTGGGATCTCTGGGGGTACTGGTTGGTATATATTATTGTTCCTCCTGCAGGTCTGCAAACCTCTTCAGCTTCTTGGGTCCTTTTTCTAACTGCTCCATTGGAGACCCTATGCTCATTCTATTGGTTGGCTGTGATCCATTGGTATTTTGATCCACTTTCCAATAAGGATCAAAGTATCCACACTTTGGACTTCCTTCTTCTTGAGCTTCATGTGGTCCATGAATTGTATCTTGGGTATTCCGAGCTTTTGAACTACTATACACTTATCAGTGAGTGCATACCATGTGTGTTCTTTTGTAATTTGGTTGCCTCACTCAGGATAATATTTTCTAGCTCCGTCCATTTGCCTAAGAATATCATTAATTCATTGTTTTTAATAGCTGAGTAGTATTCAATTGTGTAAATGTACCACATTTTCTGTATCCATTCCTCTGTTGAGAGATATCTGGGTTCTGTCCAGCTTCTGGCTATTATAAATAAGGCTGCCACGAACATAGTGGAGCATGTGTCCTTATTTCATGTTGGAGCATCTTCTGGGTATATGCTCAGGAGTGGTATATCTGGGTCTTCAGGTAGTGCTATGTCCATTTTCTGAGCATCCACCAAACTGATTTCCAGAGTGCTTTTACCAGCTTGCAATTCCACCAGCAATGGAGGAGTTTGCCTCTTTCTCCACATTCTTACCAGCATTTGCTGTTCCCTAAGTTTTTGATCTTGGCTATTCTGACTGGTGTAAGGTGGAATCTCAGGGTTGTTTTGATTTGCATTTCCCTGATGACTAAGGATGTTGAACATTTCTTTAGGTGTTTCTCAGCTATCCGGTATTTCTCAGTTGAGAATTCCTTGTTTAGCTCTGTATCCCATTTTTAATAGAGTTATTTGGTTCTCTGGAGTCTAACTTCTTGAGTTCTTTGTATATATTGGATATTAGCCCTCTGTCAGATGCAGGATTGGTAAAGATCTTTTCCCAATCTGTTGGTTGCCATTTTGTCCAATTGACAGTGTCCTTTGCCTTATAGAAACTTTGCAATTTTATGAGGTCCCATTTGTCAATTCTTGATCTTAGAGCATAAGCTATCTGTGTTCTATTCAAGAAAATTTCCCCTGTGCCTATGTGCTCCAGGTTCTCCCCCATTTTCTCTTCTATTAGATTCACTATATCTGGTTTTATGTGGAGGTCCTTGATCCACTTGGACTTGAGCTTTGTACAGGGAGATAAGAATGGATCAGTTTGAATCCTTCTACATGCTGACTGCTGGTTGACCCAGTACCATTTGTTAAAAATGCTGTCTTTTTTTCCACTGGATGGTTTTAGCTCCTTTGTCAAAGATCAAGTGACCATAGATGTGAGGGTTCATTTCTGAGTCTTTAATTAGATTCCATTGATCTACCTGCCAGTCACTATACTAATGCCATGCAGTTTTTATCACCAGTTCTCTGTAGTATAGCTTGAGGTCAGGGATTGTGATTATGCCAGAAGTTCTTTTATAGTTCAGAATAGTTTTCACTATCCTAGGTTTTTTGTTATTCCAGATAAATTTGGAAATTGCTCTTTCTAACTCTATGAAGAATTGAGTTGGAATTTTGATAGAGATTGCATTGAATCTATAAATTACTTTAGGCTAGATGGCCATTTTTACTGTATTAACCCTGCCAATCCATGAGCATGGGAGATCTTTCCATCTTCTGAGATCTTCTTCAATTTCTTTCTTCAGAGACTTGAAATTCTTGTCATACAGATCTTTCACTTGCTTGGTTAGAGTCACACCAAGAAATTAGGGAAATGATACCCTTCACAATAGTCACAAATAATGTAAAATACCTTGCTGTAACTCTTTAATACAGCTTCTCATGCTATGGTGACCCGACTATATAATTATTTGCTGCTATTTCATAATGTTGCTACTACTATGAATTGCACTGTAAATATCTGATATGCAAGATATCTGCTATGTGACCCACAAAGGGATGGTTATCCACAAGTTGAGAACCACTGTTCTAGAGAAAACACAATTGGACAATGTCAGCTGACTAAATGACGCTAATTCAAAGATTAAAATCTAGACAGAACCTAAGGATTTGTCCAGTTCTACAGGATCAGACACATTTCATTTCTGTACTAGTAACTTTGTGGATGTGCAGGTTCAGAGGGCAACACCAGGCTGACCTCCTCAATCACTCTCCACTTTATTCTTTGAGACAGGGTCTCTCACCAGAACCAGGGACTCACTGATTGGGCTAGAAAGATTGAGTAGATGATGAGCTCCAGGAATCCTCCTGTCTCTGATCCTTGAGCTCTGGAGGAATGATGTATACTGCCACACACTTCCACAGCCAGCTTTCACATAGATTCTAGGGATTCAAACCTGTGGGGCAAGGGTTTTACCAACTTGGCCTTCTCTCCAGTCTTCTTGCCAAAGTGTCTGTGAACACAGCAGCAGATATTCAATATATTCTCTCTGTCTCAGTCTCGATCTGTCTCTCTCTTTCTGTCTGTGTGTCTGTCTATGTATGTCTTTCTCTGTCTTTCTTTCTCTCATACACACACTCTCTCTCTGCGTGTGTGAAGGTCACATGCATGTGGGTGGCTACATGTATGCACAGTCAAGTGGAGGCCAGAAAGAAGACAATTTGGGTGCTGTTCTTCAGGAGCCATCCACCATTTCTTTTCTTTTCGTTCTTTTTTTTTTTTAAAGGACTCCTTTTACAGCCTGGAACCTGCTAGGTTGGCTGACTAGCCAGTCTCAGGGCTCGACCTGTCTCTTCTGCCTAGTGTTAAGGTTAAAAGCATATACCACCACACCTAGCTTTTTATTTTTATCTTTTTTTTAAAAGCACGGTTTTTAGGGATCAAATTTAGGTCATCATGTTTACACAGCACACACTTTATTGCTATAGCTATAACCCCTGCTCCAAAAATAAATGTTCTTCTGAAAGAAAGACTGGATAGCAGGTGAGTAGCTGGATGGGTGGGATACCAGTGATTTCAAATCTTTGCTTCTTCTGTCACAGAATTACTCAAGTCATTTTAGAGATACACTCACCACTTCTGTTTGAAGACTACACAGCTGAGAGTCCCACTACCTGAGAGTCCATTGATATCTCATCCTTTGCTTGGTCTTGCTGTCCCAGTGTCACTGGATTCCATCAGAAATGTGACAAAATCAGACTAACTTCTTTGGCTAAATATCACCTTGGGGTTAACCTTGGGGTCTGCCTCAGTGACAATGGTGTATTCGCTCACATAAAGTAGGAGATCTATCTCTATCTGCAGCCCTCCCATTTAAGACTGGACGTCATTATTCCTTTCTTCCTGTTCAGGGCAAACACTATGTGATGAAAAGGAAACAAGTTGGTGTTTAGAAACTGTACAGTCCCAGCCCCTGCACCCAGCCATCGCCCGAGGCCCCAGCTTGCCATGGCCTTAGCTCCTTCATCTGAAAATAAACTCAAATCAGCAATATCTAAAGCTGTGCTCAGTGTGTCTGCTCCGTCCCTCTTTCTTCTCCCAAACTTCTTCATTAACCAGAATACCTGATTTCTGCTCCCCCATACACACCCTAACTCCTTTTTGCTATGCTTTGAGCCTGTCATCTGTCCAAGTAGAGACCTTGAGAAGGTGTGCCCAAGAACAAGGTCACTTAGAGGAGAGACTGGAAGACGCAGAGGACAGGCATGACCTAGAAACCTCTAGATGCACCTCCTGGGGATACTCAGAGCCCATCAAATGACCATGCTGACCAGGGTTATGATCTCTGCAATAGAGAAAAGGAACTCTGCAATGTTGGACCAGATTGGGGGGTGGGGCTGTTTCTTATTGTTTCCTGTTGTTCATAATGCTTGCTTAATTTCAAAAAGTATGTAAGGAAGGTGAGTGAAAAATTGTATTTCTTCATTATCAACATTGTAATGATAAGCAGAGACTGTGCACTTCCACAGATAAGACAGATGACCTTGAAAATAGGGAAAAGCATGGGAATTATAGGTAGATAAGTATTCAGACTTTGGTGTAAAGAAAACATTATTCTTTGATTTCTGTGTTCAGAAATGCAACTTCTCAGCAGCCTTATAATCCAACAGAGTAAAGTTTCCACCAAGCCTGACTTGATTTAAAAAGAAGAAAGATACCACTGATACCACCATGATACCATTTCCTTAATGGGCATCCCAAGGACCTTAACCCAAAGACATCGAGGGCCAGTTTCACAGAGAAGCTATGTTTGGGTTTTATAGCTACAGCCATGAGACTTCCTGCTTATTACAGTAACTGGTGAAAAATTCAGCTTTTCTGATTATCAACTTTTTCAAATTCGATTGAACCCAATTCTAGTCACTTGTTCACATGTTAAATCACAGATTCACTTGGTTGTGCCTCTCTGTTCATATGGATCATATTAGATTTTTCAAGCCCTATTGATCCACCTGTGTGTTTAACATTCACAGAGTACCTCTTATAGTCTATGTATTACACACAGAGATCAACAAATCAAAATCGCTGATTTAAAACAGTTCTCATAATTTCCTTTCTTTCTCTAACTTTCAAGCTGCCTCTCTTCCTTGGCTAATGGTCCACCCATGATTCTGACTTCTGCTGTGTTCCCATACCTCTGACTGTGACCCACATGTGCTGCCTGTCTTTTGTGACTGACTCTGATGGGTTTATCAGAACTATCTAAGATCATCTCCCCATTTCAGGGTACTTAACTTCATCACAGTACCAATGTCTCCTTTACCATGTAAGAAAACAAATTCACCATAGTCATAGATTTGACTGTGGGCAGCTCTGAGGTCATTAGTCTAATGACCATGCATCATTATCTTAGGACACCAGAGCAACACCTTGCTATCCTGAAAGTTGATAAAGGAATGGATGAAATGTTTATCTCGTGTTTTAGCTACAAATGATAGCTTGCAATATGGTAGAATTGATACCCTGGTATTTAGTGAAAGAAAGTTTCCTTTTAAAATCTGCATAGCTAAACAATTTTAAAGTTCTTGGTAAACATTTCAATAATTCAGTCACCTGAATGTGTGTTGATCGTTTTGAAGAGTATGGAAGGAGATAATTTGTTATTGTCAGTGGAAGTTGATGAAACCAGATTGAAGGAATAAAGGTTTATTTTACTTCATAGTTTCAGAGGTCTCACTCAGTCCATGGCTCCTTGGCTTCTACGTCCCTGAACAGCGAGGTAAGACATTATGATGAGGGTCTATGATGAAGCTAATTGGCTTCATCAGACAGGATAGGAGTTTTAAACAAGCAAACAAGTCCTAGGGACAAGATATACCTTTCAAAGAGCACCCTTAGTGACCTGCTTCCTCCAAGGTCCCACCTTCTTAATGGACCATTCATCCTCAAACTTAGCAACAAATCAACTGACAAAGTTATGCCAGTAACCCCCAATCACCTCAGTATCCCACCACTGAGGGCCAAGTGGGCACACATGATCATTTTGGGGGAACACTTTAATCCAAACCACATGTCTGTATAACTATCTTGAAGGTATTATTGTCAACAAAACAAAACAAAAAAACAAACAAAAGCAAGCCTAGATAAAAAGTCAAGAAAAATTTCCCAGCATGTGTGATGGATGAGGGAACAGAGAGGAGGTAGTACAAAGACAGGTCAAAGGGCTCTCTCTCTCTCTCTCTCTCTCTCTCTCTCTCTCTCTCTCTCTCTCTCTCTGCATATATATATAAACATGTATATGTGTGTATGTGTGTATATATATACATACATCTGCCAACCCACCATCTATCTATCCATCTATCTATCTATATCTCTCTCACTTCTTATCCTCTCTTCTCTCCTCTCTCTCCTCTCTCTTCCTCTCTCTTCTTTCTCTTTCTCTCCTCTGTCTCTTTTCCCTCTTCTCTCTTCTTTTCTCTCTCTGTCTCTCTCCTCTCTCACCCTCTTCTCTTTTCCCCCTGTCTCTTCTCCATCCTTCTCTCCTCTCTCCCCCACCCTACCCCTTAGTGGTCTCATTCTGCTGCTATGAAAAAACACTCTGACCAAAATACGCTTAAAGAAGGAAGGGTTTGCTTGGTTTAATCTTCCCAGGACTCAGTTCCTTATTGAGGAAACTTGGGCAGGTGCTCAACACAGGAACCTGGAGGGAGGAGCCATGGAGGAGCACAGCTTGCTGGCTGGCTCACTAGCTCACTCAGGCTCTGTTCATCTATCTCTCATATACAGTTTGGGACCACCTGTCAAGGAATGGTACCAGCCACAGTAGGCTGAGGCCTCCTACATCAATTAATAATAAAGACGACACCCCCACAGACGTGTTCACAGGCTAATCTGATCCAGGCAATCCCGCACTGGAGATGCTTTCTCAGATGACTCCAGGCTGTGTCAAGTTGAGAAAGAAAGCTAAGCTAACAAGCAGCAAAACATAGGAGTGGGGAATTATAGAGCCCTCTCAGTTCTCCAACAAATAAGTTGCAATGCAAGCAAAACAAACCCCCCAAACCTTAAGAGGCATAAGAAGCTGTGGCTGGAGAGACAGGGGGTAAATGAATAAAGAGCATGGCTACTCTCCCAAGACCCAAATTTGGAACCTAGCACATCAGGCAGTTTCCCACCACCTGCCACTCCAGCTCTGGGAAATCTGATACTTTCTATTTATTTACTTGCTTATTTACTTACATACTTGATTTTTCGAGCCAGAATGTCTCTGCGTAGCACTGGTTGTACTGGAACTTGCTCTGTAGACCAGGCTGGCCTTGAACTCTGAGATCTGCCTGCATCTGCCTCCCAAGTACTGGGATCAAAGGCAGGCATGCAGCACCACGCCCAACTAACCTTGCATCAATCTTAAACTCACTTCAGTCAGCCACTCCTGACTTGATACCTTCTTCTGCTCTGCATGGGCACTAAATTCACATACACAACTCCATGGCATGTATATACACAGTATTAAAATTTAAAATAAAATCATTTTTAAAAACAAGTATGTTTAGCCTAACGCAGTGTGAGAATTTAGTTGGATTCATGTTGAACAAATAGACTATAAAATATTTATTAAATAATCAGATAATTCTGAAGACTGACGATGCCTGATAATACTAAGAAAATGTGACTATTTTTAAGGTGTAGCAACAGCATCATGCTCACTTTCTTAGAGATTACATCTTTTTAAAAGCCACATACTGAAGTATTTCCAGAATAAATAATATAAATGGTATGGTGTCTTGCATGGGCTTCTGAATAACACAGTTGAGGAGGGGCGGCTAGGTACTGAAAACAACGTTAGCCCCAAATTGAGAATGATGGAAGCTGGAGATTGGTCGTGTTGGAGTTCATTATTCTATTCTATTCTTGTATTAGCTTGAAATTTCTCATTATGGTAAGTTTTTTCAGAGGAAAAAAAATTGAACATATGCACCCAGAAATAAAATTATTGGCTATGAGCATTTGCAGGGTATTTAAAATGCATTGTCAAGTCGCTTTCCACAAAGCTTGCAGCAATTTATAGCCTAGCTAGTGGTATTTGAAAATGCTGAGGATATAATGTTTTAAGAGAATATATAGTCACTGGCATGTATGTAAAAATGTGTATATCTCAGTGGTCTGCGCCTTTAGGAAGACTAATGGCTTATTATGGGATATTATAGCCCAGTCTCGAGTGCACACCTGGGGCTTTCTACCTGAATAGCAAGGAAAACAATCCAAGAGGTCCACACGACAGCATCGCCAACTCAGATTTACATAAATCTGAATTTCCCTCATGATGCATTCCCTCGATGCTTCTGACAGTGTCCTGAATGTCCACTGAAGTATTATTTTAATGGAGAAATTCACAAATTGTATCATCTCAGTAAAATCTGATTATCTTCAAGAGGCTTCCTCACATGAAGTTAAGGGGGAAGGAAAAATCAATGCCTGGGATTCTCCGCCTAGCATGAAAGAGAGTTTTTTTGCAATAGGGTAATTCTGAGATCCTGTAATTTTCCAATTACATTTGATTGCAGTGCCGCTTTCCTGTCTCAGTATTAAGGGATGGTCAGCATTTTTTTTCCCAGCAACCAACACTGACTTTCAGATGAGGCAGCCACTTAGTTCAGTGGCTTGTTTATAGTCATCTGCTCTCTGTGCATATGTGTGGCACATCCGACCCTAAAGGAGGCAGCACCCTGGCTCAGCTCTTTACTAGCAACCACCAGAGAGCGCCTGCTATGTGTAGGTAGGCCATTGGGCATAGAGTGTGGATGCCAAGAATAATAATTCAGAGACACTGCCGTTTACAATGAGAGGATCACAGGCATGTCTGTAGAGAGTCATCCAGCCAACGCTGTCAACTGGGGACCAATTATTCAAACACATGAACTTATGGGTATTTGTTTGTTTGTGTTTGTTGGTGTTTTGTTTGCTTGTTTTGTGCTATGACTATAGTGTTGTGCTGGTTGATTTTCTCACTGTTAATGACCAGCTATCTGAAAGAGCAGCTTAAGGGAGACAGATTCACCCAAGTTCATGGCGGGATGAGCACAAGCCAGCCTTTCACACTGCAGCAGAAGGCAGACTGCTCACACCGGAACTCGAAGCAGATGTAGCCTTCAATCCTCGTCCCCTCTAGCAACCCACTCCTGCTAGCTACGCCACTGTCTCCAAAGGTTCCATAGCCTCCACCATCACACACTTGTATACCATGACACAAAACACATTCGGTACAGTTTCAAGAATCTCTCTGCTACCCGAGTTCTAATGCTGTTCAAAACTCCAGGCTCTCCCAGCAAACACTTAGCTTTGAATGAGGGGGTGGGGAGGTGGGGGATGGGGAGGTAGAGAGGTGAGGGTGGAGGGAGTTGAGTACTTGCACTATGTAACAGCACAAAGCAAGCATCCCCATTCCAAAAAGAAAGAAGGAGATAAAAGTTAGGAAGGGTGAGACCAAACCAGAACAAAAGTCAGCAAGGATGAGGCCCTGTGGCTCCACGCGCAGCACCTGAATCTGTGGCAGTGGCATCTGGGTTCCAAGCAGCTTGAGTGTCCTTTTATAATGTTGCCACAGGTAGAACACATGGCCTCTCTCTTGTGCTGGCTCTGTTTGGTGCAAATAGCTTTCATTGGCAAAGCTTCCTGTTGCCATCATCTCTGTTACGCTTGTGGTCACTGCCGCCAACAAAGATTTCACCTTCAGAACGTCACGCACAGGCCTCTCTTTAATCAATCCACCTTTGCTACATGTTGCCTGGCCTCATGGGCTCTTGAATTCTATGTAACAGTCAAAGGAGCATCACACAAATGGTCCCAAGTTCTGCTACCAGTTTGGAATGTTCCCTTCCTCACTCAGGCCATGGTTATGCAAAGGCTGGAGAACAGAGTAGAAATGAGGGCTGTTGGAGCAAGACAGCCAGGGGGTTTTGTTTCCTTGGGCATTCCATTTTGAATGAGTAGATATGGGTCCATGGTTTTACATCCTGAAGTCCAATGAATAGTATCATCCTCAAAGCTTCAATTCCATTGTCTGGGTACAAAGTATGCAGACCCTTTTTTATTCTGTTTATCTCTTTTAGCAACTCCTTTGTCCTCAGTTGCCTTGTCTGCAAACTTTAAATGTTCTCACAACCCTTTCCTTGACAAACTTCACATTTTTTTTTACGACTTTCTGTTCTACTTTTTGCTCACTGTAAATCTGGCTAAAAGCAGTGATAACTCTGCCACAGCCCAAATGCTATGCTGTCTTAAAATTTCTTCTGCCAAGTAAATTAGTCCATTGCTTGCGAATGCAGTCTCACTAAGAGTTTTAAGACGTGGGGAGAATGCAGCCAAATTCATTTTCAGAATACAACATGAAATGGCCTCTAGCCCAGTTCTTGGCACATTTCTTCAGTTGACACCTCAAGAACCAAGTCCCTACTCTCTGCATTTCTATTGGCATCCTGACCCTGCACATTCGCACCAGAAGTGCACAGTAGCTTCTGCTGACAGCATCGTTGGGTTTCTATTGTTTATTGCTCTAAACTCTTCCACATTCCTCCCACAAAACAAGTCCTGAAGGCCCACAAACCCCACTGTCTCCTTCATCACAGCAACTGTGTCAATTTTGATATCAATGGTTGCTATTTTGTTAGTTGATGGTGGCCAAATTCCTGACAGAAATGAGATCAGGAATGCAGGGTTTTGTCCAGCTCAGGACTCAGGGGGCACACTTTGTCACTGTAGGGAAGGCATGGTAGCTGGGTAGCTTTGATCTAAGGCAGCAAGAATGTGTAAAACATCTGATCACATTTGGGCAGAGGATAGGAAGCAGAAAACTCTGTATATCACCTTCGAGGCTCGCCCCACTGCAATCCAATGCTGTGATCTGGACCTCCTGACTCCAAAGGTTCCACAACTTACCCAAAGTTACTGGAAACCAACTGCTCACACACATAAAAAAAAATAGTGTTTTACATTCAAGCCAAGGAGAAGAAAACTTTGCAAAGAGTGAGGAAACTGTGCTGTCTTAAAGGCTTTAGTAATGGTCTAAGGAAGAGAAATGTGAATGAAAAGTGAGAGAATAGCCTAACGCATGAATCTTTGGGTGGAGTGATGATTCGTTGGCTTCGGAACTGTGAGGGGCCTGGCTAGGCAAAGGATGGAAAATGAGAATTGGATGGCAATACTAGAGAGCCTGTCTGCATACAAAGTTCTTAGCTTTGTATTGCAAGCTGTATAAAGCTGTCCTGTGAGATGCTTTAGACCTGTGTAACTTGGTGAATGGGCTAGATGCTCATTTTTGACACCTCAAGAACCAGGGCCACCAGTCTTGTAGCAATGCCGCCTACAGGACTGGTGGCCTAACATAGAGAGTGCTCCTTGAATCACAGAGGGTTAAGTAGAGTGATCCTGGAACACGCAAAGCCCGTGGCTAAAGACTCAAAATTTCTGTGTAGAATTCACTGGGTCAAATTTCTCTTATATGGGTTCTTCTTCAAGGTTAGTGTTCCACAAAATAGTTATTCTGCCTCTGTAGTCTTCTTCCTGGCTTAATTGTGCAAATGAACATTAGACAAACCCCAGGGAAAAGTTTCCTACAAAATACTAGATTGGTATTCCCTAAACCGACAAGGTGATTGATAACAAGAAACTCACAGGCAGGACAACAAAATGAGACATGGCATCCCGGATGAGATGACCATGTGTTACAAAGGACATCTGAATAAACATGTGCTTCAGCTGGTTAATAATGAGCCAATGCTCATTTCTTAATCAAAGCATATATACTGTGTTGTGAGAGGCTATGTGAGTAGGCCCTGTGTTATCACTACAGCCTCTCTAAGAATCTGAAACTGTTATTAAATAGTGGTATATGGTGGAGGTTGGCATGCTTGACGTATAAGCAGAAGGATGTGAATGCAGGTGCCCAGCACCTTGTATGCAGGCCCTGTCTGTAACCCCAGCACCAAGCGATTCAAACAAGCAGATCCCTGGAACTCGGTGGCCAGCCATTTCAGAGGAATTGATAAGCGGGAGGTTGGATGAGAGACTCTCAGGAAATCAAGTGGAGAAAAGCAATGTGAAGCAGTCAGAAGAGCCCTGGGGAACTACAAAAGCCCCGTATTACTGCATCCTTCCAGTCAGCACCTGCACTCCTGTGCCCCAAAGAAGGGAGGGAGATGTTAAGGGGGATAAAGACAAGGTGAAGGAGGGGCCACAGAGAAGATTCACGCGGTCATCTGCTATACCTGTTCACCCATAGCTGTAGCCCAAGCCTGAAAAAGCCCCTTAAAGAGGGGAGAGAATGTATTCCAAGGGCAAAGGATGCTGGAACAGCCCTGGAGAAAATGCAAATGCAGACAGGCGCAGAGAGCTGACGATGCAGAAGTCGCATGTGAGGCTTGCATTTTTGATAACCGTGTGCTTCTGGGGACTGCGCAGTATGGAATACTATTTATATCGAGCTTTATAAAAATGCAGAATTTTGTTTTCCTTTTATTTATTTATTTATTTTTTAAAAGAAGCTATGTTGTTAGCACACAGAACATTTCATTGTTTGGGAGGAAGGAGCATGCGTCACCAACAGAATGTCTCCCAAGCTGATATGGGGGTGGGGAGACACTCCTTTTCCTGTTGGCTTTGAGAGACACCTCAGGCTGAAGAGATGGTTCAGCAAGTAAAGGCAATTGCCCCTAAGGCGGGAAGTCAGAGTCCCACTCCCTGGATCCACATAGTGGAAAGAGAGAACTAATTTCAGTAAGCTCTTCTCTGACCTCCACATGCATATGTTGGCGTCTACTCGAATACACACAATAACGTTAAAGAGAAGGAGGAAGACAAGTAGGAGGAAAAATACCTTTTTGGAAGACAAAAAGAGTCCTCTTGACTCAGGAAGGATTTTCTGATGTCACATGTTGGGCCCCCAGTACAGAGTGCCTTGTCTTGTGAGAAAAATCCAAAATTCAATTTTATGTCCACCCCTTTTGCCTTCAGCACAGACTTAACTGCCTTAAAGACAATGGTTTATAGGCTCTGACCCCTTTAAGCTGGGATTTTCCAGTCTGTGGGGTGACCTGGACTCTGTAGTGACATTACAGAACTGTAATCCTGAAGATAGCAGTGGTTCCTTTTCTAAAAGACCGTGGATATACAGATCCATAACTCTTTCATCTTCATCTCATTTCCTGAAAGTCAGTACCTGCTGTGAGAAGTTGCTAAACAAGGTGCTAAATGCAAAATGTCTGCCCTCGCTCTAAGCGTTCACCATTCAAAGAATCAAGTGAAGACTTGGCTGGACTTCATAGTGTCTTTCTGATTTACGTAGTCCATGTAAGAAAAGGGTTTGAAGCTGGGAGGTGGTAGCACACATTTTTCATCCCAGCACTTGAGAGAAAAAGGCATGTAGGTCTCGAGATTGGAGACCATCCTGGTCTACAAAATGAATTCCAGGACAGCCAGTGCTAAGCAATGAGACCCTGTCTTGAAAAAAAATGTTTGAACGTTCTTGTGTTAGTTATTTCCTGTCCATGTCCTGTCTGAACTAGCATGAGTGTTTATGAAAAAATATCATGAATAAAGCTGGGTACAGTTTGGCTTGGAAAGAAAGGTGGGAAATGGCTAAGGAAGACACTCTCCATCAGTATGTATGCACAAAAGCATGCAGCTAAATCCACATATACAACATATGTGCATAAAATACATTAATATCTAAAAATTAAGCTGGAAGCCATAGCTAGGTCAATACACGGACTTGATCTTACATGCAGGCAATGAGAGACGTAAGCAGATGTCATGAGAGAAAGGGTTAACAAGATCAGGAGAAGTATGACTGGGAAGATGGAAGTGTCCAGATGGAAAAAGAAATCTGGAGCAGATCTCAAAGCTTGAAGCAAGTGTGGCTAGAGATGGATTCAGATACTTAAGAATTTAGAAATTGGGATGCAGTGGTGTGGAAAGATAGTTCAGCTATCTAGAGCCATCACTCCTTTTGCAGACGACCTGAGTCTGCTTCTCAGCATGCGTATGGTGGCTCACAACCACCTGTAACTCTAGTTTCTAGGAGACAGTTCTTCTGGCCATCATGGGCACTGGCATGAATGGAGAACAGATACGTGTGGGCAGACAAATACTTGGCCACAGAAAATAAAAATAAATAAATCTTTAAAAAAAAAAGAATATAGGAAATGATGGAAAGGTCTAGAAAGAAATGTGCCACATTTGACTAAAAAAAAAACAAATCTGTAGCTGTGCATTGCCTCAAGTGGCTTTTTCTTTTTAGTATTGACTTTAGCATGGGAGTCCACTTCCGACAGAGAAAAGATACAGAATGGGAGAAGGAGTCATCTACTAAAGACCTTTATGCATATAGAATCTCAGTTCAAAATACACTGCAGGGGAGAAAATTGCTGGGCATACCCTAGTGGAAAGGAATGAGCTCTGAAAACTCAGGGTGCCCTCTAAACGGGTTTCCCCTTCTTCCATTCCTGGTGAAGTTTGAGAAGAAGTCTATCTTCCCTGACAGAGGCAAAAACCATCTTGCCATACAGAGGTTAACTGAAATTATTTACCTAACAAATTAATAGCAATCTCCAAAACGCCCCGAGCTCATCTATCTTCATGAGATGTTTTACAACAAAGAACTTAAATAAAAACTATTATATTTGATCCTCTCATATAAATCTGGAAAGTGTGACTATGAGCTTCCACGAGTATCTTTGTAAGAGGAAATAGTTGGTTTAAATTTCCCTATTGTATACATTCTTGGTAAAAGAAACAATGTTTGTTAAAATAATATTATCAATAATCACTGCAGAAATATATATATATATATGCATACATATATGTCTACAATAATCAAGTGAGCATGTACACTTTAATGTGTCCAGCTGGAAATGAATCTCTCTTTCCACCCCTTCAGTCAGAGACTCAAACCAAGCCCGGCTTCAGCAGGTATGATCCACAGAAATAACCCTACCATTCCACCCAGGCTTTGTTCTAACACATTCACATTAAGAAAGAGAAAAGGAGGAGCAAGCGATTGTTATTCAGAACTGAGAAATGCTTCCAACAATCTAGAACTTCAGATTGTTTTCCCTCCAATCAGAACTGATTAGCCCTAAGCAGCCCTGACATTTATCGGACAGTCATGAAAAGAAAGCAAAACTGGTCATGACCAGAAGGCCCATTTCTGCAGAAGTTCACATGCAGTGCACCCAGTTGGCAGTCCCCCGCCGCCCCCACCCTGGGAGGAGAGGAGAAAAGAGGAGGTCTGAGATGCAGCTGCCACACGGTGATCAGAGCCATCACAGGGCTGCCGGGGCTGATCTGGTGTCCAGATAAACATGGCATTCATGCTAGCCATCTGTCCACAGGTCAGTGGGGACAGAGACTCAAAATCATTATCTCTAATGAATGAATATACAATGACAGTCTTGTGTGTGGCGAAGGATCATCACATAGGAATATGGCTGAGGCAAAATCAGGCAACTCTAATCTTGCAAGGGGAAACAGTTGTGTGTGTCTATATGCGTGGTTTTGCCTTTAACCCTCTAGTATCTGGGATTGACTTGCAAAAGCTATGTTTTCACTTGAGGCCATGGCACTTTCTTTGCCTAAAGAGACACTGATAGTTCACATCTGATGGATGTAGAAATGTTTGGACTATGAGTTTCAGGATGCCCCGTTAATGCTCTGACATTCCTGTCCCTTTCGGGTTTTTTTTTTTTTTTTTTTTTTGTTATTGTTGTTTTACTCTCCTGGGGTAGAAAGTTAATCTATTTCTTCCCTGTTCTCTACACAGCCCCATATTCCCAACCCTTAAATAAATAAAAAAAAAAATCTATTCTGTATATACTATGCCCTTAACTGAAATAGCAAGACCTGTTCTGTGTTTGTTATTACTGCTACAGAGTGAATGCATAAATTATGTATATGCAAATCGCACATAAACGATAACAAAGATTCCAGTTATGATCATCAGAAATTCACACAGCACCAACTTCAAATCAGGCACAGAAGAATAACGTTCCTGGTCATGAAGAAAATTAAATAGAGACCAAGACAGAAAATCAACACAGTAAAGGAATGTGGACAAAGGAACAGGCAGAAAAAACACAGTTGCTTTGACCTTGACAACTTCCTTCCAAGGTAGGGATGACTGCTCTTGCTGCAGAGGTGGGAGGCCAAGTCCCAGGTGGCTTACATGGACAACGAAAGGATGCAGGTGAATCAGAGGCAGATCTAGAATGTGAACTTCGGTCTGTCTCACATCAGAACCTATGCTGGTGAGGATCTGAGAGAATGTGATCAGAACGAGGCACTGAAGTCAGGGGAGCCTGCAGAGGATTCCCGGTGCTGAAGAAATAGTCCTGAAGAACCTGGGAGCGAAGGTCTGGAGAGGGGCTAGCACTGGACACCTTTAGGAACAATCAGGCCCAATGAGGAGGAGGTGTGGGGGACCTTTGAAGAGAGCAGGGGACATACATTGAGGAAGACCACAAATGTTTCACTAAGGAACCTGGGCTCCATTCTGAGAGAACAGAGGATGCAGAGGCATGGACATCCCAGAGTCCAGGACTAAGGAGGTCCTCACTGCAAATGTGCTCAAGTTCAAGGATTTGCAGACAGTAAAAGTGACAGATTCGGATGGAATGTGTTTGAGCAGCAGAAGACCACCTCAACCCCCACTCTCACCCCTGACACAAATGGTCATGAAAGTCTTGTCAGTTGGTCTCTACGTCATGACCTTCCAGAGCAGTGGTTCCCAACTTATAAGTTGCAATCCCTTTAGGGTTGCATTTTAGATATCCTACATATCAGATGTTTACATTACAATTCATAACAATAGCAAAATTACAGGTATGGAGTAGTAACAAAAATAATTTTATGATTGGGGGTCACACAACATGAGAAACTGTATTAAAGGGTATCAGCATTAAGAAAGTTAAGAAGCTCTGTTCTAGAGAAAGTGACACCCTCAGGTCACTATAGGATCCTCTAGGATCACTAGCAATGGGCAGATAGAAGAGGCACCCAGCTCTTGTGAAAAAAAAATACAGAATTAAAAGGAGACCATTATGTTCAATACAAAATGTTGGTCCAGACTCCTGGACAAAGCTCAGTCTTGGGGGTGCTGTGATGAGGACTGGTCAGTCATCTTCCTACCATCATGTCAGTGTGTCTGCTTGAAGGCAGGAGGTGATGCCTGCCTGTGGCATCCCCATGGGTACTTCTCAGGCAGACAAAGTTGTTACGTATTCACAGGTAGGCCAGTGAAGGCGGGAGGGTTAAGGACGCATCACCTGAATGAAAAGACACGCACAAGACACCTAAGTAGAGTCAAAGAATTTGGAAACGATCATCACAGAGAGACCACACAGGCCACACACAGAGTTTTTGGCTACTACCCTGGGCAAGCTGGACTTCATTCCATGAGCAGGTGGAAGCCACTGTGAAAGGTCAAAAATGATGCCCATGACAAATACTGGCAGCTGTCAGAAGTGGGACTCAGGGGATGCCCGAGTACTCTACACTGGAGCCTTAGAATGCCATATGGGAAGGATGCAGATCCAAGAAACCCAGCCCTTCTCAAGTGTGGTCCACACGTCCCTGGAGGTTCCCAGTGGTCTCACGGTTGCCTACAGGTGGTGGAATGGTTCCAAACGAAAATGAGATGAACCAGCACTGTTCACACACATTTCACAGATTTGAAGTGGAAGTCTATTTCTGTTTTGCCAAAGAAAGTTTCTTTATAATCACTAAACGCTTAACAATTGTGTGGTTTGCTTAAGATATTCTGTTACTAGGATATCTTGGCAACGTTTCCATCATCCCATTATAACCTATTATAAATGTAGGGAAATATATTCTCGCTGTTTTGTTGTGAAATGTTCCAAATCCTAAAATGGCCAGCTATTGGCTCAAAGGCAGAGCATGGAAGGAATAGGAAGCATAGAAGCTGCCATGAGAGGAGAAAATCTTGTAAGTCACAGTAAAGTGAGTGTGTTATTGTCAGACTCACAGCTGAGGCTTCATCTCCATTTTCCTACACACAGCTCCTAAGATGTTTAGGAGTGCCAGTATATTTTTTAAATGTCTTTTATGTGCTAATGAGGTGACTAGTGGACAGCATTTCTAGTTACTAATTCAAGATGGCAGCTGAGATCAAGAAAGAACAAGTTAGGAAGACAAGAGTGGCATTCACTTTTAACCCCAGCCCAAAGTGGAAAGTCCTGGAGCTCAGTCAAGGTTATTCCCATCGACTAGTGATGTTCCTAATCTTCCACCAAAAAGACAGCCCAGGGGGCTCATGGCTTGGTTGCTAAGGTACCATAGATAAAATTCACTTTTTGCCACCTCTTCTATTGGCTACTGAGTTGGTTATCTTCTTATGTCTTCTTTTCATAAACTAGTCAATGTGTTTCTCTGTGTTCTGTGAACCATTCTAATAATTCAGTTGACCCCAAGAAAGGGATCACAAGATCCTAGATTAGTTGATCAGAAGTTCATAGGCTTTGCAAACTGGTAGCTCACTGTAGGACTATGTCCTCATCCTGGGGAACTCTACCTGCCTAAGCCCAGGTAGATGATGTCGGAATCTAGAATGAATTCCAGGGCACTTTAGCTGGTCCCCATTAGGTTGTTACAGATCAGGGATCCTTACTCAGAATGTTGAAAGAAAACCGCGCACATTTCCTCACACACATCTTCTGTCTGTGTACCTGGAGATATAGGGAGTTTGTTTTTAGCCTACATTGCTACCATTTTAAATGAAGTGAGCCAAGGCTGGTGGCACATGTCTACAGTCCCAGCTACTTCTGAGGGTGAGGCCAGCCTGAGCTACATGGAGAGACCTTGTCTCAAGACCAAAGGAAAGCAAAGACTAAACAAATCAACATGACTCAGAATATGTTTCCACACACTTGGAGCAGTGACACTTCCATTGACAACGGTTTATTCAAAAGGACAAAAAAGGAAAGAAGAAAAAGATACAGCTGGCAAGGATAATGACTTATACTAAGAATAACAGATTTTTTTTTGGATGGAGGACCTATTCATCCTTACTTCTTTGCACAATGAGTGGGACCTTGTCATAGCATGACATGAAGGAGCATTTGAACAAAGTCTATTGACATTTCTGCTAAGCCAATAGAGCATTTCAGAACAAGCTAGATAAAATATTTCTGTACGAAAAATTAACAAATCATATCACCAAATGTAGAAGAGAAAGGAAACCTAAGAAGCATTATTTGAAGTGAAATTTTCATAGCTCAAACACAGGTACAATTACACTGTTGCCAAGGAGCTTATAAGCCACCCACAAAGTTAATGACAAATATTGTACTCAGAGAGAGGAGGGGGAAACAGCCTACTTCCTGCAAGACCTAATACTGATGGGTGAACATCCCCAGCAGTAGCAATTAGAAAGGACAATGGTCACCACTGATCAGAAGGTATATGTGTAGCACAGTCGTGTGGGCAAAGGAATGTGTATGTAGCTGTTGCTAAGAGCCATGCTACAGTGCAGCTGGAGAAATGGTAGAGCAGTTAAAACTACTGGCTGCTCTTCCACAGGACCTGGGTTCAATTCCCAGTACCCATACGGTGGATCACAATGGTCTGATGTGTTCTTCTGGCCTCTATGGGCCCTAGATATGCACATAGTATGGAGACATTCCTTCAGGTAAAACACACAGAATAAAAAATTAACATAAAAAATGCTTACAAGTCACCAAAGATTCCATGGTGGTGATGACTGGTTTGTGTAATAAAGGTTTCAAACAGGCAGAAGTCTTACCCTAAATGACACAAGTAGGACACGGTCACACAGGAAAGGATTACAGCCCTGGGATCAACTGTGCCCTTGTTTATACACAAGTGAACCCAGATTGTTTGCCTCCTGACCTTGATGGAGGCTTTGAAGAAATCTTGAAGACTGTGGTCATTCTGCTTGTCCCCAGCAACTTGACTGTATGGGGAACAGATGCAAGTTAAAGTTTTTAAAGAAGTGATCTAATTAAAACATATATTCAATGGATAACATACAAGAAAAGATCACTTCTGTTATCTCAAGCAGCTTCTGCAAGTTCAGAATCTGTCACTTCAGAGATAGAAATCGTCTCGGTGCATGAGTGTGTATCCATGCACATGTGTGTGTCCGTGTGCATGTGTGTGTCCCTGTGCATGTGTGTGTGTGTGTGTGTTTGTATGTTCATTCTGAGAATAAGATGCCAAGATTGAATTTCAGCACATCAATTTTTTGATGATAGTTTTTGATGATTTTTTTTTACTTGTCCAAAAAGAAAACCAATCTTGAGCCATTTGAAAACAACATCTTAATGAAACAACAATGGAAGGAGTGCTTTTCCAAACTAAATACCATCAAAGAGCTGTTGAGAAATCCCTTTGCAAGTTATGACACTGAGCCTACAAGAAGCATCTATCTAACAGGTATGAAAATGGGGCCAGGTACAAAATTACTGTTTATCATTATTTCTCGTTCCACTTTGAGACCCGTTGCCAGGGAAACACCTGTTAGAGAAGCCTGCCCTGTGCCCTCTCTGCTTCTCACAGAGTTTATGAACAAATAGTCACCCAGAAATGCATCATTAAATACACAAGTGGGTGGGCCATCAAGAGCTCCAGCTCAAATGTTCTATGATAATGTGGTACTTCTCCTAATAATATTAATTTTTTAGTCCTATTCGTACTCCCTCGGTAGCTCTCCAGTACCTCTGACTCATTCTAAAGCTAAGGTTTCCAGTACATTTCAAGCACCCAAGTGAGATAAACCAAGGACTTGCCCCTCACCACCCTGCTAGTGTGATGTCAGAAAAGGACTCTGTCCCTCTCAGAATTAGCAGCTATTCCTTAGTTCCACAATAGGTCCACAATGAGTGTTCATTTGTTGGTTTCAGACATTGCAAGTCAGAGTGATTTTCTATCTCTATCCCTAGCTTTCTCTGGAATTTTGAAAATAGAGGGGCAGGTGTTTTGTGATACACCTGGTTTTAATTTCTGCAGTCAGTGAACATTCCTCAGAATACCTTCATTCTAATGCAAACCACTTTTCTCCAGCCTCCAGAGTCTTTGCTGCTGTACATTATAGACAACAGAAACATACTGACTGTTTCTACGGTTAGAGCAGAACTCTTGCACCCTGTGATTTGGGATAGATTTCAAGAGCTCTAAGATAAAACCCATACGATCTTCTAAGTCTCCAGGAAAGAAAGCAGCACACCCAGGATTTTTGATCATTCAGAGTTAAGTGTGAGTACCTACGGCAGGGCCAGACCCAAGGACCAGACCTAGAAATACGTACGCCCTCATTCTTCAGAGGCAATGTACTGGAGCACAGAGTCTACTCACGCAACCAAAGCAGGAAGAGGAGACCTTCCAGAGTCCACTCTAAGAACCGTGCTCCTCTTAGATAAAAGAGAACAACTGACTTTTTTCAAAGGAGCCCTTTGCCTTTTCATCTGGAATTCTCTTCACGGCCAACTCTATCTTTCAGGGGCATAAACTGATCTTTTCAACCTTATTTAAAGCGTGCTGAGCTCATGGCTTGTCGCTATTATCTCTGTAGGCAATGTCTTGATTCTGTCCATGTCAGAAAATATCCCCAACCTTACAGCTACATTCTGAGAACTATACATCACCTGCAGCCTTGTTTAGGGTGCAGTCCTAGTTCCTACTGTCACTCACCTACCTGCATTTTTTTTCTTTTTTTTTTTATGTCAAAAGTTTGTTGCTACTTCTTTTTTTATTGAATATAATGTCCATTTACATTTCAAATGCTAAAACCTTTCCCTGTTCCCCCTCTCCCAGAAAACTCCCAACCCCTCCTCCCACTCCCTGCCTCCAAGTATATGCCCCTCCACCCAACCCACTCCCACCTCCCTACCTCCATTTCCTTTTGTTGGGGCATCTATTGAGCTTTCGCCTGACCAAGGACCACTGATGCCCAACAAGGCATTCCTCTGCCACATTTTTGGCTGGACCCATGTGTACCCCTTGGTTGACGGTTTAGTCCATGGGAGTCCTGGGGCATCTAGGTAGCCGACATTGTTGTTCTTCCCATGGGGCTGTTACCTACCTGCATTTTAATCAGGCTTCCAAACTAAACTCGATACATTTTCTGATTCTCCCAGCATGACCTCTAGCATTTTCTATGCCTGTCAGAGTAGAAGCCCTTTGTTTCTGCATGAGCTCTGTTCTCATCTCCCTACCCTGTAGGTACTACCCCCTATCCCCAATGGCTATAGGCATGGTGTGCTAGTCTAGCGTGGTATAAGACCCTCAGTTTGGTCCTAGCAAGCCCACTCCCCAAAACCTATGTTTTTCCCAATGTACATTATAAAGACTCAGGGATTGTTACTGTCTTCAAGATGGAAAAGAGGCATTGCAACATTTATGGGCTGGCAGAAGTCTAGCAACTAACTGGGCTCTCCAGCATGGTGACACAACCTCTTGCCATTCTCACAAACATGATTCAAAATGAGTCCTGAGCTAGGTTTCTCTTACTGTTATACCAAACCTTTAAAAACTTAGTGGCTTCAAATAATACACATTTATGAGCTTATAGTCCAAGAGTTCAGAAATAGGTCCCATAAAACTAAGTTAAGGTGTTTAGGGATGTTGTGTATCTCCTGTAGGTTCTAGTCCTGCTATTGTTTTTCCAGCGTCTAGGCTGTATCGTTGTAACTCTATCATTACATCTTTTCTGGCTTTGCCTCACACTGTGGTATCCCTTTCCTCCTGCTCCTCCCTCCTCTTGCTCTTGCTCCTGCTCCTCGTCTTCCTCATTCTCTTCCTACTCTGAGATTTATTTTACGTGAATGAATGTTTTGCTTTTATGTATGTATATGTATGTCATCTGAATGCAGTGCTGAAGGACACCAGAAGATGGCATTAGAATCCCTGTAGCTGGGGATATAGACAGTTAGGAGCCACGATGTGTTGTGAACCAAACACAGCAACTGTTCTGAACTGCAGTCATACAGTCTGCGCTGGCTCGTTTTTATGTCAACTTGACACAGGCTAAAGTCACTTTGGAAAAGTAGGTCTCAAATGCCCCCCACCACAGTGGAATATGTGCTGAGATATCTTGACTGATGATTGATATGAGTGGACCTATTCCACAGGGAATGGTGACACTGTGGATAGGGGGTCCTGGATGTTATAAGAAAACAGGCTAAGCAAGCCACTAGGAGCAAGCCAGCAAGCAACATTCCTTTGGCCTCAGTGTCAGCTCCTGCCTCAAGGCTCTTGCCTCACTCACCCTCCCTGACAGAAGGTTCTATGAAACTGGAAGATGAAATAAACCCAACCCTGCCCAAGTTGCTTTTGTCATGGTGTTGTATCACAGCAATAGAAAACTCTAACAAAGACACACTTTCTACAATCAAGTCCTGTTTCATTTATAAGGGCCCTTTGGATTACAGTGAGCAGGTTCAAATAGCCCAAGATAATCTCTCATCTGAAGGTCCTTAACTCAGTCACCTCTACAATACCCTTTTTGCCATATAAGAGACTTCTGGAACTATATAAAGACATTTTGGACACAGTCTATCACACATCCCACTAAGTTACAACAAAGGTATCTTTCGTGGACTTGACTTTTTTTCTGGTTACAACTTAAATTATGTATACATCATGCCCTTGGCTTTTTTTTTTTTGTAATACTTTAAACTGTGCATAACAAAACAAAGACTTTGGTGACTGCAGAGCTGGCTCAGTGGTTAAGAACTTACACTACTCTTGTAGAACACCTGTGTTCAGCTTCTGGCTCCCATATCAGACAGCTTACCTGAAACTCTGTTCCAGGGGGTTCAGTGTCTTGTCTCTATGGATACATGCACACACATGTATGCACACACACACACACACAAATAAAAATAAATTATGAAAACCAAACAAACAAACAAGGCTTTGAACGGAGTGTTCTCTTGCCTATTGGTCTCTCCATTATGAATTTCTACAGGCATGCTGTAGAACCATTTATTCAACTCTATAGAGGAGTTTGAGGAAGACTTCTGAGTTTTCACTGAGGAATGGCCTGAATAATCTCTATTTGCAAGCACAAAGCACACAGAAACATGTTTTAATGTCGGTTGTTGTATTCAGTACTCTGTCCCCACCCATCCTAATCAGATCAGAATCTCAATGCAAGCTGCTAACTTGGAATTGCTTCCAAGCCCGTCAGCTTCCACTCCTGAACCAAGAGAGAAACACACCTGGCAATCCAAAAAGAGCAACCTCAGCTGAGGAAACACAATGACGTCTGAAATGCCAGCCACCTGGAACCAGGTCCAGCTCCCTCTCCAGCCCCTGGGGCAGACTGGAGCATCTCTCTCTCCTCTGTCCCTACTTCAATTCTATCCACTTGCAGGAGACCCTCATGGCCAGGCTGTGTGACCCCTGTGACCCCTGTTTACAAGAAAGCTTGTCTTTTGGAAGCTTCACGATAAGAATGTGTTTCTGCTTTTAGAATCTTGGATTGCCTGCTTTAGCTTGAGGGTCCCTCCATGTATGGTTACAGGGGTGGGAGTGCTAGAAACCATGTTTTTTATGAGAATGTACAGACACCGTACCTGAACCAGACAGAATACTGAAAGGGACAGGCTTGCCAGTCCTGGTTTCCGTTGTCCTAAAATGGAGCAAAGTGTAAAGCTGGTGTTACTCTCATCACTGAGACAAAATTTTGGACAGAAACAGCATAAGGGAAGGAGAGTTTATTTTGTTTTGTGGATTTGGAAGCATCCAATCTACAAGTAAAGGCCTGGAAGTATCAGGAGGGTTGGGAGGAGGCAGGAGAGTGTGGTGGAATTCTTCACATAGTAACCAGTCCAGGAAGCCTAGCATTAGACAGGTGAGTATAGCCTTCAAACCCCTGCCCATTGTGGCCATGAATGAGCTAGACCCTACATCCTAAAGTTTCCATAATCTCCCCCCCAAACAGCACTACCAGCTTAGAGCCAAGTGCTGGAGACATGAGCCGTGGGGAAGGGGGAAACTAGATTTAAAGCACAATCACTAGGTTCCTAAGTAAGGCTCTGTACATAACACCGTGAATGTACGCATGCCTGCATGAAGAGTGTGGCCTGATCTGCCAAGACAGCGTTGCTGAAACCACCAAGAGGCCCAAAATTGCATGTCAGATATATATTTTCCTCATCTGTATAATGGGCGTGATGATATACCCCTAAAAGTGCTCCTGGGGAAAGTTAATAGATATAAGTACCCTGGTGTGTCACTTGACACACAGCAGGCAATTGATAGGCAGTGGGTGTATTGTTATAGTATACTATGCTATCATTCTTGTATAATTGTTGTTTTTTTTGTTTCTACCAGTGCCATTTACCCTGTCTTTTTCATCCTGAATTATATCAGCCACAATGCAACCCCTAACCATCCCTTCATAGGTAGCCCCCGGTGACAGCGCAACTTTTTTCACTCATCAGAGCTAATCTCTACAAGAGTGGGATTAGCCAGGCCTGTGCCCTCACCGCTGGACCATATGTTCCCACATGACAGCTGTTTGACAGCCTCTGTTGAGGGAACGGGGGTCTTCTCCACCCAAATTTGATAAACGTTCATTTCTGCTGTCTGTTCTACTTAGGACCATCTGTCAGTGTGGCATGGTGTCTTGGCCTGGGTTGGCAAGATGGAGAGGCTGGACCACCAAAGAAGGTTCAGAGACAACGTTGCCACCAGAAAGGGATGCAGGGCGGGGGATGGATGGGAGGAATAAGGATCTTCTGGGCTGAGGAAGACAAAACTCGGGCTGCCCAGCATTCACTTGAATCAACAAGCATACCTGGAAGATAGCCGGTGCTTCTCACACCTTCATGTGTTTAAAAATGCCAGAAAAGCTTGCATGAGCACATAATCTGATACAGAAGATGTGGGTTAGGGTACTCCTGGTAAACCCTCACACCTTCCATGATGGTAGGGCTGAAGGCCAGAAGCCCATACTAGCAAGATTAGAAAGAATGGCCCGTTCCACATCTAGTGACTCAAGAGACTCATGTTCAGAGTCTTTATAATTGTGGTTCTCATCATGAAGAAAGCAGAAGGTTAATGGGCTGAAAACTATAGGCTTCAAGAATGAGCACCGGTCATGCTGGCCATCCCCGCTCTCAGTTTTACCCTGACTAAATTCCCCTGCCACAGATACACAGCCTAACAGCCACATTCCCAGTTAGGATGTCACATAGAGAAGTGCACAGTGAATACAATAAAGAGGTAGTTGGAAAAACCAGTAATGCCACATATGTCCAACAAGGCCCACAGAACTTAGAAAGTGCCAGAATCAGTGTGGGATTACTGAGGTTAAAGGGAGGCAGGAATGCAGAGTTAACAGAACTCTAAAGATGGGATTCTCCCATTTCCCTCCAGCCTCAGGCTCTGAATGAGTTGCTAGGGAGGTGACCAGGAAGCACTTCCTTTGGGGCTGTAGGAAAGTGCATGTATTCTCCTGGAAGCAGGGGAACATAAATAATTCCCCAAATCACTTTGTCAGGCATCAACCAGTGACATCAATCCATCCAAATTGCTCTCGAAGCTGGAGAGCTCAAACTCAAGATCTCATAATTCTTCTTTAATTGTTAAGGAACTAATTAAACTCATAGCATCTCCGTTAACTGAGTTTTATGATGTTAATTTCTCCACTGGACAAGCTAAGTCTAGCACCGGGTGACTAAATTGCCAGCTTCTGGCTTCTGGCTCTAGACAAAAGGTGTTAATATCTTCAATGAGCACGGCAAGGTACCCACAGGATTCCAAGTGATTTACCAACAGCTCCTGCCAACTGCCACAGGGCTGAGTTCTGGCAGCAGAGTACCACCCTTCTGGACTTCTTCCTTGTGGACTTCTTCCTTGTGGGCCTTTTCCTTTAGCACATGCACACAGGTGTTTCTGTGTAGGACCACCAGACTAAATGGAAACAAGCAACCGCATCATTTGCAACTGTTTACATCTTCCTCTGAAACTGCTCGAAACTCTTGTAATTCAGCGAGGATGGAAACCTCAGTGATGGTCATTGGTGACTCTAAGCACGGAATCGTGTACAACCCAAATAGGTCTTTCTGCCCCTACCCCTCAAGAACCCTGCGAGCAAAGCTTAAGCACAGCAAAGGACCCCTGCACTTCCTTGCTCCTGCTCTCCCATAATACCTAACGCTAAGAGGCAGAGTCAGGATGAAAACTCAACAGGTAACTAACTCCTAGGATCGTGAACTGGAAAGAAATTTAGACAACTTAAAAATCTGTACCTTCTCTCTCCTTGTAGATCAAGGTGCTCCAGACAGCAGAGGGAAGAGGCTTGCAAACACAGAAAGTAGGCAGTGCATTGAAATTCTGGGACCAGAGCTCCTTGCTCCCTGTTAGGTGTAGACTTTATTCAGCTAATGTCCCCCAGACAGATGCTGGGCGTACTTTCTGGTACTTAAAGCCACACATAACCTATCTTAATGGAGGCAATGGAGTTTCTCCAACAAAAAGATGAGTCCAAACTTCATCCCACAGGTAATTAGCAGACAACTCCTGGGACAAAGTCTGTGGCAGCTAAGTCCTCAGTCCAGTCTGGATATGACACCAGGAAAGTAGCTCCTTGCATGCGCTGAAGACAGACACCAAATGAACGAAGGCCAGGGGCCCAGGGACAACTCCAAATACACCCCTTCTATGTCTTTTTTCTTAACTGTTTTTTGTTTTCCAACCGAGTGCATAAAATAAATAAATATGTCAATAACTCTGAGAATATCTGGGGACCTTCTTGGATACTTTTCTGATGGCTATTTCTATCCATCAAACAAAAACAAAAAGGGAAGCATGTGGAGCCAGGGGACCCTACCTGTTTCTGTCTTTGCTTTCCAAAGGAAAACATCCCTTACATATTTTAGCCACTCCCAGCCCTGGGCCCCAGGACTCAGTGTGCTTATAGCCACCCCAGCCCTTAGCTTTTGGAAAGGCATCAGGGCCTCTGCATGAAAGGAAGCCATGGCTCACCACCGCCTCTGCCTAGCAAGTTTTGGGGAGTGGTGCCCACAGCCAACAGACAGGGACTACTGATTAGGTTTTCAGCCTGAATTCGGAGAAGGGAGGAACCAGAGCCAGACACTAGCCCAAAAAGATGTGTGTGTGTGTGTGTGTGTGTGTGTGTGTGTGTGTGTGTGTGTGTGTGTTATGAGGAAGGTTGGGAGTGGTGATGATATGGGGTGAGGGGTCGGGTTGTGAAGGCACCGTAAGCTCATCACCAGAAGGTGGCGCTGTGCTTTAAGACAGGCTAGCCAGAGCGACGAAGCTTCTGAGAGACAAGCTAGGATTTCTGAAAAGAATGTTTAAGGGCGGCGCAGTGCCGAGCTGGAGAGGCCCTAACGATAGCATTCTAGACTAAGCTCTTATCACTAACGGGAAAACAAGAAGAATTTTCTCTACCTTTGTACAGATCGATGTGCAGAACTCAGTCTTTCAACTCCTCACGTTCGACATCGGCCGTCTCCCCTGCTCTGGGTAAAACAGAAATAAGAGAGTGAGAATGAGAACCGGCTCCTCATAGAGAAAGTGGGCTTCAAACACCGAGGATCCAAGGAGAAGAAACCAGCTTCCTGCCCAGGGAACCTTCCTGAAGAAGGGACCATTATCAGTGGGCTTGGAAGCACTGAGAGTCATGCCTCAGAATTATTGACAGAAAAACAAAATAAAAGCCCTGAGCTCCCCTACTGGTGATCACTATGCTACTGTCTAATTACATCTCATCTCTGAGCCTGGATGAGTGCATTGCAAAATGGGAGGGAAATATCCCACTCCTAGAATCCTATCTGAGACAATCTTAGTGTGTCTAGTACAATGTTGGAAGGCAGTGAGACGTCAGGCAGGACTGACTCGTTTTTTTCCTTCCTGGCTACCCTATGAGGCACATTTTCCCAGTGAGTCTTACACATGTGGACCTAGAGTGTGCAGAGCACCGTGGATACAAGTCCCTGCTCTCAGGACAAGAAACTTAAGTGACAAGGACTCAGTCATGAGAAGGCAGAGTTATAAGGCTATAGATTGGGCTTTCAGAGATGTTTCACTTAGTAAGGTGTTTGCAGCAAGGACCAGAGTTTATTCAGAATGCAAGTAAAAAGGATGTCTGACTTGGTGAGACATACCTGATCCGGGCTCTGGGGAAGTGGCTCTCTGGAGTTCACCAGCCAACCCAGCCTGTATGGCCAGTGTTGGACACTGAGAGGCCATGTCTTAAAAGCATAGTTAGTACCTGAGAAACCACAGCCAAGTGTTCTCTGGCTTCTGTACACACACACACACACACACACACACACACACACACATACACACAGTACACAAACATGTGCACACATGCCCATACGTGCATACATGGCTCACATGATAGGTGCCAGGCAAAGGACTAAACTTAAGAGACAGGGTTGATCCTACAGAAAAACAGAATGACAAGATTGTCACTCCCACCAACCAGCCCTAGCTGCAGCAGCAAACACCCACAGATACCTACACACTCAAGTACACACACATACACACACTGAGACCTGAAGCGAGCTGCCAAACAACCAGGCCCGGTCAGACAGCCGTCTTTCACAGAGGCTGGTGTGCCGCAGGGAGCCCTCAGTGGCTGCCTCCCCACTCAGGCAGCTCACGTGTTCTTTTCAGCCTCTGACTTTCATTCAGGGTCCACAGGAGCAGGAAGGCTTTATCACCATCCTCTGCACACACAAAAGACCAAGCCTTGAAAGGGTTTCCCTGGGACCACACAGCTCGGCAGCCCATTGGTAGGTGAATTGTGTTAAGAACAGTCTCACCCAGCCCTGCCTGCCTTTTCTTCCTGGTTCTTTTTCTTTTTCTTTTCTTTCTCTCTCCCTGTGTGTGTGTGTGTATGTGTGTGTGTGTGTGTCTGTGTCTGTGTCTGTGTTTGTGTGTGTGTGTGAAAGGATGCTGAGACTCAGGTGAGAGGGTAGGAGGGGTTAGTAACAAAGACCCTAGGGAGACAGCTCCCATCTTGATGTCCCTCTGCCTGTTCCATTAGTCTGGCCAATCGTTGTCTCCAAGTGTCCGTGATATGTTCTAGGACATGCTTTATGTAGGCAGGACTTTCAGGACTATCTTCTGAGGATAGCAAGAGACCACCTACAAGGAAAGGGAGCTGGCTTTCCCCTAACCATCTCCACTTAGTGGCCTGTAAGCTGCTGTACCTCAGCGCTATGACCCTTCATTAGGTTCCCTGCTAATACTGCTGATTAATAATTGCTCTCAGGAAGTACCATCCTGGCTCCTTGAATGCGTACAAGGAAGCTCCCTGAGGAAAGGATACTGCTGGGGCCCTTGTGCAGTTCCATAGTATTTTACCCACAGCCAGCTAGCTAGAGGTTTGGAAGTGTCGGACGGTATGTGATTGGGTCCAGAACCCTCTTGCTGCCTACCATTTATATGGCTACTACAATCATCTCCATTCCCAAGGACACCAGTTTGCTCCAGCTTCGGGGTAATCTACTTT
Source organism: Apodemus sylvaticus (assembly GCF_947179515.1). Taxonomy (NCBI): domain Eukaryota; kingdom Metazoa; phylum Chordata; class Mammalia; order Rodentia; family Muridae; genus Apodemus; species Apodemus sylvaticus. Next base: position 105,694,301 of record NC_067477.1, on the reverse strand, counting down.
GTGACCAAAGCTCTTAGAGGAACTAGCTTTAAGGAAAGGCTAAACAGACATTTGTACGATGGCCATTTCTCACAAGAATCGACTTAGCATTTACAGTATGCCAACCGTGTACTAGTGCTATGAGATACCTTAGCCTGAGGCCTGGCGGTTGTGTGAACCAAAAAGAAAGCAGGTTGAGCAGTCCGTGTACCGCACAAAGGTGGTCTTCATTCCTCCCCTTCGGGCTGACTCCCCCTGAAGTGAGCTTGTTCCTCACATTTACGGTGTTCCGCATGAGAGACCTTCTGCAAGCTCGTCCTAATATTTTATTAGGATTCTTCTTCACTCTCTTCTCTCTGTCCCAACCACCCTCTTTCCCTGAAGGAGCGGCATCTTCCTGAACCTGAGATGTGTAAGTAATAATTCTTCCTCTTTAGTTATGCAGGGGGGAAATAAGTTGTTAATGGTACCACCAGAGCCTGAGGCCTGGGGAAGAATGGGATGGCTATCTCATGGACGCTGGCCTTGAAAACCCCACATCCCCCCACCGACTCCTTCTCTCAACAAAGCATTCATTTGGCATTTACTAGGTGTCAGATACATGCATAGCTATGGACTGGATATGTCCTCCAAGATTTGGGGCTTGGAATCAAATGGGGCAACAGACTCTAGCAGGAGCCCAGCAATGACAGGGGGTTGGGGGGGGGGTGCACAGAAGAGCATCAACTGATACAGAATCCACAAGGGAGGCAAGAAATGAGGGGAATATGAGAAGGTATAGAAGCCGTTGGCATGTCAGCAGGAACATAAAGCTGCTTGCTCAAATATCTGGATGTTAGATCATTTTATGTCAACTTGACACAAGCTTAAGTCGTTTGAGAGAAGGCCACCTCAACAGAGAAAATGCCTCCATAAGATTTGGCTGTAGGCAAGCCTCTAGAGCATTTTCTTAATTAGTGATTGATCGGTGAGGTCCAGCCCATTGTGGGTGGGGCCATCCCTGGACTGGTAGTCCTGGGCTGTGTAAGAAATCAGTCTGAGCAAGTCAGGAGGACCACACCAGTGAGCAGCACCCTTTCAAGGTCTCTATATCAGTTCTTGCCTCCAGGTTCCTACCCTGCTTTAGTTCCTGCCCTCACTGGTTTTGATGATGAACTATTATATGGAACTATGAGTGAAATAAACTGTTTCCTCCCCCAAATTACTTTGGCCATCCTTTTCCATCCCAGCAATAGTAACCTTAATTAAGACAGTCTGTGAACCAGGAAGTGGAGAAAGACTAAGACCAATAGCCAAGCTGAGGTGTGACCCTTCAGGCTTGTCCCTGGGATATCCTCTGCTTCCAGCTAGGCCCTACTCCTGAAAAGGTGTCAGGTACATAGATAGCTATAAATAAAATGATTGGGTACGTTCTCTCTCAAGCTGATAGTCTCCACAATAGTCATCAAGAGCTGAGGGGGACAGACTATAGAAGCCAAATCAGCACTATCAGTAGACCAAGTGAGCGTGGGGAACCTTACACAGTGACCGATCAACATCTTGCCATTCATATGATGTAACAACATCCCAGACATTCTTAACTTCTGTATGCCCAATTGCTAAAGGAAGGATTCCCAGTGTTTCTCCATGTTCAACAGTGATACGAGACATAGAAAATGCATGCTGTTGTATCTACTTGCATCCAGCTTGCTTGACCTTATCACTGCCATTGAGTGAGATATGCAACAAAATTAGGGGTTGTGTGCAAGCAGTCCCGGAGAAAAGCATCCTGTGTTTACCCGAAAGGGCCCCTCGTCTTGAACAACTCTGAGCCTTAATTTTCCCATCTATGAAATAAGCAGGTTTGATGACTTATCATTGAGTTCCCTTTCTGCCATCAAATTCTGTGACCCTGTTGTGTTCTGACCTTTTGAAGTCTATGACCACACAGAATAACCACTCTTTTGCATAGCTTCTTAATACCTACATTTACACAGACCATGGTCAAAACCACATCCTTGGCGCTGGCAACGTTGCCAGTGTCAAAGATCTGACATGGCCTGGTGAAAGGAACATTATTTTCACGCAAACCAGCCCTTGGCACCAATGTGCTAACAGGACTGTCTCTGTACTCGTGCTCAGGAAAATCTCCACAGTCAAGTCAAGTCTGAAAATGCAGGTGCCCAAGAGAAGTGAAGACAGACCCGTCATAACATGTATTCCCATTCAGGAGGCATGTGGTTTCAATAAGCCTCCCTGTGCTCATGACATTGTGGTCAATACTTTATTATCAACCTTTCAACAGAATCCTTCCTCCAGAGTTCTAGCCAAGCAGACCAAACCACACAAATACAACTGTACATTGAATTATTATCCTCTGGCATTTTTTTAAGAAAAAAAAATGGAGTGTTCTTTGTGTGTCCTATTTTGTTAAATAACATTGCATCTACCGAAGTCAGAAGCTAGGAATCATCACTGAGTTCTTGTCTTCACATTCAACAATTATCAGTGACCAAACACTGTAAATTAAATCCTTTGCCATCTTTTAGCTGGGTTTGGTGAGTTTTAGCACCAACGCTAACTCCTGGCTCAGACACTCGTTGTATCCTTGCACAGATATTTTGCAGTTATGTTAGTTGACGATTCAGTACTGGCTCCCATGTCTCTTCTTGTTTAGGATGAGAAATTTCTAAATGCACATGCATGACTCTTTTGCTCACAGCTTCACACTTTTTTTTGGCTCCTGTTTCTTACACCAGCAGTTTGTAGACTAAGAGTAGTTCAGAGGCTCCTGGAAGGTCTGTTCAGATATCTCAGCCGACTCTAAGTTGGTCTAGGACAGGGTCTGGGAACTTGCATTTGTAGCAATTATTCCAGATGGCCTCAATGCTGTCCCAAGAACCACACTGCCCCACTCCAAAAGGTATAAACTCAGTCTGGTACCTAGGATCTTCAACAGTGTCCTACCAGAATGGTTTTTCATGTTATTTCATGCCAGGCCACACACAGATGTTCTTATGATGTGTGTCTCTCAATGCCAGGTCTGGTAGCAAAGAGACTTTCTATGTTTTGAACGGAGACTCCAGACTGTAGACATGACGCTTACAGACTCATGAGGCACTTGATAGGGATCAGACAGAATTCAGTGGGCATCTCAGCACTCAGCCACCCAGCCAGGACTGGCAAGCATTGACACCCAAGCTTTGTAGCTGTGCTTCGTTGTAGACGCCATCCAAAACTCTGTCTTCCTCTGATGCTTTCCATCCATGTGGCAAAATAAACTCCACCGCCAATTCGTTATTCAAGCCAAACATAAACAAGATCTAAAGCAGAATAGAATGGATGAGAGCCAAGTGGGAAGGTAGTTTAAGGTTATGAAATCTGGCTTAGAAACCACACGCTGTCTGAACTTGTAAATATCAAAGAGCCAGACTGGGAAACTATAATAGTATAATAATAATTAATAATAATAAAGTCATGCCATCCCCACTGTTACTCCAGGATATAAAATTATAAAAAAATTAAGACATAAAATGCTTATTATTCTCTTCTGCGCTAGAGAAGAACTGTTCCATTTACAGGCCCAGAAAAAGCTACTTCTGTTCTAGGGAGGACTCTCCGAGCCCAGGAAGTCAAGGGAACCTCAAAAGCTGTGAGATCACTAGAATCTTTTACCCCGTAGCCTTTGCTTCTCCTGCTTTTGAAATTCAGGGTTCCTGCAAAAGGAAACAAGGCATTTCCAGCTTCCTGGATGTACAAAGAATGCCTCAGTCCTTCCCCCCACCAAGTTATCATCAGCTCCCACATGAAGGGGATTGTGTGGAAGACAGTCTTTGGTCATGAGGACCATACCTGCTGCTGAGAGAGGCTCTCTGAGATCAAATTGTTACTGCTGGCCATTACTGGAGAGCCAAGCCTGGTTAGCCTTGACCTTTAGCACATTTATGCCTTTGCCTCAAGTTGTTTTGTTTTGTGTGTGTGTGTGTGTGTGTGTGTGTGTGTGTGTGTGTTACTTTGTTGGGTTTTTTTTTTCTGGCCTCATAATAAAAAATAGCCTAAAATTTCAGTTGATCTTGTATACTGGCTAGTGTTATCTGTCAACTTGACACAAGCTAGAGTCATTAAAGAGAAAGAAAACTCAGTTGAGGAAATGCCTCCATGAGATCCAGCTATAAGGCATTTTCTCAATTAGTAATCAATGAGATAGGACCCAGCCCATTGCGAACAGTGCCATCCCTGGGCTGTTGCTTTTTAAAAATAATTTGATCAATTGGTCCTGTCTGGCCTCAGGCTCTATGTGTTGCCCAGGAAGACCTTGAACTTCTGATCCCCAGGCATCCATTTCCCAAGTGTTGGGAGTGTAGGCATACATCCCCACGTTCGGTTCTGTAAGAAAGCAGACTTAGCAAGCCAGAGAAGCAAGCCAATAAGCAGCACCACCATTCCCTAGCTTCTGCATCAGCTCCTGCCTCCAGGATCCTGCCCTGTCTGAATTCCTGTCCTACCTTCTTTTTGGTGATGAACAGCAATGTGGAAGTGTAAGCTGAATACATCCTTTCCTTCCCAACTTGCTTTTCGGTCATGGTGTTTTCATCACAGCAATAAAAACCCACACTAAGACATCTTGTAATATAATATCTTCACATAATGAATTCGTGCAAATTGTGTATATATGTGTGTGTGTGTGTGTGTGTGTGTGTTATATGGATATATCACATGTATTCATATGATAACTTGTTCTTCTAGAAAGAACTTTCAAAATACTAGGTAAAATATTCATTTCTACCTTTGGAACCTCTTCCTTCCTGTCCATCTCTAAATGATAACAATTTCCAAATGACCTGGTAGATATCACCACCCAATAATGCTTTGAATAAACCCCTCTTTACAATATTAATTGCAGATACTTATAAAATTAATTTGGGGTATTCTTTTATGCTGTCTTATCCATCATAAACTCTTAGCTCAGATGGTTCCTGGGAATCTGTGAGCATTTCTTCCATTTATAGCTTAACCTTCACAGTTTGTTGGCAAGCTCCTGATAAAAATGGATTTAGAACATTTTCTGCTTTTTAAAATAATTTGATCGATTGGTCCTGTCTGGCCTCAGGCTCTATGTATTGCCCAGGAAGACCTTGAACTTCTGATCCTCGTGTATCCATTTCCCAAGTGTTGGAAGTGTAGGCATACATGCCCTCATTCAGCTCATGAGTTCTTGGGATAGAACTCGGGACTCTGCGAATACTCTGTTAACTACGCTGCATCTTTGAGCCCATATTTAAATAAAGCAAGTTTGTCCAATATGGCTATCGCTAGACACACACTGCAATTCAAATTTAAATTTACATAAATTAAATAAAGCAATGAGTACAGTCCCTTAGTTACACTATCCACAAATTAAATATTCCAACATCACATGTAGCTATTGGCTATGACATTAAAAAAATGGATTTTTTTTTTAAAAAAAAAGACAAAATAGAAAATCCTCCATTATCATAGAAAGGTCTGACTAGCCCTGCTTTAGAAGTTTAGTTTCTTTACAGAATTCATGTCATTGTCTAGCTTAAAAAAATCTTCCACTGTATTTTAGGGCTCATGTCATGACTGCTGTCTTTTCCTCTCCACATCCCCATGTCCAAAGCCAGCTTCCCTGTCAACATCTCCAACTCCCCAGTTATCAGTGATCCTTTTCCACTAATGCTTGTAGACTCAGACCCGGGAGGCTCTACAAACTGTTCCAACACTGACAGAACATATAAGATAACTATTTAATTCATGACTCTAAACTATGTTCAAATGGCACTCCTCTAAAGATCAGCATCATGACCCTATTAATGTGCTTGACTATTATCATCTCCTCTGTCCCTACCCCATCTCTATCTCCTCTTCACCTCAACTGTTATTGTCTGCGTGCTCACTAGGCATACCTCAGGTGTCTCTTGGCCAATATCTGGGCATGGGCTCAGTGTCATATCTGCAAGGTATAGAGGATGAAGGTCAAGACTATAAATGTTCACCAGTTTAAACCTGAAAGTTCGTTTGTCTGCTCAAATGAGCATATGTTAAACAGGAAGATCTTGGCCTCAGGTCTCCATTGTTGGTGCTGTGAACTTGGAAAGCTACAGAACATCCCTAAGCATTGTTGTTCGCGGCCATTGAGATAACTCATGAGCTCATGATGAAGATTATATGGCATACACAGTATTACCCAACCAGCCCAGTGATATGTTTATGTAAATCTAAACACTTAATAAAAGCATTTCATCTGCACGTTTCTCTTTAGAAATATTTGAATTAATGGCAACATGATAATGCAGTGAGTAGGGGATATTTTTTTCAAGCTAGTAAATGACTGAGCTCTTAAAAGTAACTATTTAATTAACATCTCATTTTTGGTTATATTACTCCAAAAAAAAAAATCTGTGTTATCCAGGCTCCACAAAGTTAATCGTTCAGAACAAATGTGTGTCATTTAAAATCTTACATGAAAAGCAATCCCTTCTAAGGCACTGGTGAAGCACAAATTCTCTCTGCTCCTTTTAGGTTTCTAATCACTCTGGCTGTTCTTGCTTTAAATGTGGCCACAAACGCAAAGGCAAGGACAAAGACAGTGAAGTCTGCTGGCCCTGGAGCCACCGCCAGAGTTGGAATCTTGACCTGTGCACTTTCTAGTTGGGGACTAAATTAATCAATATATACTGGAGTGTATCTGGTCAGTGTTTTCTCCCAAGATGGATATATCACACAGACCTTCTTCCATCAAGGCCTCTGCTACGTTTGTCTGGAAATACTGGGATCACCAGAGGCTGAGAAGATTGAGATTGAGCTTTTATTAACAATTCTTGTAATAATGATAGAATAGAATGCATATGAATAAAAAAAAGAGGGAGAACATGAAGGCTCCTGGGAACCCAGAAATCAATAGAACCAAGGCACCTGGTAACCAAAATGGGTATAAAGGAATCAGAGAAGCTGGGGGAAAGGAAAGGAGCTGAAAAGGTTCAGGGCATAGGGTGGTATCTGTCAACCAGGATGGCACTGTAACAGTTATGACACAGGCAATGTTGAGATAGACTGGCAGTGAGCATCTACTTTGATATGTTAATAGGTACCTCCATTAGCCATTTGTCCTGAGTTTGAGACCTAACTGTATTGACCATCACTTGAACTGGTCCCTTTGAATAGTTTATCTGCACTGTTGCACTTCACATAAGCTCTTGCATATGTGCCCTGAGACGAGACCATAACTAGTGTCTTAGAGTTTCTATTGCTATGATGAAACAAAAAGCAAGTTCTAGAGGAAAGGGCTTGTTGGGCTTACACCCCATCTCATCTCCTCTTCACCTCAACTGTTATTGTCTGCGTGCTCACTTTATATTCCCATCACTGAAGGAAGTCAGGACAGGAGCTAAAACAGGGCAGGCGATACAGAGCCCATGGAGGAGTAGCTTGTTCCTCCTTCTTAACGAACCCAGGACCACCATCCCAGGGATGACACCACCTACAATGGGCTGGGCCCTCCCACATTAATCACTAATTGAGAAATCCCTTACAGCTGACGCTTTTGGAGGAATTTTCTTAATGGAGGTTCCCTCCTTTCAGATAACTCTAGCTTGTATCAAGTTGACATAAGACTAGCTAGCACAACTGACCCTTTGTCAGCTTGACATACAAACATGTAACTATTAAGCCACAACTCTCCTTTCTTATTCAATCCCAAGATCTCACATTAAGATAATAAGTAAGTTTTTGAAAATCGCAGACTCTTTAGAAATTCAAACACCTGAAAATTTCAGTCCCTTTAAAAATAGTCAAATCTATTTTAAAATCCAATGTCTTTTAAAACCCAAAGTCTTTCAACTGTGAGCTTCAGTAAAATTAAAATAAATTAAGTTCTTTCTTTCTCCAAGAGGGAAGAATCAGGGCACAGCCAAAATCAGAACGAAGCATAACCAAATTCCAATGGTGAAAATAACTCAATGGCCAATGTCTGGGATCCAGTCATGATTTTCTGGACTCCTCCAAAGGACTTGAGTCACTTCTCCAGCTCTGCCCTCTGTAGCATTCTCAGCTTGTCTGCCAGGCTCTGGCTGGTTCCACTCCACTGCTGCTGCTCTTTTTGGTAGTCATCAACGGTATTGGCATCTCCAGGATCCTAGGGTCTTCTTCTTTCTCAGGCTGCACATTCGCTAATGGCCTCTCCCAGAAGCCTGAATTCCTCTGCAGTATCCCTTCTTCTGCCACAGAGGCTGCACCTTCACCAGTGACCTCTCCTGACTTCTCACAGTGCCAGCCTCAGCTGCTTGCCATGACCCTTTCATGCCTTCAAACCCAGTACCATCAGGGTGACTCTTACACAACCAAGTTCACCTGACACCACCAAGTGTAACCTTGGATGGCTCTGGAACACATCTTCTGTGTGCTGGCTTTCAGGAAACTACTCAGAATATTTCACCTCAGTGATGTTGGTCTCTTCTTAATCACCTCTAATTTCTCAGCTCCAGCCAACCAGCACTAAGCATCCCAGCGATGCCCAGTCTTCACTTTAGTAGTTCTGGTGTCCCGTTAGTCACAGCTGGTTCTTCAGGCCCAGCTGACCAGCACAAACTCAAAGTTTCTAAGTTTTTCTACAATCCTCCCCAAAACTAACATGATCAAGTCTGTCACTGCAATACCCCATCATCCTGGTACCAACTTGCCTTAGGGTTTCTGCTGATAAGATGAAGTACCATGACCAAAAAGTAAAGTTGAGGAGAAAAGGATTTCTTGGACTTAGCCTTCCATATCACTCTTCATCACCAAAGGATGTCAGGATAGGAACTCAAACAAGGCAGGAAATTGGAGGCAGGAGCCTTACAGCTGGGTCTTTTGGAGGTATTCTCTCAATCGAGGTTCACTCCTTTCAGATAACTGTAACTTATGTCAATTTGATATAAGACTAGCCAGCACAGCTAGCGAAGCATAATTCAAGACTGGGAAGGTGGCTTGGTGGGAAAGCCATTGCCATGCAGAAGAGGGACTGACCTTGACACTCCAGGCCCCATGTGCAGCCTGACATAGCACATGTCTGCAGTCTCAGCACTCCTATGTCAACACAGGAGGCAGAGATGAGAGAGTTCTCAGAATTCACAAGCCAGCCAGTCTGTCATACATAGTGATTAACCACAGAAGGCCTGTCTCAAACAAGGTGCAAGGTGCAGACCAACACCCAAGGTTGACCTCTGACTTTCATGTACACACTGTCACACACACACACACACACTCACACACACACACACACACACACACACACACACAATGAGAGAGAGAGAGAGAAGTAATTAAAATAAATGAATGAATAAATAAAAGACAGAATTCATGCAAGAAGGCTTGATTCCAAAGACCAGACTCTTATCTTTAGAAACCTTTTTTCTATGCTTATGAGGCCTCATGACCCACCCCCAAACACACAGTGTGCTGTGTTAGTGGCCTGCTTCTACAGCTCACAGTCTCTGTCAACTGAAGACATAGCTGGAGTAATTTGCTTCCTCCTGTTTAAAATAAGGATGATGCTACCATGGGGAGTCTGGTAGCTGCGTGTGAGAATTCAATGAGATGAGGCACACAAAGCCGTTAGACACTCGGGAGGGGAGTAATGAGCAGGACAGTCTAAACAAAGAGCAGTGTGCCCACAGTTTGCAGAAGGAAATAAATTGCTTCTGCACCCCAGGAGCTGACAGTGGTCTAAGTTCTCATTGGAGCAGCTAAGTGGATAATTACTTTTGAAAAAAATAAATAAAACATTATAGAGGTGGAAGTGTTAGGAAACTGAGCTTCAGACATATCTATCTAGCTTTCACATGATTGGTTACTTGTGAGCTACTGTGCTTCCCATTTGCTGGGTTCTCTATAGAGATTCAGAAGCTCTTGGGAGATGGCAAAAGAGCCATACTGGTTTTTGTTAGTCATGCTGATGATAGTGGTAGCTTTTTGTTGTTGGATTTTTGGTTGGTTGGTTGGTTGGTTGGTTGGTTGGTTGGTTGGTTGGTGGGTTGGTTTTTGGTTGGTTGGTTGATTAGTTTGGGAGCTTGGGGTTTGTTTTGGTTTTGGTTTGGGTTTTGGTTTCTAAGATAGGACCTCATGTATCCCAGATTTCACGGTATAGTTGAAATAGGCATTGAACCCCACCTCTAAAGCTCTGGAGTTACACTACCATATCAGAATAGAGGCCATACATTTTTAAAACCATCTTTTAAGAGTGCAGTAGACTTCTGCAACAGTACATGACTTCAGAACATAGGTACGGATGTTCACTGATGCTTTGGGATATATTTGGCTTCATTATGAATCCAGTGACACCTCAGTCCATCAACAGGTACCCTAACTGATGAGACACCACAGTGTTCTCCTCCTCACTCTTCTCTTCCCTTTGGGCTCCAGCTTCCATGTAACCATCAAATAAGCCACTCTAACTATTGGTCTAAAACACCATATACTGTCAAAACTTCATTTCATTCATGACCTATTGTCTATAGGAGAAATTCCAACTCTTTCTCTGGCCCCACCACTAATATGATCCCCAATCTTCTGGACCATCTATGACAAGCTGCTCTTCTTTCTCGAAGGTCTGCTTGTCTTCCATACCCTGGCCCACAGGTTCCACCTTTTCTAGACATTCTCTTCCCTCCTTTCCATGCAGTCAGCCAACCAACAGAGTCCTAGAAATTGAGGCCACAACCACTCAGAAGTGAATGGAAGGCCCCTCCTTGGTATTTCCACATCATCTTGTGGTGATTTTATTATGGCTTGAGTATCATGTAAGACCTTCAAGAGCAAAGAACTTGTTTCATATTCAGAGTACATACTCCGGGGCAAAGAAGATGTTCAGAAAATGTTTGGGGGAAAGGGGTGCGAGGGCTAGGGAAAGTAAGTTAGTTGGATCTCCAGCCTATGACAAAATGTCTGCGATGAGTCAATGCAACTGAAGAACCATTGTTTTGGCTCATGGTTTCAAGGCATGGTCACTGGGCTTCATCATCTGGGGATTGAGACAAAGCTGAACATGCGGTGGATGGAGCACAGCTGCTCCTGTCACAGTGGCAAGAAGTGGAAATCCTTAAGAAGGAAAGGTTCAGAGATAAATGATGTCCTTCGAAAGCATCCTCCTAATAACCTACTTCAGTCCAAAGTCTGCACTGCCTACCAGTGCCAGCCAGGGGCTGAAGCTTCACCACATGAGCTTTTGGGAGACACTTAAGGCTCAATGACATTAGGAAAACATGGAAAGTAAGCATAAGTTACAAAGAGAACCAGAAACTTGACTCTGAATCCTCTGGCCTACAGAGTCTTCCTGTCCCTTCTGGCATCAGATATGTGGACACACACATCTATCCAGGCTCACCTGGCTCGACACCCCAGGTTGGTTTCCAGCTGTGCCAGCACTGTCTGGATCTTATTATTTCTCTTGTGTACATGCAGCCTTCTGCTTTTGAAAATAAAGCCACAGATCAAATGTTGGCACTGCTGATAGAACATTTAAATTTCTGGCAGCCCATCCATGAACAGTCACCCAGTTCATAATGAACCTACACAATCCTGACAACCATGGGCAAAATGGTTTCAGACTCCTGCCTCTGATATCGCATGGGCTGTTGGCGTTCTCCTCTAAGTCTATGGGTTGAGACACATGGAGCTATGACAGAAACTTCTTGTTGGTTAGTCCTCATGATCCTGCTGAGAACTGGTCCTTTATTAAGGTTTTGCTTATACCTTTCCAATCCATTCGCTGGTGTAGAATGACTACAGAATCAGCCATTTCTTTAGCCCTATGTTTCCAGTGGCAGGCAGGCAAAAAGGAAGAGAGGGAGGAAGGAAAGGAAAAAGGAAGGAAGGTAATAAGGAAGGGAAGATGAAGGAGAAATGGTGGGAGGGAGGGAGGAGAATGGAAGGAGAGAGAAGTGAGAAAAGAATGAGAAATCTTGGAATCCTTATCATTACAGAGGCTATTGAAAGATGCCTGACATATGAAAAGCCACCAGCACAATCATTACTAGGAGTTTGTGTGCATTCCACCTCTAGCAATTGTCCTAAGACATGGTTTCCTTGACTACAACATGAACCAAATGCCTACCTCACAAGGCTGTTGCAACTACTGAGTGCACATAGGCAGGACTTCAAGCAAAGGGTTTGCCTATGGCAGGCATGTAACCAGCTACACTTCAAACAGTATTAAATCACTATTTAAATAGTTCATAACAATTGACATTATAAAATAATCAGTCCCCACCAGACAAATTACAGTTAACAGAACAAGTTAATATGCAGAAGCTATGAAAATCCAAGTACTTCAGCAGTACTCATGATCACTCATCTCAAAAAATGCCCCAGTCCTCTCAGACTTTCCTCCTTAATTCAAATCCAGCCATCATCAATTCCTTACAGTCCCACAGAATATATGGTCCCCTTCACTCACACAGTGCTTCTTCCTGGCATAGGAACTCAAGAGCTCCGCTAAACAGACAGAGTCAGACAGACAGACAGATATTGATTTGTATACATTAGCTGAAGTATGATGGACATTTTCTTTTGTTTTACATCAGTGTTCAGGTCTGTAGTAAATCAAAACTAATATAATTTTGCTTTGGCTTGGTCTTTTTGTTTTTTTTGAAACAGGGTGCCTCTACATACCTCTGGATGTTCTAGGTGTCACTATGTACACCAAGCTGGCCTAGAACTTACAGAGACCCTACTTAGTCTGCTGGAGTGCAAAAACAAAAACAAAACAAAACAAAACAACCTGAAGAATCAGCAGGAAGACTGGAGAGCATTAGGAAGACTGGAAAAGAATGAGATCTTCCTATTCTTTGAACCATGTGTACAGCAGAAAAGCTTGTTGGTTACTAAGAAGTGGCTAGGAATTACCCCTCACTAACAGTTAATCAATTAACAAAGCAATTCTGCAGAGCTAAATGACAGTAGCAGGCCCAAGAAAAGACAGCACTTGATGAAGATGTGACATGTCTTGCAGATTTGAAGGATGTTTTCTGTCATAGCTGTCAAAGCCTAGATAATATTCCTATTTTTGATCTCCAAAAATCCATATCTATGAGATATCTGGGACCATAATCATGGTAGATGTGTGGCACACCAGTCTTTGTATCATCCCTGTGTACTGGGTTGATAATCACTCTCCACAAACCAAACATTTGTGTTTGCGGCTTAGAAAGACTGAGCCTTGACTCTGCCCAGCTCCACCCAGAGCAACAGCCATTCCCTTCCTTCTCCAGCTAGTTCCACCCATTTCATTCAACGGCCATTCACCCTGTGAAAGTCCTTGCTAACTCCCAAAACATCTGTTCTTCTGATGCCTGGTTTTAGCTCACTGGTAGGTCTGACAGTATCTCTTAAGCTTTTATCTCACACACTGTCTTTGGCTCAAATCTTTAAAACAAGAGATAATCAAAGTTGGTGGGGGTTGTTTTGCTTTGTTTTGTGGGGCTTTAGATTTTGGTCTTGTTTTGGTTTGGGTTTTTTGTTTTTGTTTTTTCTTAAACTTTATGAAAGATTCAGTTCACTTACAAATAAATAGGTTAGAAGGTTTCACTTGAAATTTCAACTCCTAGAGATTAACCTACACATTTCAATTTGTTGTAACTATTCAATATTCACACCATTCTTCTGCCTGTTTAATCTTATCAAGTCCTCCTTAAATGCATCACTGAAAGGCCATCTCTTCCAAGAAGTATCCCAGATGACGAGGGTCCAACTAGGAGCCTGCCTCTTGACTTACCCAGCATCCTGGGCCTAGTTTTGTGCCTCACCTTTTACCATGCTTTTTCCAAATTTCCATTTGTCTACCTTGTTAAACTTTTAGACTACACCCTCCTACACACACACACACACACACACACACACATACACACACACACACACACACACACACACACACCTTTTTAATCTCATGGATTTAGCACAGTGTCTGGAACATGGCTGAAATTCGATGGTTATAAAGTTTCACAGATAAATTCCATTTGATTTCAGAAAGTTATCTCTGTCTTCGTTGGGAACCTTCTCTGGGTTTGTTTCTACCTGTGTGAACTGGACATGGTGGGTGTGCCTCACAGATATTGTATCATACAGCCATATACATGATGGGCCTTATGATTGGCAAGTGCCACAGAGTCATGCTCATCCATGTTGGCAGTATTATCTATAACAGGCATTATCTAACTGACTGGAATTAATTGAGCAATCCACTTATTCATTTATTAGTGACTATTACCTTTACTTATGTCCCATTTTTACCACCCTCTGCCTTTCCCTACAAGTGTCTAAGTGAGAGCAAAAATGATTGAGAATTCAGAAGATCCCAAATAGCCAAGTACAAGGCTGTCTGCACATGCAAAGTTTGGGCATTTGGCCAACTTTTTGCTGTCTCCAGCAGCTTTTCATCCAGGTCCTCCTGGGTTCCTGAAAGCTGATGTATAAAGCATAGAGACAGCACAACCCTGCAAAACAGGGCAAAAGGTAAAGCCCAGCCTATTGTGACCACCTTCTAGAGACCCAGACTGCCTCTCCCTTGAAGTGCTCACCTATAATACTCACTTTTTCTGTGACTGGGGAAGCAAGACTCCTGAGCTGATCTAGTGAGTGCATCCTGAGGTTGGCTTATAGGGTTTTAGGTGAACAGAACCAAAAGCAGCTCCGCCACAGTGAGGGTGGAAAATAGATGCATACCCAGTATCTACAGAAGACTGGGAGATGGAGATTTCCCCAACAGGAAATACAGATAGTTGTAAACATAATGCACAAGGCAAGGGTCGCTTATCTCATGAAAAATCGAAGAAGAAAAGATCAGGCTCATGGCCAAAAAACGAAAGTCAGTAAAATGATTCCCAACAATATTCTGCTATATTCATAGACTAATTGATGCCTAGCCCAATTGTCATCAGAGAGGCTTCATCCAGCAACTGATGAGGAGAAGATGTGGAGACACAGAGCCAAACATTAGGCAGATCTTAGGGAATCCCATAGAAGAGGGGAGGAAGAATTGTAGGAGCCAGAGGAAATTGAGGACATTGAGAGACCACTCCCTCAGAATCAACTAAGCAGGGCTCATAGGGGCTCACAGAGACTGAAGCAGCAATCAGGGAGCCTACATGAATCTGAGGTAGGTCCTCTACATATGTGTTACTTTTGTGTAACTTGGCATTCTTGTAAAACTCCTAACAGGGGAAGTGGGGAGATGTCTCTGACTCTTTGGCCTGCTCTTGGGACCCTTTTCCTATTACTAGGATGCATTGTCCAGCCTTTATATGAGGATTTGTGCCTAGTCTTTAAAAAAAAAATTATTTTATGTAGATGAGTGCACTATAGCTGCCTCTGCCTCCAGATACACCAGAAGAGGGCATTGAATCCCATTATAGATGACTGTGAGCTACCATGTGGTTGCAGAGAATTGAACTCAGGACGACTGGAAGAGCAGTCAATGCTCTTAATTGCTGAGCTATCTCTCCAGCCCCTGTGCCTAGTCTTATGGTAACTTGCTACACCATGGTTATTTGATATCCCTTCAGAGGCATGTTCTTTTCTAAAGGGAAATGGATGATGAGTGTATCTGGGGAGAAGGGAGATGGAGGGTGGATTGTGAAGAGTGAAAGGAGGGAAAATTTTAGTTTGGGATGTAATGTATGATAGAAGAATAAATAAAATAAAGAGAAAAGAAAGAAAGAGAATGAAAGATCAAAAAAGTGAGAACTCAATTTCCTGTGTGGCATCATTTTGCTACACACAACGAAGGCACTGGAGTTCTAAGAATCTGGTGGCCTTCAAGGCTGGCAGGGTCAAGGGCAGCTGCTGTTCTACCACCCTGACGACTTGCACCCATGAGATGCCTCAAGCTGGATTATCTGAGTTAAATCCTGGAACTCACACAAAGGTGGAAGGAGAGGACCAACTCGGCGAAGCTGGCCTTCCACATACACCCTTCTGGAAATAATGGCCTCATAGTGTTTAAGGTTTCCCTCTTATGACTAGGTGGAGGTAGCTACCAGTGGTTTCTCTAACTCCCATACTGCCTTCCTCATGTCCTTTGCTCTTTCTGGCCCCCTCCTCTGTGGCAAGAGCTCCATTTCTCAAACTATTTGACTTAAGATTTCAACAGTTCCTGGATTTGCTCCAGACCCAAGACTCCAGTCTCCATCGCACCCTGTAGGTCAGGACCAAGGTGGGAAGGCACCATGGGTAGGACAGAGCTGAGGCAGGCTGTCCTTTTCCTTCAAAGATGGAACAGCCTGTGTGGTGTGTGCACAAAGACTTTCGACCAACAGAACAGCGCTGATGGAGGAAGCTGCTTCCAGGTGATCCGCAGAAAATGGGCAGGATTGGAGCAGAGTTGAGGGGAACAGAACATTTTGGAGCATCAGGTCCATAGGCATATAATTTGGGGACACACCTGTGTGTCTCTGACTTGATTGACCCTTTCTGGTTGGCTCACAGGGCAAGAGTGATGGCACATGTGTATCCAAACCCACACCATCACTCAGTGACAATAAAACCAAATAGAATTCTGATGAACGGAAGGAACACTGCCCTTTGTGGGAACTTATAGACTTGCAGGTGGGAAGGGTCCTTATGTTCTTCCCCAGTTTTCTATTGCTGGAAATTATATGAATGATAGAACTTAGTGAACTTCAGACATTATTGGGAACATGGGAAATACTTTAAATATTCCCAAATGGAAAATGGCCAACCACACATATAGTTACAAATATAAATAATAGCTCCCATCAAACACAGTGATTTTTTTAAATAATATTAAATATTTCTAGCTTAATATTAAAAAAGAAAACTTGAGTCACAGATTATTACTTTTAGGATGGTAAGGAGGGAGGGAGGGAGGGAGAGAGAGAGAGAAAGAGAGAGAGAGAGAAGAAAGACAGAAAGAGACAGAGAGACACTAACTACACTTTCATAGATATATAAGAACCAATTATATTAAAACTTTGTTTGGGGGGTGGGCGTTCAGTGTTTAACCAATGGTTCACCTGATCTATTCAGCATGACTATGAAGCCTCTTTTCCATCTGAAGGGGACTCTGAGGTCTGTAGTCAGAGTCAGTCTTAGGCTGCTAGGGGTCACAGTTCTGTGCACATGTTCACAACATGCCTGGATGGAAGTCTCCTGTTTGTCTTTGTGTCATGTGGGAAATTCAGAAGGAAATCCTGAAATTTGAAGCATCTCGAGGTATATACAGTATAAATATTATTTTAGACTTAGTAAGGAAAACAATAACAACACAACCTTATTTGGGGCATTGTCAGTTCTAAAGGCAACACACATTCATACACTGCTTACCCCAAAGAAAAAAGCATTCTTTAACCCTCCAAGGGTAGGGTCATTGCAAGTCATTTCAACCACGTTGAATCAGAAGAGCGTATTTACAGCTGATAATTCAGGCTTAGATGGGGGCTTGCTAGCCACTCTTTGATTTAAGGACAATAGACAATAGCTATTGATTAAACAGCTGTCAGTCTTGGGGCCTCTAGAAACTGACTGAGCAGAGATACTTGGGCATTTCCATGCGTGCTAACCTCTCGAGGTGTTTGTCCCTGCTTAAGACAAGGACTCTTTAAAATTCAACCGCATCGCAGGAAATGGGGGAAGGTTCCAAGCCCAGAACTTCCCCCCTGGACTCGTATTCGCCAGCTTGTCAATCAGATGTTCAACCTTCCTTTAAAGTTTAAGCCTTATTAACCTACACACTGGATTTGAGTGGCGATAGGCCACTGCAGACAAAAAGACGCCCTCTCAGGTTCCAAATCCTGTCGTCCTGGTTCAGCTCCCCACCAACTCCCCGGACAGGATGAAAGACTCCCTCACAGTTCTGATCCCTCCAACGCAAGCCATGAGAGGACAGTGCTAAAGAAAAAGAAAAGAATAAAAGTTGTTGGAGGCCTTGTTGATTGAGACGTCTTGGAGGAAAAACAGTTTTGCAGCTAACCAGACTCTCCCAACGCAGGCGGGAGGGCCCAGCCTCTGGCCTCCAGCTCCGTGGTGACCATGCTGTGCATGCCATATGCAAGATCCGAACCAAACGTATAGTTGGCAAAAGTGCCGGTTTCCGGGGCATGCATTGCCAGGGTTGCCCAAATACTGGTTAGCTCCAGAGTTAGAAGTGTTCTAGTTAAGAAGATTTAAAAAAAGAAAAAACTAGAAACGTTGGTAAAATTACTAGTGGAGGTATTTTAGATGTCCAAAAATATGATGTGTGAGGCTGGGGCTTTTGTAAGGGGTCAACCTGGAGCATCCCTGACCCCAACCCTGCTCTGAGAATCCTACATCCCTTGGTTTCTTTCTCTTTATTCAGAGTGGACGTTCACTTTGGGTCTAAAGGACTATAGCATCCTTTTCTCCCAGGCTTGCTTGGCTCCTCTGCCACTGTCCACAAATGCTGGCTTCAAAAGCACCGGACCAGCACATATCCTTACTGGCTGAAAGTGACTGAAGCATGCAGTGCCGGAGACACAGAAACATACAAACAGGGCTCTGTCTGTCACTTTCAAGAGCATTTCCTACTTTCCGAAGCTGGGTGCAGCAGCTGGAGACATTGCCCTGTCTTGACATTTATTTCACCTGCGTTTTAAAATATCATGGGCTGGCCTACGAGATGGCTCAGCTGGTAAAGGTGCTTTGCTGCTGAGCCTTAAAGCCTGAATTCAATGCCTGGGACCCACATGGTGGAAGGAGAGAAACCCAGTCCCAAAGCACTCAATGAATGTTCATGTACACACACACACACACACACACACACACACACACACACCACACACACACACACACACACCACACACACACACACACACACACACACACGCACGCACGCACGCACGCACGCACGCATGCACACAATGTAGTAATTTCTCTTATTTAGATATCAAAATCTCCTTACACTTTTTAGATTGCTGGGTAGCCTGAAAATAGAAACCAATGTGGGAAGCTACTAGAAGTATATTCATGCTTTATATTCTTCAAGTCTTAGACACTGTCCCCCAAAGTCAGTGAAGTTGGATACTCTTCCAAAGAATTGGAAAGGCTCATCCAGGGAACACTACGACCTCAAAATCCCACTTCTACCCCCGGCTTCATGGAAGAGGGTGAGGGAGAAACTGAGAACCCATCTGTTATTTTTAACGACTCTCTTCCCATTCCTTCCCTCGGAATCCATAGTAAAGATCAATTACTGATGTAGTTACTTTTTTAAAAAAAATGGTAGAGAATCTAAATCAGTGGTTTTTAACTTGTGGAACGCAACCCCTTTGGGGGTCAAATGACCCTTTCACAGGGGTTGCCTAAGACAATCAGAAAACACTGATATTTATGTTACGGTTCATAACAGTAGCAATAAACAAATTAACAAATAGTGATGACATCAAAACAGTTATGAAGTAGCAACAAAAATAATTTTACAGTTGGGGGATCACCACAACATGAGGAACTGTATTAAAGGGTCACAGCATTAGGATAGCTAAGAATCTCTGATTTAAATAAGAATACTGGTTCATCTACCAATCAGGGCTGAGCCCTAGCCCAGCATGATCCCTCTAAAGGCCAGCGGAGTCTTCATTGAGCACCTCTGTGCACCTTGCATGTAACTCAGGTACAGCCGTAATCTGACAACACGGTTTGCTAACACAGAGATGCTTCAGTACTTCTGGGTAATAAAATTGCTGTCTTGGATCCCCTGTGTTCTTTGATCAGTATGTGCTAAGTGACACTGGACATTGAAAATGTTTTATATTACTGCCAGATCTTCAGTTCTATCAGCTCCCTCAGCTTAGCTGAGTTATCTTCTCCTCACATGACCAGATCGACACCCATAGACACACACTAAAAGGAGCTTCCCAAGGTAATGTCCCCAGAGAAAAATATGAAATTATATGTTGAGTCTCCTCCCATAGTGATTATTTATTTGGATGAAATATTGAATTTTTACTTTTATAAGTAAAAAAGAAAAAACTGACTTTATTCTCTACACCTTTTTAGAAATATCATTGCACTTTATGGAAAAACAACTAAAAATTCAGTTCACATTTGGTTTTTGTTGGTGGTAGGGTATTTTTTGTTGGTTGGTTGGGTGGGTGGATGGTTGGTTGGTTTGTTGGAACAGAGTCTCAGTGTGCAACTCTTTAAGGAAATTTACCACTGGTCTCCAGCCTCTCAGATCCCCCTGCCTCTGCCACTCCAGCCTAAAATGAAAGGCATGTGTTACCATAGCATGGCCAGCTCTGTAGTTTGTAGTTTAGGCAACGTGGGATCAGATACATAATTGTTTAGATTCTTCTTGTTGGCTTTTAAGCAACATGATGAAAATAAATCACAACAAAATTAACACTAGTAACATTCATATGGGGGCTCATTCTCATTGAAAGTGTACTGCGTCTTCCAATTTTTTTTCCTGTTTTTTTGAGACAGGGTTTCTCTGTATAGCCCTGGCTGTCCTGGAACTCACTCTGTAGACCAGACTGAAAAATCCCCTGTCTCACACACACACACACACACAAAGGTATCATTTTAAAAGAAAAGATAAACAGTGATTGAGGAAAGCATTCAGTGTTACTCTCTGGACTCCTGGACTCCACATGCATATACACACATGTACACACGTGCACACATACATACACATGAGCATATACACACACATACAAAATGATCAAGAACAGAATATTTAAATGAACATCAGACAGACAAAGCTTTACTGAAGAGATATAAACGTTCCAAAAGAATGTAAAAAATGTGTGCTTTCATTAAGTATCCAAGGACTTTAAACTATTCAAAAATATGATTCCATATTTAACCTTTCAAATCAAAACAATATTTTAAAAATACCAAGTATTGCTAAGATGAAAGAAAATATGCGCAGACCTACACTGTAGATAGAAGTACAGATTGATATCATGAGCTGGACGCTATCCAAATGTTTTAAAGACGGCCATACTCCCTAACCACTTAATTCTACTCTTGAGGATTGCTCTTAAGGAAATAATTGGGACGTGTTAATGATTTAGCTAAACGGATGTTTGCTGCCGAGATGTTTGTAACCGCAAATATTTAGAAACAAAACCTAACTATTCAGCATTCATTCATGTAAGTCATTCAACAAATATTTACTAAGCACTTTGTAAACTGAGCCATGGACCCAGTAGTCCTCTTAGATAAAGGTATTTCAATGGGATGGAATATTCTGGAGATATTACAATAATAAGAGAACACTTAATAACAGTCATAAAAATAAGCTACTTCATATTAACTAGAATAAGATAAAAATTAAGAAATACAGATATTTGAAGAAAACAGGGAATGTGTTTTCATAAAACCTTCAGAGAATGCCATAGATCTTTAAGTGCTGGCTTCTGGGTGTTGAAATGCAGTTGCTTTGATTTCTCTCTCTGTTTCTTTCTTTCTTTGTTTCTTTCTCTCTTTCTTCCTTCCTTCCTCTCTTTCTTTCTACATTACAACTTCTTTCTGCTATTGTGAATTATTTTATTTTTTGAAGTGATTAATTTATTGAACACACCTACACTGTGTTTTGAAAAGACATCTGCTACAGAGAACACGCCAGCAGACCTTGACCTTGTCTGTCGGTGGAGTCCTCCAGAGCCTCCAAAGACCTCAGTCATGGAACTACTCCCATGGGTATTGGCTCCTGATGTTGATGAGGAATGGGAACTTTGGACTCCGAACTGGAGGACTCCGGCAGCTCATCATACATGACTGGGGCTTGTGTAGAAAAGGTTGCTCTGCCTTCTATTTTTTTATTCTATATTGTTTTTCATTTATCTGATATATTTTTTATCTCTGGGTTAGTTTTATTTTCTATTTCTTTACTAAACTCTTACAACTTGTTTTTAATCTCCTTGGGTTGACTTTAATTTAATCTCTGGAGATTTGTTTTGGGGATTTTTTTTTAAGATAAAAATTCACAAAATGTCAAGAGAATGGAGATACATGCCTATGACCACAGTACTGGAAGCAAAGGGTCAAGAGATCAAGGACATTCTCGGCAAAGTATGAAGCCATCCTGGGCTACCCGAGTCTCTAGTTCAAACCCAAACAAATAATAAACACATAAATAGATACTGTTGATGTTTCTAAAAGCCACACAAGTCTCTGTCTAGACTTGTCTTTTATTTCCTTAAATAGTTTTTCTTTGCCTTTTCTAAGATCCCTGTTCCTTTTTCCACAACACCTGAATGCACATGTGCATTGAGTTTCATCTCCCTGTCCTTTATCTTTACATATGGCCAGCTATTGATTGAGTAAACAGATGTGAGAGGGAATCGGAAATGAGCTAAGTCAAACACACAGTTTTAGATCCCCCATATCATCATCTGCTCCTTGGTCTCTTATGTTCTTTATGCCAGGAGCCTATTTTCTGGTACCTTTGTTTTTGTTTTGCAGTGCTGAGGCGGGCAGTGTCAACCCCAGAAGAATCTTGTTCATGATGGTCAGGCACTCTACCATTGAGCTACATCCCCAGACCCAACTCTGATAACTTTTGTGCCCAAAACATTGGCTCAGCTCCCCTAGAGGATCTTTAAGACAGTCAGTCTCAAAGTTTCACAGGCAGACCAGTTGCCTGGAGACATGGTGACCCCAATTCTGATTCGTGTGGTTGATAATGTGATCTGATATCCTGCACGCCTACCTTGTTAGCAGACACGGCTAATGTTATAGTCCTAGAGACCACCCTTTGAATGAACAAAGCTTTGTACCCCCAAACTCTGGATACACTGCCTCTGAGTGCAACACCTATTCCAGGGTGGGAAGTTGGTGGACCTCTACAGTGTATTCTACTGGGCTCGTTCCTTACCCTGAAAAGAGCCAGCTTCCCTCTGCCATGTGGCTCTACTCAGACAACTACTGGACAAGGCTAAGACCCTAATGAGTACTCGTAGAAAAATGTGATCCATACTCAAGATCTGAGCAGATATGTGAAGATTACAAGCCTTTACTTTGGGGGGGGATGCAGAGATATTTGGCCAAAATGCCATAATTTGTGTGTGTGTGTGTGTGTGTGTGTGTGTGTGTGTGTGTGTATTTTGTTTTGTTTTGTTAGCACCTCAAATAGCCCAGGCTGGCCCCCACTTTACTCTGTAGCCAAGGATGAATTTGTAATTCTGATCATGTTGCTTCTGTCTCTCAAATGCTGAGATTTACAGGCATGGGTACCACACTCCAGTTTACACAGCCAACGGGACTAGCTCTTCCTCCCCATTCTGTTTTCTTGTGTGCATGGAAATAAGGTTTTAGTCATTTAGTTTCTGCTTTTTATCCTCCCCTCCCAGGGAGGAAAAGAGATTTCTATGCCTCCAAAGAAAAATTATGAAAAATTTTATGAAAATTCTGTCCCTGGCCTCTAGGTAAACTGCTCGGGGGAAGTTTGCTTTCAAGGCCTGTTACAGGGAGGCATCCTGGTGGGAAGAGCTTACTGGCAGCCTCCTCCTGCCTCAGCTGGTCCTTCAGCTGTGCCTGCCAGGCTCCTCCCTTGCTCAGCCCAACCCCCTCTCCCCCCCATCCCCCACCCCCTCCCACCCCACCCCACCCCACCCCCCCCACCCCCCCCCACCCCCGCCATTCTTCTCAACATGTTCTCCAACTGCCAGTACTTCCTCAAAAAGCCTGCTCTTCCCTCCTTGCCTCCTCTCAAAAGATTCTGGCTTTGGTTTCAAAGAAAAAGTTAGTCCCCCAGTTCCCACAATCAGTGTCCCGGCTTTCAGGCCCCTTGCTACAGACTTAAATGCCATCCACCCTCATCATTCACTTCTTTGCTTGGAAGTTCAGCTGCTCACTGAAATAGGTTTGTAATTCCTAACCCTGCACTGAGACACTTTTGTGATCATTTCTGAACATGCAGAATGTAGCAAAAACCTGAACCCTAACACCCAGGGTAGAAGGAGCCTCATATTCTGGCTTTATTTATTTATTTATTTATTTATTTATTTATTTATTTATTTATTTGCTTCAGTATTCACCCACTGTTGTATGTTGTGTAGTATGTTGAGTTTTGCTTTTTCATATTTTCAATTGGTGATTTCTCCTTTTTGGTCATTCACAAAAGCAATGTAGGGTTGTTGCCTATGTTGTGTCAATACAGAGAAAATAACACATACTAGACCAGCACCATGCAGCAAGAATGGCAGTCATGAATTCAGTGCTAGAGAATCAAATATATATATATATATATATATATACATATATATATGTATGTATATATATATATATATATATATATATATATATATATATATATAATCTTTAACCCAAATCACCCAACGAATAAAGTTATATCTCTTTTTGGTTTGGGTTTTGTTTTGTTTTGTAAAACAGGGTTTCTCCCTGTAGCTTTGGTTGTCCTGGAACTTACAATGTAGACCAGGTTGGCCTTGACTTCACAGAGATCCACCTGCCTCTGCCTCCTGAGTGCTGAGATCAAAGGTGTGTACCTCCATGGCCCAGCTAATAAAGTTATATCTTAACTGGCTGACAGAAATGTGTTGTGAGAAAAGAAGCTCACAAGAAAACTAGGCTTGCATCTCCCTCAGGAGCAGTGCACCCTGAGGTCACTAATTTCAGTATTCATATTGCCTTTACAGAATGTTAACTACTGCAAATGATAAGAATTGGCTGGAGAGGATTGGTTCCTCTCACTTTCCATTTGAGCGTAAAGAATTTGGGGCTATCCTCTCCTCTGTATCCTCCATCCCTCCCTCACTCCATCAGTTTCCTCCACATTGCAGTTACCACTTCTCCTTGTCTGTTTCTACTTATACTAGTTCGAGTTTCTCTTATCCTGAGGAACACAGTCAATCCATTAGCTGAAGCCTGCCTTCAATAGCACTCTAACTGCAATACATGCAGGCGACCATTCGTTCTGCATCAGGACTCTAAGGAAGGTATAAGGAAGGTTCAACTTCCGCTTTGCTGATGAAGATGATACAGTGGAAACACTCTGAGCAACTGCTCCCAACCTCTTCTTGTCCAACCAAGGGACAGAGAGACTCCTGAAGAAGAAAGCAATGTAAGGAGGGGAGAGGAGTTGGTGATGAAGTTTGCTGTGAAGACACAAGAGGGGAGACACGACCAGGAGGGACAGCACAGGACGAAGAACAGAAAAGGTCTAAGTCTTCCACCCTAATTGTATCCCATTCCAGGCAGCCCTCGCAGAAGGTTGTCACTTCTGAGCCGTGGCAGTGCTAGCGGCTTTTGCCCCTATAAGCATATTGATCCCTTCATCTTGTCTGGCTGTGCCTGGTCATATATGGCTGGTCATACGTAGCTGCTCAAAGACATGGTGTTGTGGTGGAAAAGTAGGGAGATGGTACTCCGCAGCACTGGGCGTGTAGGTACCAAACCAACCCAGAAGGTCAGGTAAGCCAAGCTTGAGGTTGCCACCAGCACTGTCACAGCTCAGAAGTGACAACCTTCTCTGTGGGGACTGCCTGGAATGGGACAGAATTAGGGTGGAAGACTTAGGCCAAAACCCAGTGGCTTTTGCCCCTATAAGCATATTGATCCCTTCATCTTGTCTGGCTGTGCCTGGACCATTTACCAGTGTTTATGAAGAGCTCAGTTACCTTTCTCAGCATGTTTCCTGGTATAGTTAGAAGTGGCCACCCCTCTGAAGACTGAGTAAGCAAAGCAAGTACCATGGCTGGCATGGAAGCCAAAGCCAGAGAAATGTTTGACACTGTGATTCACCTCCGACCCCCGCTCCCAGGAAGCTCCTCCCAGGCCGAGCACAAAGAGGCTAACGTTTCCTTTTATCGGCCAGTTCAATCTCTCAAGTGGACTGTGTGATTTTCAAGGTGGAAGATCACATAGTCATATCAAGACTCCTTCTGCTGTGTGTACAGGAAATTCTAGAGAGGTTAAAAAAAAAAGACTGAAGACAAGTAGAGAGAGAAAGGCCTAGGCTGGCTTTTGTGTCGTCTTTGGAACAAGCTGCCATCTCCTTCACCAGCTGAGAGCTAAGGCATACTTGCATCCAGTCTCTGGCCATGGTCACAGCCTCTCAGCTGGAGTGGTGGGGTGCAGTGGGCTTCCAGGTCCTTCCCCTAAAGAGCCCATGCTTGGGAGATGGGTCTATATCTTCCACACTGGAAGTCTCTCAGAGCCCCCAGCCTTTTCAAAGAGGGCACCATGAGCATACAACTCTACCAGACTGCTTAAAATGTGGCGAACCCACAATAACTATTAACCCCCATAAAAGAGGAGGAGAGAGGGGGTGGGTACGAAAAGCATAAATTCCTGGAGAAAGCACCCCTCCCCTCTACAAAAGTGTTTCAAATCTGGTGGAAACTTTTTCTCCAGATGCGCTTTCCCTGGCAGGGTGACCCTCCAGAGGCGACAGCAATGACAGAGAGGAGTCTTCCCATAGCCAGGACACAAAGCTGGTGTTGTTGAAATGAGAGCCGTGTAATCAGCTAAGACATTCCTGAGCAGAACCAAGGGCAGCACATACCCCAACCTTGAACTTCTTTCCCTCCCTGCATTTTTCTAATGCTTCCTGGAGAAGGAGCACCCAGGGGCCTGCATTCCCTTTTAACTTAATTAGGAGCTAGCAGGAGCAGAGCCGATGCTGAGAACTGACTGTGGGGGGTGCAGGCACTTTGAAAGCTCACCCTCCCAGGCTGCAGCAGCCTCTGGTGGGGTGGTGGGGTGGTGGGGTGGTGGGGTGGTGGGGTGGTGGGGTAATGGGGTGGTGGGGTCGCAGGGATCTTGGCTCCCGGATCCTAGAAAGATAGGTGTTCCCAACAGGTGGTCTGAGGGCTTTCCTGCAGATTCTTCCCAAGGGGCTGATGTCTCCCTCCAGCACCCACACCCACCACTGGCCTATGACTCAAATAAAAGACCAGGCACGGGCTTTCATTTTTCAGCACCTGCTGTTACCAAACCCAGGCCAGGCAGGCACTCCTCAAATGCAGAGAAGGCAGCAAGGCATGCTCTGGTACTAGTCTGTGGGAGGGACGGTGTGCTGATTCTTCCACTAGCTCTGTGGCCTAGGACAAATGACAGCATCCTCCCTGTGTGCAGAGAGCCATAGGAATTAACGCTAGGACCTACGGTGTCAGTTACAATAAGAGACAGGTGGGAATATGTATAATAGTACCCAGCAACTAGAAACTGCCCAGTGAAGGCCAGCTATCCTGACCACCACTTTATTCTGATCATTTTTCTTCAACGTGGAAACCAAAGAAAGATATCTTCAGTCCTCCAGCAAGCCTCGTGGGACCCTTGCTTCTGAAGCACTCAGACACTCTAGCTTGTCCTGCTGTGGAAATGGATCACCCTGGGACCTCGCTTCACTCAAAATCCATTCATTCACACAAACATTATATATGAGAGACTAGCTCTCCTGAGCCCACCTGAGTAAGACCGAAGGGGCTCTGGGATCTGCGGAGGCCTATGTGTAAAGAGAAAAATATAAGACTGAGCAAGCGGCAAAGCAATGGACACGCTGCAAACAGTGGAGGGGTGGGGCAAAGCCTTGGGAGAGCAGAGCCCTGGCCCTCTGAGATGCTGCATTGTGGGGATAAGACGTAAAGCACAGCAAAGTCATTCTACTGCCATGTAGGCGTGTCCCTGTAGTTCTCTGTTAGCCACCCACTGCTTTCTTTTCACTGAACCCCATTTTCCATTGGTACCATTCTCTGACACCATGTTCCTCCGCTGCCAGCCTCCCCGACATTCCCTTTGCTGAGGGCTCTGACCTTGGGGAGCTCAAGGTCTGTCCCTGGGGGATCTGGGTCTCTGTGAGGGTAGCCCGTAGCTCTGCCCTGAGCTTGTTTTCCTCTCATGCCAGAGTGTCTGGGTCTTTGGAGAGAGAGTGCTCCCCGGAAGGCACAGCAGTTCCAGGAAGAGTCAGCATGGAGTTTTATTAAAGTCAGCATCGAAGCTCCAGGGGAACGGGGAGGGCTGGCTATATGCCTCTGAAGCTAAAACATTGGCTGTTCTTCCAAAGAAGGTTTTCAATTCCTAGCACCCATGTGGTGGCTAACAACCATCTGTAACTCCATTTACAAGAGCTCTGACATCCTCTTCTGGCCTCTGAAGGCACTGCACACATGCACACATATTGCACACAGGCATACATGCAGGCTAAATACTCCCACAGAGAAAATGAAAAATGAACCAGGCTTAAAAACACAAAACATCATCGTCAAGATTAAAAGGACATGGAAAGCTTAAGCTTCAGATCAGTTGCACCCCATAAGTGATTACTAATTTCAGGGCTTGGAGATAGCTCAGATCTCCAGCTTTATGCCCTAAAAAGTTACATAGTGGGAAATGGAGACTTGTCTGGGAAAGGATGTCTCCTAAGTGATGCATGAGTGCAGATCTGAACTGGAAATTGGGGTGATGCATTCCTGTGAGGAAGTTGTTTCCAAATGTACCTGGAACATGAGACTTGTCCACCCTGACCAATCGGCCCCAGCCTTGCCTGAATCTTCACTGCGAAGCTCCAGGCAACCACTGACTCTGATGTGAGTCTCACCTCTGTCTCCTATTTGGGTGCAGGCTAGAGAAACACAAGAAGGCGAGGGAAGGGTTAAACAAAGCTAGAAATAAATGATATGGATGGAGACTTGAAAGCAGGTAAATGCTGGTGCCTAAGCCTGTGCTCCTGGCCATGCCTCTGCTTCTGCCTCTTCCCCCTGCCTCCCAGGCAACTGGTACCCTGAAGCAGGGAAGGTAAAGAAGATACTGAGTTCTAGCTCTTCTTGTACATCACAGACCAAAGAACCCCAACCTCAGTTTCCTATCCCCCATCGGTTAATTTAACAGGCCGGCCCAGCTGATCTTTCTTGGGGTACTCTTCCAGCTGTGAACATCTGGAGTCCTACCTTCCTCATGGTCACGATCCCTGGTAGCAGGCACAACACAGTCCCCTCTCCAAGGTGGATGGGACAGAGAATAATATTCAAACATGTGTAAGCCTGGAAGTCAAAACAGCCTTTCCCTAGGTGATTCTAGGATCCCGGTAACATTCTAGAGTAGAGAACTGTGGGTGTTCGTCACATGCCTGATCAGAGCATGGCACAAAGGCAAAAGAATTATTTCTCTGGTTCCAAACATGTTGGGGGGGGGGGGGGCAGTGCCTGCCGCATACCACTGTCAGCTCGTCTTACTGTCTACCTCCCCATCTCTAGGCAGTTGATTACCCCCTGCCCCCAGAAGCATTCATAGTCTTGAACTTTCTAATCATGGCCCGTCTTTGTCTGGGCACTCGGGATCATATGGCATCAATTGAGAGTGTAACCCGACTCAGGTTTGGTATTTAACATACCTGCTGCAGAGGAAGTGTCTTTGAAGGGGAGGCCATGTGCGGTGGCCCTCGACCCTCCCTTCTGCATGGCCCAGCCCTGCACCTCCTAATCAGTCTCCTCAACTCACCACGGAGGAGGTCTCGCAATGGAGGGCAATTATGAGGGCGAGGAGATGAAAGAGGCAGGCCCAATGGTCCTAAAGGTTCTTTTGCTTTTAAATTATCCATGATTTACCTGCATAAAAGGAGAGGAAGTGCCCAGAGATTATTCTAATTGAGCCAGACTTTTCAAATCATGGAAATACCAGCATTTCCAAGGGGAAATCCAATCCGTTCAAATTGCCCCCGTGAGTAAGTCATACAAACAGAAGGAAAGAGAGGCTTTCATTCGCCAATGTGGGTCTGATCAGGGTAAATTGGATAAATGGCAGGGCCAGGAGGGCAGGGAGCTCTCAGCGTTCTCACCCGTGTTTTCTTAGCCACGTTTGTAAAGGAGATCATTCTGGAACAGAGGTTGTTGGAGGAAATGCCTCCAGTTGGCCATTGAGCCTCCTCCTCTGGTTATTGAAAACAGGCAGAGTTCCTGTCACTGTCCATCCCCAGATCTCCTGATTATTCTGCCCTGAAGGTCGGTAAGAAATGCTCTAAAAGAGGACATGTTTCACCTTCTTGGTATTTCAGTCAGCGCTTCTGACAAGAAGATGAAATCTTGGTGTGATTGCTTGGCATCTCTCCTGGGACAGAGTAAAAGGTCTGAATGAATGGCCACCTCTGTGAGTGGCCAAGTCTGGAGAGGAGGAATTCGAGGCAGAGAAATTAAGTACCTTCCAGAAGGTCAGAGTTCAAATCCCTTGAAAGCTGGGGCAAGACCTTTCTGCTTTTGGGTTCCCGCTCACCCCAAAGTTGAGACAATAGTCCTTTTCTTTGGTCTACTCAAAGCTCCCCCATGCATACACATATACATATGCATACACAAACACACATATATACATGTGTATGTATATGCACACATACATAAGATTATCCCTATGAAGACCCTGTGTGTGTATATTTGATGATATACTGCCTCATATTTGATAATGTACTCAATAATTTCTAAGGAAACAAAAATACTATCTAAAATACATATATATGAAATTAAATATAAATGTGAAATTATATATATGTATGTATATTCTCCATTGATGTTCTCACTTTCCAAAAAGAAACATAGATCCATCATATTCATGTGTCTATTTATGCAGAAAGTCACACTTACTACATATCTCTACATCTCAGAATCACATGTATCTAAAAAAAAATTCCAGATAACAACCCTGATACTGGAGGCCACAGCTCAGTGCACAAAGTTTTCCTTGTTGATCAAAGATTAAAGCTTGCTTTTGTGAAGTCAATATGTTGTTCCTTTCATCATTTTCCAAAACTGATAACCTCAGCTTTGCAAGACACTGTGACTAGATGTCTACAAGCAAACAAAAACCAGTATGGTGCTTCAAACCCCCAAAGACTACAGTCACACACACTGTTCAATGGGTAAGCCTCACAATGACACTGGGAAGAAAACAGGGACTGTTTCTGCTCCCACTTTGCAGAAGAAATGGTTTCAGAGAGGTGGCCAATGACTCACCCAAGCCCTTGGACCTATGCTCTGGAGCAAAAATGATCAATGCATCTAGAATCCCACAGTCTTCCTGCCCAGAAGGACTACTGAGACAATTCTAAGGCTATCCAGGTACCCCATGGTCCTTGTACCACTGTGAAATGAAAAGACACCTGAGTATGTGTGTTTATCAACTTATGGATGTATGTTTCTTTTTGGAAAGTGAGAACATCAATGGAGAATATATATATATCCATATATATATATATATATATATTATATATATATATATATATATATATCCATATATATAATACTATATATATATATATATATATAATATATATATATATATATGTTCTAATCGAAATCTTGGATGTGGCTGTCACTTCATGAACAGACTGGATGCCAAACTCCAGGCCAAAGAGTCTTGGAAGCATTTCTGAATGCTAAAGAGCATGAAGAAGTACCTCTAGACATGGTTCTTGGACTTATGAACTCATAGCAGCTGTGCTACATGCATAAGGCCTGAACAGGATGCAACCAAACCTACATCACCAGCTGGTGTTCTAGCATGAATCCGGAGGGACTCGAAGATCCTACCATTAGTTGAGAAGCTATTGGCAATTAGCTTCTCATTTAGTTATTAAATAAATAAATAAATAAATAAATAAATAAATAAATAAATGAAAAGAAAGGGAAGAGAAGGGAAGGAAGAAGAGAAGAGAGAAGGAAAGAAAAAAGAAAATATAGGAAAGGAAAGGAAGGGAAAAAGGAAAAGAAAAGAAAAGAAAAGAAAAGAAAAGAAAAGAAAAGAAAAGAAAAGAAAAGAAAAGAAAAGAAAAGAAAAGAAAAGAAAAGAAAAGAAAAGAAAAGAAACATGTTTTAGGGGCAGAGTCCAGAAAGAGAGGGAAGAAAGGTGGAGGTGGATATGATAAAGCTATGCTATGTGCATGTATAAGATTGTCCAAGAAGACAGAAAAAGTATTTAATCAAATAAGAAGTGATCCTACAAAGAAATGAAGAGCTAGTTCAGTGGTGGCCAGAGTCTCCATACATAGCGATCCAAGGGTTTCTTAAACAGTGGTAGCAACGGTGGCAACCACAGCCAAAGACCCACTACTTATGGGGGTGTAAAGAAGTTCTGTCTCCAGGAACAATAGTGGACCTATGCACAGCTTAGTTTATTGTATCAGGAACACACTGAGCATCCTAATCAAAATCTGGGATGTGGGTCTGTGGCTCTCATTGCTAGATGCCTTACCAAAGTCTTCTTTATTGGCAAGTGGACAGATTCTCATATTTAATACATCATTGAATGCTTGAGTAATAAAGATGACATAGAAAGATCCCCAGGTCACTCCTTAGAGGTCCTGTTTGCTCCCAGCGTCTCTCGTACTGGGTAGTGAATCCCTGGGCAGTAATCTCCACCAAAAGCCAGCTTCCATCCTCGAGAAGGGTGGGCTCTCAACCTGTGGGTTGTGACCTCCTTGGAGGCTGAACAACTTTTTCACAGGGGATCACCTGAGACTATTGGAAAACATAGACATTTACACTAGAATTCGTAGCTAGCAAAATGACAGTTATGAGTCAGCAATGAAATAATTTTATGGTTGGGGATCAGTACAGCATGATAAATTGTATTGGGAGGTCACACCATTAGTAAGATTGAGAACAACTAATCTAGAGTTTCTGGTGGCTCTGGGGATATCTAAGGACACTGCACTACCAACAACAACAACAACAACAAATGCCTAAGCACTTTGTGTCTCGGGAGCTCAAAGGAGAGGAGTCTAAGGGGAGGGACTTGGAGACCCGCCATGCCTCAAGGAGATTATGTGTTCAAGGTTCCTATAGCCCAATGCTGTCTTTGTGGAACAAAATTCCTAAAATCTGTCTCTGTGACTGTACGGATCATCAATATTCCTTGTCGTTCACAGATTCAGTGACTATAATATAGGCCTATGGTCCAAAAAGTATTTGCAGTCTCTACATAATACCCATGGCACTTGCACTGCTAATTGTGGATATTAGATGAACAGCAAACACTGAGGTCACACACATCTCTATTGCTATCAAAAGAGATCCCTTGTGTCAGCCCTCAGACTCAATGAGCATGCCCTTTTGGGGTCTGTTTGGAGGCCAGTTTTAGTGGGATATTTTGTTTGTTTGTTTTTGTTCGTTTTTATGTTGCTTTGTTGGTGAGTTTTATGTTTGAAGTGGACTTCAAAAGTAGAACTGAAGGACTGTCTGGTAGCCTTGGTCCAGGAAACTATGCTGTGTCTTAATGGAAAATATGGAGTCCAATAAGCTATCTCAGACTGAGATTCAGAGCTGTCAGCCATCAGTCTAGTGTGTCTGCCAGGAATGTAGTATGTGAGAACCCACAGTATATATGGAAGTATCTTCAAACAAAAGCACAGATTATGTGCTGATAGGTTGACAAAACCACTGTTGTCAGAGGTCCTATGCTTTCTCCAGGAGCCATGCTTGACTGTTGGCTGCTTCCACAGTCTCAGTGGCATGTGAATAAAATAAGCTAATTGCAGTTATCCAGTGTCTCATTCCTAAGCAGGCAAGTATAAGCCCTTCTGCTGGCTTTCCTTAGCTCACGTCTAAGCTGCTGTGTGTCTCCATGTACTCAGTTTTAGGCCTCAAAGGTGGCAAAATACCTAAACACTGACCCTGTACTGTGTGTCCTCTGCCACATAGGTGCCACCCCATCCTTCTAAGGCTGAGAGTTGAGCTCTCAGCAGCCTCTGGACCTCTCCCTCATCCCTTTGGCTAGGCCAGTTTCTTTCATTGTACAGTGTGCCAGCCGTGAGACTTGACTTCACACATGTCTCAAAAGGCAAAGAACAGGTTGTCCCACGATGGATGGTAGAACGATGATGCTGTAGCCGTACCAAAAAAAAAATGTGTGCTGAGATCTAGATGTCCAGAGAGGGAGGTGCTGCTTAGACTGCATCCCTGATATCTGGGCACAGCTGAATATATCATGTCCCCCACATATCTCCTTCTGCAGACCTGGGTTCTTGAGACTGAGTTCTTCCACTCCCACCTAGATGTCCCTGATGAGGGTTAGGGAGAGACAGAGACTCAATATCTCATCCACTCAGCCAATAAAACCCATAGAAATCTGAAAAGTCAAAAGCAAACAAGTGAACACTTATTCCCAAGAGATGGCACAGGAATGTCTCAGAATTGCGTGCCATAGTCTGTGAGTATCTTTAGGAAGGGATACAGTGTGTTTCTAGTGTTTGGGACCACTGGCAAATTGAGGTAGTTAGCCCCTTGTTTAGGAAGTCCTTCAGGCTGAATAACTGATGGGGGGCAAAGAGTAGATCTGGTTGTAATGGGAAATCAGCTGCTGGAAGAAAGACTGCAATGGATGAGAGTACAGAGACAATGGAGCAAGGATTGTGGACAAGACAGAAAGGGCTTTGCAAGACAGAGCATGGGGTACCAACATATGGGGAGAATGCTGCTAATGAAGAGGCTGCCCAAGTGTTTATGTGCACCGATCTCAGAGAATCTGGGTCTGAAAGTTCCATTGACCTCATGAACTATGATCTACAGGTGGCTTTTCCTCCTAGGTCCCCTTCTATTCTAGAGTACAAAGGCCCTCCATCCTGCCTCACTTGGATAAAGTTAAGGTAGAACCACTGAGCACCTACATGACTCTAAGCCCAGACACTGTTTAGATATAATTAATCAAATGTGACCGCATCCTTAGTACTAGTTCCTCCTTTTTAAGGGCTCAAATTGAGTGTGAGGAATGAATCTGCTAAACTTCCCCATAGCTGACATGCTTGGAAGTTTCCAAGAGCTGGAAAGCACAGTCTACCATCAGAAAGAACAAAACTGGCAAAGCTCAGCACACCAGAGGATGGGAGTCTCCTTTCTTAGATGAGGAGAAAGCAGAGCAGGCATCCCAGAAGGAAAAGGGCATAGGCCTTTGGACAATCTAAAGGTTTCAGAGACTTCAATAGAAGCAGAAGAGGGAAGGAGGCGGGTACTCCAAGGCCTGAGAGACTCGAGTACTCACCTCCCTGTCCCAGTGGCCTCTCCGCATCCTCTACGATAATAACACCCTGTGGGTTTACAGGAACTTTCCCAAAGGATCTGAAAGCTGAGGAAGACCTGACCTCATTACTCTTGATTCTGTGGGAAGGCCATCGGTTCCAACAAGTCAAGTTCATGGTGAGTCACCAATAAGGGCAAATCCAGGACACTAGGGAAAGAAAGCCCTGGCATTCCTCCTCTACTTCCATCTCCCCAGATCTACATCACTGCTCCTCCTAAGATATCATATATGGCCTGACCCATCCAGAGGTCCAGACCGTTCTGCCCCTAGTTCTTATGGAACAAACCCAACAGTGTGCACTGAGCTATCTATCCCCTTACAGGATGAAAAGACTTCTCATCCAAGTCTGCCCTTGCTTTGTTCAAACCAAGGGCCTTTCTTGTGGTCAGAATGAACCTGTTCTAGACAGTCCAGATTGTCCTATGAGCAAGGCCTATGGGAATAGTCAAAATACACAGTATTTATTACCTAAGAGCTTGCTATGGTTTGAATGTAAAATATCCCTCCAAGCTAAGCTGCTTTGGACTTTTAAACTGATAATATTTGGGGGGACAATTGAAGTTAAAATAAATGCATTCTTGCATTATAAAATGACCTTGAGTGTATGCAGACCAGAAGCAGAAAGTTACAGTTAGAGTATCCCCTCATGGGTTCTTGTGTTTGAACACTGGGGTTTCAGCTCATGGTACTATTGGAGGTGTTGAGAAACCTTTAAAACATGGGCCCAGGCTGGCACAGAAGTCAGGCTGTAGGGACCAGACTTGAGGTTTATAATGGCTCTTTACTTCTTGATAGCACACCCAAACATGAGCAAGCCATGCCATGAGTTCTTAATGGGCACAGATGGAGCCCTGGCTGCTATGACAGAATGCATCCCCTTAGTCTGTGATCCAAAATAAATGCTTTCTCCCTTAAGTTGTTTCTGATGAGCGAGAGGTGCTTTCAGAGCAATGAGAAAACAGAGCAAACAACATAGAGCTGGGGAGGTGAGAGGGAGTGCAGACTGGAGATGTTTCCAAACCATTGTGCCTACAGAATGAGCTGGGCTTCATGCTCGACTTGTGAAGGCATGTGTTCTCAGAACACATACTCCATACAATCCCATGCCATGATCAACACGCAGTGTCCTCTTGAGTACACAGATGCACATATCTTCAACCTCAAGACTTGCTTCACTTGAAGCAACCCAAGGTACAAGCACATTTATGTGCATCAACCACATGAATACATTCCAGAAGCACACATAAAGTCACACCATGACAGACACACACACACACACACACACACACAAGGCTGTGCCAGTTTCTCTCCCTCAGTTGTCTTCTTGTTTACACTATAGCTCCTTCCAAAAATAAGCTCCAGATGAGTTGCCAAATAGCCCCATGGCCTGTTTGTTCCACACTAGACACCAGCTTCATCAGGTGACAGTGGAGACTTCTCGGATTATCAACCCCAAATATTCCCACTTGGGAATCTCACAACTCTTCTCCCCTTCCAATCAGGGAACTGCCATGAGGCACGTTCCTTACCTGGAGTCACTGTGCTTTCCTGCGTGTGGGAATTAACTTTACAGCCAGATTCATTCTGGGATACCTGGTACCACAATATCACTGTACTACATGGGAGCTTCTACCAGGGCTTTATCCAAGACAAAAGTCCATTGTCTGGAACAGAGAAGAGAGCCACATTGTCAGTGAGGCCAAAGATTTAGAATGGCTAAGTCAAGTTTCCAGTAAGGGGCACAGGCCCTGATTACTTGCTTGTTCTGAACTTTGCCCCAGCCATTTTTAACCTTCCTTTTCTTGGTTTCTTCTAAGATAGGAATCTTCAACCAATAGGTTGTGATCCCTTTGGGGGTTGAGTGACCCTTTCAAAAGGGTTACCTAAGACCATCAAAAAAACACCAATATTTACATTATGATTCACAACAGTAGCAAAGTTACAGTTAGGAAGTGGCAACCAAATGATTTTGTGGTTGGGGTTCACCACAACCTGAGGAATTGTATTAAAGTGTCACAGCATTAGGAAGGTTGAGAACCACTGCTCTACGTCAATGACAATGATTCTTCCACTGATGGACTTTTGTGCAGCTTGAATGCAATAGCGCAATGGAGTAGGTAAAGTTCAGCCCTTCATCTACAAACCAAGAGTTAGCTGCTAGATATTAACTCCATCCTTTTTCTTTTCCTGAGAATCAGACTAAATCTACAAAGCTTATAGATCTTATAGATCTATAGAGTCCCCCAGGACCCTACATCTGTAAATCTGAAAAGGATGATGCCTTCAGGTCACCCTGTCCAGTCATCTCCCATGAGGGAAGGAAGTAAGAAGCGAAGTGATCTACTGCTCAAGGCTTCACAACTTTATCTGAGTTCAGAGTCCAAGTGTGAGGTCAGAAGGAGTCTTGGAAATCACTCTAGCACAGGCATAGTGGGCCTCGCTTTCTTTTGAAGGCTTCTTCAAGGAGGAGAGTCAGGCTAACAAAAGACATGGCTATCCATCCCACATGAATCATTTCAACTGTTCTTATGAAATTCTACAATGCAGCCAAAACAGCCCACGTCTCTCACTTCATAGGTGAAACCAGGAAACTAAACCAAACCCAGTGAAGTGAGGGATCACCTACATCCAGGCTTTTTCATCACTAGACCAGGGCATCTCTGAGCAGCATCCTGACAACTTACAGAATGAATGGACGTCATTAACACCCTCCTTTGTTCAGAGTGGAACCATGCGAGGCTTGGCTCAGGCTGGATGAACAAAATACAGAGGCTAGAGCCTTTACGCTGCACATCTGGATCCCTACGTCAGTGGTCTGTTTCTGATGGTAACTTCTAAACGGCAATTCAAATACCACCTCCTCGGGGAAGCCTTTGGGAAGCAGTGAGCTGGGGAGAAGAGATGACTTCTGGCATGGTGCCTTACCTCCAACTCCCCAGATCTTATACCAGGCCCCATAATTCCACTTTTCCACAATTGACTTACATGCCCATCTTTCTCCCCGCCCCCTGCCCCCCTCCAAATCTTATGGGTCTTTGTTCTTTGAGAAGTAGAGGGACATAGGATCTGGTGCACAGTGGGTGCTTAGTAAATATCTGAATGAGAGAATCAATCAAACAGTGACTGAATCAGTGCTCTGAACACAGGATCCCTGAAGCCCATTGCCCGTGTGCACGGTAACCTCTCATTATTAAACACAGGGAAGTCATTAACTGGTCCCCTGACACTTAGTGCCAACAGGTCCCAAAAGAACCCAGTGCCAAGCCTGGCACTAGCAGTCTGAGCTCTGAGCAGTCTGATGCTGTGCCCTAGGGTATCGCACAGAAGCCCAATGCCACCCACACTGAGTGGAGAGGGAGAAAATGCTTTACCCCCATTAATAATGGGCCCATTTCTCATCTGGCTTCAGAGCCTGTGAAGCTGATCCAGGCTCAGAAACTTCAAAGGGAGCTCGGTGCTGGAATTGGCCCCAGAGGGTACAAAGCAAGACAAAACATAGGCCACAGTTTTTATACTGTGGATGGTATATAGGAAGACATTGTTACTGAGAACTTGCCCTGCCAAGCCTACTAGATTGAAGGAGCCGAGTATCTCCTATCTCTGCATAGCTTACGAATTAGTGCACAAACTATTTTTGTTCCAAGGCCCACCAGACTGTAGTGGGGCATTGCAACATGTTTTGTTTTCCCCTCCCTGGAATTCTCCCTCTACCCCCAAAACATACACAAGCATACAAGATAAATACAATAAATAAAAACCAACACAGACTCAAAGTCAAGTCTATCCAACATGATCCTACAAACCGCACAATAGCCAGAGTCATTACAACAATGAAAAAAAAACTAATTGAGGTGGGTAAGAGGCTCTCTCCCCATGTAAACAAAGCCAGAGCCCAGAGAACTGACTCCTTCCTTCCTCTTCCCAGTCCTACAGTAAGCCTTGGCCTCAGCATTAGTGATGCTAGATAAGAACTCTGGGTTGGAATGAGTGTCTCCTGGACTGTGCCTTCTCATCATCCTACCCTGGAATACCTTGCAAAGTATTTGAGCCTCAACACCGAAATTATCTCTTTCTTGTTCTTTGACTTATCTGTTATCAGTCTTCAAGATCCATGAAACAAGGCACGTTCTCTTCTGCTTGTCACAGAGCCTCAACACCCGGGGGAAGAGACTGGAATGCAGTAGACACGAATAATGATTTTATGAATAGCTGTCAAATGCCTGGCATGTGACATGTGTGAGACAGTTTCCTGGGTGGCCTTAGACCAACCCTGCCTCTCTTTTCCTTTCATATTCAGTTCTCAAGAATAACTGCAAAATATATGAGGAATGCAGGCTTCTGAGCAAGGGAGGACAAGCCTCAACAGCTGGTGCTCCTTCTAATCACCATCCCGCTAGCCAAACACAGTTTATCCTTTAGAGCTTTAGTATGTCAGGTCATGTGATCCAAAGTAGAGCAGCCTCGGAAAGCTACTCCATGGGCATTCATGCAGCTGAGGTCTGTACAATCAAGGCTCCACCCACTCCAGGCAAAGTTCCACAGCTATCGAGAACTAGCCTACCATAACTACTGAGCATTTAGTGTCCTTCCTGACCTATCAGTAAGAGATAGGCCCTCACTGTGTAATCTATAAACACAGATAATATAATGTAGTATTATAATGCAGTAAAGTTCACTGATGCACGGTGAGGCAGTCAGGCAGTGTGCTTCAGTGGCTGTGTGGCTATATCAGTTGGCAAAGCACCTACCTGTGAGATGCTACAGGTTATGGAAGATTTTTACAACTGTTAAAAAGAAAGCTAAGCAGGTTATTCATAAAATGGTTGAAAATTCAAGATTATTCTTACAAAGAAACCTAAGGCTGGTGGAAACAGAATAAATACATAAAACTCACCCCCTGGAAGGAGAAAATGGCTTCTTTAAGGGCTGCAGAGTTTAAAGCATGATTGTAGTTAACACAAGGGGGAAGAGGAAGAGGAATGAACAATTGCAATGACATACTTCCCATGATTAAGAAGGCCTTAGGCATCCCTTATTTATAATTATAAATAATATGGGGTTTCTTCCCCATACCCATATTCACCTATACAAACACAAGCCTTGGTGAGCTGTAGAATAAGGTATCCCCCTATGTGGATACAGCTCCGAAGACACCTCTGGCCCAAGGCTGATTCATCACACAAAGTCAGCATCTCTTATGGGATGCACAGTCTGCATTTCAGTCCCCCACATGCTTCCTTGGCTATGTGTTCAACTGAAATTGTTCAGATCTGGGCAAAGCTATGCTTGTAGAGACCCCGGGTGTACTCCAGAACCCCATGCTGTCACCCAGAGACCCTCGCTTGCTCTTTCCTCCCTGGCTATTTTGGTAGCTCTCACTACCTCTGTAGCTTCGACATGATTCTGGAAATAGTTCAGATTGGGGCTGCTAGGCTGTGTGAGCCCTAAGAACACATTTAAATCATCCTTACTGTGGACTTGGTATAGAGACCTTCAGGCTCCTCTGAAAGGGGATTTTATTTAGAATCCAACAGGCCCCTTCTTCTTTTAGGAAAAGTCAATAAAAAGCTTTTCAAAGAAAAATTCCCTAAAGCAATACAAATTTGAGAGACAAGAAAAGAGACCATTGATTTAACCTAGTGCAAAACGTTAGCAAAGATCAGCACAGGGCAAATGGCATCAATTATCATCTGAATGATGTCAAATACCCAGTTTTTAGGGTCATCCAGGCAAAACTAAAAAAGATACCACTAGCCCACTCAGTCCACTAGACAGAGAAGCACCTACAGTAGACTCTGCTGCTTCTACACACTCTTGGGCTGGACCGGAGTCATAACATGCAACCAAAGCCCAGGCTCCAGGTATTGAACACCTTTTGAAACCAACCTCACTCAAAGCGAACATTCTACAGCATGGCTGTGCTCCAAGGATGGAAAAGGAAAAGAGAGAGGAGGTAAGAAAATGGTTAAAGCAAGTTTCTAGGAGGCCTTACCGTGTTCCACCTTGTCCCTGCTTTTAAGGAATCCTGAGAACTGCAAACACCAAAGCCAGTCTGTATACCATCTTGTTTACCTTCATCTAATCATGTCAGCCACCTTCACTGTCCTCGGCGTGTAGAACACCCACAGCGCTCACAGAGAACCTGGCTTATCAAAGCTTTGAGCCCTACCTCCAACACTTCCCAGCCATGTCATCTTGGGCTGAAATGCCCCTGCATAGTCTAAAGGAGTTAGTAGATGCATCCACTTCACAGTAAGATAATAGAGACGTAAGTGGATCAGTGCAGACTGATTTTCCAAGAACAGTGCAGGGTGTATGCTGTAGATGATTGTGTGTTTGCAGTAGTTGCTTTAAATCACATGGTTTTCCCATTTGACTCCATCTTCCCTAGTTTTCTGATGCTCCCTGCTTTGGATCCCCTTATTGTAACTCATCTGTATGGTGATTGGTCCATGACTATTGCCTCCTCCCAGCCATGTGCTCCTCTTGGAAAGAGTCTAACTAGAATCTGGACCCAGCACTAATGCATATCCTACTCCAAAGAGTAAATTCCTACCAAGTGTACAGTTGTGTAGGGTGGTACAGTGTTTAAACAGATGAGCCTCACAATTGATCTTCCTGTTGTTCCTATTTTGTAATTTAGATAACTGAGGCCCTGCGAAATTAACTAATTGTTTTTCAAAGTCACATGGGTTATGGAAAGGAACCTGGATTTGGGGGTACCTTGCCTGAATCTGTGAGGTTTCTTGTTCTTGTCTTGGCTTTTGTACATCTTGTTGCTTTGTACATCCCCCTGACCTCACATATTTCAGATGCCAATGGTCTTAGAAAAATAAGTTAAAGCAAAGCCTGAGGGTTAATGTGGCATTCTCTAAATATAGATTATGAATAGTGGTGTTCTAGATAAAAGGCAATGCATGACCTTGGGCAATGTGCAAGTATGTGGGGGGCAATTATCACTGTTACTAAAGACTAAGCTCCATGAGGCTAGAGATTAGATTGCCCTCCAATACGGAACCCCTACTGAGCTCAAGAGTTTGGTATAAGATACATAAGCAAATAATTGTTGAACAGATAGATGGATGGGTGGATGGATGGGTGGATGGATGGATGGATGGATGGATGGATGGATGAATAGATGGATGGGTGGATGGATGGATTGGTGGCTGAATAGGTGGCTGGCTGGGTGGGTGGGTAGAGGTGAAAACTTGAAGAAGCTACTCTGATTATGGAAAATTAGAGTAGGTTCTTAAGACCCTTTGTTCTGAAGTCTAGAATTTTACAAGTGCTCTCTAGTGCTGTCTATTGTGGCCAAGGTTGGTGTACTTGATTCAGTAGAATTTCTGTTTTCATTGGAATTAGAAAGGACACCATAGAAGACATGCCACACTGGATTCTGTATTGAAAGTCAGATTGTGACCTGGAGTTCCACTCTGTTCCAGACATAGTGCTCAAGCACAAATGGAGAGGGTGAATTATAAGGAACTACAACATTCAGGAGACTGTGGGCAAAATGAATCTAAGAAACAGCCCAGGGTGCCTAGTCTGCCATAGCTATTTCTAGATATACACAAAGATACGCAAAGCTAAGTGCTGTGGTGTCACTGAAGGCCACTGAG
This sequence comes from Apodemus sylvaticus, assembly GCF_947179515.1. Classification (NCBI taxonomy): domain Eukaryota; kingdom Metazoa; phylum Chordata; class Mammalia; order Rodentia; family Muridae; genus Apodemus; species Apodemus sylvaticus. The sequence goes on along the minus strand of NC_067477.1, from coordinate 105,651,732 downwards.
GAGCATCCTGTAGGAACTGGGAGTGAGTTGCTCTCAGACGCCTTTCTAGTCGTTCTTTATCCCAACCTGCTCTCAAAGAATGGAATTTAAACAGCAAAAGAGAATTCAAACCATTTGAGTCTCCAAAATTGGCAAAGCACATCTGGGGAGAAGTTTTGCAACTCCCAAATGGACAATTTTATGGTTCATTTAATGTCTTGGGACAATTTGCCTAATGACAAGTTCATGTAGGAAGATTGAAAGTGAGTTTTATGCAAAAGTGCCTGGAGTGACATGCATTTGGCCTGGAACACATCATCAACATCTAATACCATTCCGACCCCAAGATTGCCTGCAGAGTCTATTTTTGGCAAAATTGATCAAGCCATTTCCACAAGTTTCTTTAATTTTCCAGAGACTTGCAGGAATGTATCAGGGAACTTATGAAGAGAGAGCCTCTCGCTGGGAGAAGACGTGCATCGTCAGGCACCTCTGTGGACTCTCTCAAGTAGACTTGAGGTACCCAGAGCTGAACATCGACAGAGCAATGACACAACACATGGAACCTGCTACTAATGACAGGTGGCTCTTGTGATAGTAATCTACGGTATAAAACAAACAAACCAACAGTCACAGCAACAACCAAAAAATAATAATAATAAAACAAAAAGCCCTACTCACAGTGGTACTAGGGTAGAAAGAGAAAACCTGTACCTACCACTACCAGACAGAGATTAACACTTTTTATCAAGTCATGTTTCACAGCTGTCTAAAGTATTAAATGAACATTTTGGGGTCATTGGCAAGTTCAAATAACTGGAATTTGCCTGATATGAGCAGTTATTTGCTTTCCTTTGCTACCCCTTAATGAAAATATTCTTAAACAATTATGCTGCTAATCAATTTATTTTTTTCCTTTCTCTGAATTATTAAGAATCACCTTTTGCCTGACATATTTTGTGCTGGCAGAGTAAGCCAACGAATGCCTGTGTATTTACAAACAATTACGCTGGTTGGCTGTAAAATGATCTGTCAACACTCACAAGGTAGTCTGAGTAAGCCGCTCTGCTTCCCCAGACCTGATTGTCTCAGATCTAAAATTAGAGGCTAAAATTACAGGGTCATTCAGGGTCCTTCAAGCCCTCATACTTTGTGTTTGAACTTATTAATTTGCTTCCAGAAATAACTGTCACTTTAATAAAGCTAACTGTGAAAAATTAGAGAGGAGTTAGAAGACACATTGTACAGTTTGCGAGGAGATGGCTCTAGAGCTGTTTTCTGTTTTAAACAGACTTATTTACACTCTTACATCAAACATGGGGATGAGGCCGCAAACGGAAACAGCATTTCCTCACCCCACTGATTCTGTTCCTTGTCTTCTGGCCAGTAGGTGCTTTCAGTTCGTCTGCCTCCAAAAAGAAAATGCATGTGAACCGTGGGTTTCCCCAACTCCAAGAGATTAAGTTCTGCAGACCAAATGAACACAGAACAAACCTGGCAGGAATCGGAAGTCAGACAGGATGGAATCAGAAGAGGCAGGAAGGGTGAGAGAGAGAGAGTTCAGAGGTGTGAGAAGTGCTTGGTGGGGACCCATGAAGGAGGAGCCATCGTTACATTAAATAATTAAGAAAAATGGATGTCCAGAAACCTAGAAGGCATCCTTAAAGGTGGAGAAATACCATGCATGAAAACAACTGATGTTTTGGAGTGAGCAAGCAGGTGCATTTGCTGTGGAGTTAAAAGCTCAAAAACAATCTATATCAGCCTTGATGGTTTGCATCTCCAAAACCCTACACGCAGGAGATGCTTGCTAACATGAGTGCATGCATCCACGCATCCATGAATGAATGTATGAATGAATGAATGAATGAATGAATGAATGAATGAACGATCGATCATAGGAAGACACTTGGCATGGCCTATTTCTCTTGGTAAATGCCAGTATAGCACATAATAATATAAATGCATGTGATACAAAGCCTAGCAGATCTTAAATTCAGATTTAAAAACTTAGGCCTGACCTCTAATGACAGGGGCCCCTGAAGATGTCTATCAGGACTCAGCTTGGAACACCCAATTTAAGAAATAAAACAGAAGCATGAGGCAGGAAGAGAGACGAACAGGACAGCATGAGTCTATATGTTCACTGTGATGCCAGAGAATTTCAGCTGTGTTTCCAACAAGCAGATCACAGTGATGCAGAGAGATTGACAGGGGGAGGAAGGGGTTAAAGGCATTGTCAGTCATTGGAGAAGTTTTTACTTGAGAAATTCACAATAGCTCCATATTTCATGCCCTGCATCAGAAAATGATTAACACCTAACAGGACATTCCAATCTCTTGTTGGAGAAGAGCAGAAAGAGCAGGAGCCCGAGATGCCTGTAAGCCCGTCACCCCTCAGAATGGCTGATGCTGGTGTAGTTTCTTTGTTTGGTCCCTCCTCAGGGCAGGTACAACAGGGATTGTCAGAATAGACTAGGAACTAGGTGAGTCAGGTACTCAATATGCTGAACCTCCTTATTACATGAGCAGAGACAAAGTTCCCTCACATCACTGACATATTGGAGCCTGCTCTGGGCTGGTGGACAGGTTTCTTCCCAACACCATGTCCAGCGTTGTTCCTATAAGACCTTGATATTGGTATGGTAGGAATGCAGACATCACAGAAATCAGCAAATGCTGTGTTTTCCAAGACTAATTCATATTTTCATTTTTGTCAAAATCACTGATAACCCTAAATACCATGTCTATGTTCCCCAAGGGCAGAACAGAGACATAGCAACAGGTGAGTAGACCCCATGGGGTTATAAGGTTTGTCCATTGATTGAAATGAATCAAGTGCTTAGAATAGCTCCCAGCACATAAGCACCCAACAAGACAAGCATTCGCTGCCCAAGGTTCTCCTAAATGTCTTGTACTTAGGGATAGGGACTTGATGTTCCCTCACAGCAAGAATGATTGCACATTTCTACCTTACTTATCTGCCTCAACCTAGTGCCTGGCACCAGGAGATGCTCTTAAAGTGTGGGCAAACATGCTAGCACCCCTCCGAACAATTGAACTGGAGATGCACCTAGGTCTCTATGGGTATCTGTCTTAGCACTAGTGGGCTACTCTCCTTTAATTAACAAGCCAGCCGTAGCTTTTCCTCCACCTCCCTTTCGTCTCCTGTCCGTCTCCAGTTTTTTAACAAATCCCTCTTTTCAGGAACGGGGAAGCTGCTCTGTCCTGGGGACGTGCCAACGGAGCGGTGTGTGTTGGCTCCACCAGTGGCTGTCACTCTCAGGAGACAATGGGATTGTAGCGCCAAGGGGGAGAGTTCTCCATGCAGAATTTCCCTGCTTAATCCACTCTTGTGCGCTGGCACCAAGTCAACAAAGGAAAGGAACCAAATTACCCGGGCGGCTTTGGCAGGCTGTGCCACTGTCAGCGGGCCAGAAGTTAATTCCCTCATCTTCCCCTGTGCCACCAACTGAGGGGGCAGGTCTGGCCAGCCTGGCTTTCTGTGTAAGTCTGTCAGGTGGTGTGAAGGGGAGAGAGCAGATGAGCGGAGGGTGGTCCATCATCCATGCAGCTCCGCAGACAGAAGGATGGACAGCTGCTGTCCTGCTGTGTGAATTCTGTCTGCCACCCATGCCAAGGCTCAGCACAGGTTTAGAGGAATGCATAGGAGGATGAAGACTCAGTGGTATCATGTCCAAAGTGGATGTGTGGAAATGAGACCTTCAGAGAGGGATAACATGGAGACCTCTGATAGCATGCTCAGCCTGTCACTTTGGGAGGCTATGGTAGGGGCAATGGTGCCCCACCACGCTGGAGCCATTCTATCCCAATATAAATCCATAGCTAAGGCAGGAGAAAGGGCCAGTGAGCCCTTCCAGATGCTTTGTGCTGTGCAAACCACGCTATGTATGTTCTGTCTTGTGTGAGCCTCACCGTGACCGCTAGGTTCATGTTTTTTTGCTTTGCTGATCTCATTTGAAAGGTAGGGAAGCTGAGGTTCGAGAGACAACAATTCACTGCGGGAGCCATCGGAGCTGAAACAGATCGGCTCTTTGCGAACATTTCTAGTCTCATGGCAAAAATATGCTTTGTAATGTAGCTTGCTAGTTTTACTGAAATAACATGCCCCTTACAGGGTTCAAGTAGTCTAATGCCTAATCTATTACCCACTCCTTCATATTTTGTGTGTGTGTGTGTGTGAGTGTGTGTGTGTGTGTATCATTGAGGTCAGAGGACAACTTTTAGGAGTAGCTCTTGCCTTCCAACTCGTTAAGGGAGGGACTTTCCTGTAGTTTCTGTTGCTGCTCTGCATACTCAAGCTAGCTCGCCCACAATTTCCCAGGAAGTTCTGTGTCTGCCTCTCATCTCACCATAGGAGTGCTGGGATTGCAAACACATGCTACCTCATCTGACTTTTCCACACGGGCTCTGAGAATGGACTCAGGTCTATTGTATAGCACACACTTTTCCCTCCTGAGCCATCTTCCCAGACAATCCGTGTGTGTGTGTGTGTGTGTGTGTGTGTGTGTGTGTGTGTGTGTGTGTGTGTTTTAATCTAGATTACTTTACTTGCAGAAGTGACATCAGGACCCATATGGTTAACACGCAAAGCTTGAAAAACTATGCTCCCTATACAAGGTGCAATCTCGGGAAGCACCATCTCCTTGGTGAGAATCCCTGAAGATCAGCTCAGCCACAGAAGCCAGGATGGCAACACCAGAACAGCGGTGTCTAGGATGGAGTCTGCCTGTTCTCCCAGCAGCAGGCTGAGACCGTGAGCTGCAGTGTAAGGGGTGTCCAGTCCCATTGTATTTCTGGATATTTCCCAGAAGCTTCTCATTCCCTTGGCTTTTTGAAATCACCTGGAACTCCCAGCTTTCTCCAACTCTCCTTCATCAGAACTGTTCTTACAAAACATTTAAGAACATGCTACATACACACTCACACATGTGAACAGGGGCAACTATGCATATACATGCATAGACACACAAGTGTGAACATACATCCACACAAAGGTGTGTACACACAGGTATACACATGCACAACCTATGGTTGCAGTGTGCCACAAGGTGCTCATTGGCACCTTAGCAAGGATGAGTTCCTAAGGAGCTATTAACATTTGATGTGACTTAAAGCTGACCCCACCCCCCAGCTGTGGTTTTCTTGAAATGACACTAGGAATTGTAAGACGACGTGGGACTCCACATGAGCTCACGTGGCATATTACCTAGGAGGAGCAATGGAGGCAGAATATGAAGCAGAAACCTTGGCCACTGAAGATGAGGCCAAGCTGGCCAGTAGAGACTGGTGGGAACCACACCACCCCCCAGAATCACAGGTCTACTTTGCCTTGCAAGAAACCTGCAGCCCAGCAAAATGCTGTAGTCTAGAGGAATAAAATGAATTCAAATAGCTATGTTGCTGAATGAGTTTAGGAGGAGTAGGTTAGGGGAGAACACAGCTCTGTGAAAGGTCTCCAGTTTCCTTTCTTGGAGAAGAATTGGGTCTAACATATGTTGCGACTCCACTTCAATAAGGTCCCTGCTTGTTTCCAGGGCCTCCTGGGAATTCTGGAGTCCACCAGAATTCTTTCACACTGTCCTAGCACAAAAAAGATACAATGGCTCCATGAGAAAAGAACTTAGGCTCCGTCTTTCTGCCTGTAACAGCTGAGTCCCTCTGTTTCTCTCTTCCAGCCTAATTTCACCCACCCCACCATTGGAAAAGGAGAAGGTCAATGACTTTTTCTTATGGTATTATGAGGTCAGAGAGTGATTACGTTTGCTCTCCTAATGATTTAAACCATCACCAATGCCATAGACTAGGATGACATAACAGGCATGATCAGGATTCCCTTTGTAAATTGTATTTACTGTTGTTGTTGCTGTTAGTCTCTCTCTCTCTCTCTCTCTCTCTCTCTCTCTCTCTCTCTCTCTCTCTCTGTGTGTGTGTGTGTGTGTGTGTGTGTGTGTGTGTGTGTGTGTGTGTGTGTGTCTCCTTCCACCTTTATATGGGTCCCAGGAATGGAACTTGGGTCACCAAGCTTGTGTGGCAAGCACCTTCATCTTCTGAGCCAGTTTATTGGCCCCAGGATTTTTTTTCATCCTTACAGTCCTATCAACAATCCGATACTGATGGCGGAGAAGCATCTTAAAAAATGCTCAACATCATTAGTCATTAGGGAAATGCAAATCAAAACAACCCTGAGATTTCACCTTACACCAGTCAGAATGGCTAAGATTAAAAATTCAGGAGACAGCAGGTGTTGGAGAGGATGTGGAGAAAGAGGAACACTCCTCCACTGCTGGTGGGGTTGCAAATTGGTACAACCACTCTGGAAATCAGTCTGGCGGTTCCTCCGAAAACTGGGCACCTCACTTCCAGAAGATCCTGCTATACCACTCCTGGGCATATACCCAGAGGATTCCCCACCATGTAATAAGGATACATGCTCTACTATGTTCATAGAAGCCCTATTTATAATTGCCAGATGCTGGAAAGAACCCAGGTATCCCTCAACAGAAGAGTGGATGCAAAAAATGTGGTATATCTACACAATGGAGTACTATTCAGCCATTAGAAACAATGAATTCATGAAATTCTTAGGCAAATGGATGGAGCTAGAGAACATCATACTAAGTGAGGTAACCCAGACTCAAAAGGTGAATCATGGTATGCACTCACTAATAAGTGGATATTAACCTAGAAAACTGGAATACCCAAAACATAATCCACACATCAAATGAGGTACAAGAAGAAAGGAGGAGTGGCCCCTGGTTCTGGAAAGACTCAGTGAAGCAGTATTCGGCAAAACCAGAACGGGGAAGTGGGAAGGGGTGGGAGGGAGGACAGGGGAAGAGAAGGGGGCTTACGGGACTTTCGGGGAGTGGGGGGGGCTAGAAAAGGGGAAATCATTTGAAATGTAAATAAATTATATCGAATAATAAAAAAAACAAACAATCCGATACTGTTGAAGCACAGAGAGAGTCAATGACCCCCGTGTCGTCAGTCCAGGAGCATCATAGGAATGCTCTCCAGAGTCAGTGCTTCTCAGCACACCTCGAGCAGGTGTCTGTCTGCACCGGTCACACCCGATCTGGCATGTGTCCCTGTATCTAACTCCTTCCCTCTCTATATATGCTAAGGACAATTTCTTCAGATAGGTAAATTCAAGTGAAATGCATAAATACCATGCAGTACATGATGCGCAAGGGCAGTCACCAGCACTCTGCAAAGGCCACTGAATTCCTTGTGCAAATGCATGAATGTGTGTGCATGTTCAAGTGTATTGAGGCACGCTGGTGTGCAAAACTGTTTATGCATATATATGCAAATAGAGTTTGAGGTTACAGGGCAACCTTGGGTGTCAATCCAATCTCTACTTTTTTTTTTTTTAAAGACAGTAGTTTAGCCTTCTGCAACTTGCTGAGATGGGCTAATAAGTCCGAGAAACCCACCTGTCTCCTCCCTAACACTGAGACCCCAAGTGTACACAGCCATACCCAGCTTTTTTTAATGTGTGTTCTGGGAATCGAACTCATGTTCTTGTGCTCACAAGACAAGCATTTACTGATAAGGTATTTCCTGATCCCCTCTAGTGAATTCTTAAGGGACCATCAAATGGCTTACTCAAAAGCAATAATTGTGCCCAAAGATGTAAACTCTGACCCAGAAGACAACGCTATTCGATGTTATTGAGAAATGTCCCTTCCACAGACATGAACTGAAGAGATACTGCTTATTTGATTCAGCAATAGCATTTGTCACCAAGGAGTGTATCCTCTTTTCTGCCTATCAGAAAATGCCTGCAACCTCACCTCCAGGCACAGGCATAGGCAAGCACACACACACACACACACACACATGCCCACCCACATAAACGCACACTATGGAAGCTAGCCGGCATCCCAGCCCACTTGATCTCTCCTCAAACCCAGAGAGTCCTTGTTAGCTTGACATACCCTGGTGTACGCTCTGGCTGCAGGCTATTCTTAACTGACAGGGCTGCAAGCCAGGGTATCTTTGTAGGGACAAACTCCCTGCCAGGCTGGACTGTAACCTACTGATATGGTGTAACCTCACCAGCACTGTGGAGATGCCACATCTGGAGTCTTTCCCTGGATTTTCACTCGAGCTCCGTTCAGTAGCTACCCTGTCTTTGGGCTAGCAGGCTGATGAGGCTGGCACTCTGTTCAGACATTCAGCCTATCTCTTCCCCAGGGCTGTGTGACTCCCGTGACTCCTCCCCCAACACAAACCTCCTTTCAGCCGCGCTGAGACTCTAAGCCCTCTCCCCTTCAGCTAAGAGCCATTGTATCAGCTGTGATTTATGTACAGGCCTTTGTTGGACTCCTGGTTTTGACAGTCTCTGTGTTGTCGAATGGTAATAATTACGGGGCCTTTCATCCTTTATTTACGGGATTGCTCTGGGGGAGAGAGGCCTGGCAGTGGTGTGGGGGAGTGCTGGGGGGGTGTCGGGGGGGGGGGGGGAGGCTCTTTTTCTGAACCTCGATACGGAACCAAAGGAGTAGGGGTGCTTTGGAAGTTATAAATAGCAGCTCAGAGAATAAAGAAGTCACCTCTGCAGGCTAAGGGAGCTTACAGAGGACAAAGGACTCCGAGAGCTGGGAACACTGTGCTTCTTGGAGACTGACAGGGCTAAATCGGGCGTTTCCAGGGTCCTGCCCCTTGTTTTCAAGCAGCAGAGTTTCATCTGAACTCAGGTCTCTGCCTGAGGTGACAGGGATGTAACTTCATTTCCCTCAGTCTGCCCCTTCTCTGGCTGTGCGGCTGTCTTCCCTGCTGAAGCTGGAGCCCACCTCTTTCTCAGAGAGGTCTAGGGCTTTCTGAAGGTCCAGTGCTCCTGAGTATTTCCCAGGGCTCACTTGTGAGTAGCCCAGGTCACATGGCTGCTTCTGCACAATAGGCGTGGATAGAAGGATGCTGGGACTGGAGGCCAGATGCTCAATGACAATCAATGCTCAAAGAGACATAGCGGAGGAAAATTGCTGGACCAGCAATGAACTTGAATGTGTGAAATTAACCTTAAAGTCCTGAGCCGCTAAGATCTCTGGGTTTATCTGTTCCCGGAATCCTGTCTATCTGGTCACTTATCTGACCAGCCCTAGAAGCTATTCAGCTTGAACAGAGAGATAACCAGGAGCCATCCTCTGCCCTCGGAGTGTTCTCAGTCTGAGGGAGGGGGCAATATCAGGACACACATGAGGGGTAGCCACAGTGGAAGACTAGCGCTGTGTGAACACAGCGAAGGGTATCTTGACAGATTTGTGGTACCAGGAGTGCTCCCTGGAGTCGAGTGTCTTGTGCGGGAATCTGAGAAAGAGGGTCTCTGCCAGTGGAGCAGAGATAGCGATGGGGATTTGGGGCAGGGAAATAAGAGGAAAGGCATGGACGAGAGTGGCGGTACTATCATGGATGACACTTCCAGGAACCCCAAGCCAGCCTAGTGCTGACTCAAACCCTGAGAGCCCCTGGGGCTGGGGAAAGGAGCAATTACTACAGCTGGCTTTTGTGGGCACTGCCAAGGCCTGGGGAGGATGTGGATAAGAAAGTGGATGTGGATCATACGGAGAATGAGGATGTGGGGATGGGGGAGGCACCAGAAGACAGAGCACAGACAGGATGTGGCTGTCAGACTGGATGTGGACCCGGAGGAGATGAGCTTCACGTGGAAGGATGCGGATCAGAGGAAGAGCAGGATCAAACAACTATGGGTACAGTGTACACAGGTAAAGCACGGACCTGTGGCTCTCAGGGAGGGGCAAGGAGCACATGTAAGCGCTTCATTAACAGTTGTCCCTGGCTTCGGGGAGCTGAACCTTTGCTTCTTCAACTTCTGGAGGCCAGAGACCTTATCCAGGAAGACGAATGATAAAAGATACTGCGCATACCTGAGCATCACAGACTACAACTTTCTTACCTTATCTCCCATCCGAGTACTGAGACACACCTTGCTGAGCTTCCGAGAGTGGGTGTGTTCAGGGTAGTTTGCCAGCGTCTGCTCTCTTTCTCCTTGGTTTAAGGAATTCTGAGTGACTTCATCACACACAAAGACCGAACCCTATCTGTAGCCGCGTGGACTTTGAGCCACCTTATCTTTGAATCGCCGAGCTCCTGAATGACGTTCCTAGGCAGAAGTAAGCAGGAATACGGAAAGAACTGAGAGACTGCAGCTATACCAAAACCTTGGAAAAAGACTCAGTGGAACAGGGTGGCCTCTCCTAACTCCAAAAGTGATGGCTGGTAAGAGATTTATTTATGATCCAAAAATGTTCTACAGAGCAGCCACTGAGGTCCCATGCAGAAGACACAAGGGGTTGTCCATTATGTGTCCAGGCCTAAACTCAGATGATTTTGTTTACTTCTTACAGCAAACTTGGGGGAAATGTATCATTAGCCTTTCCTCACTACTGGAGAGGCTTGTATCCAGAAAGAGTAGATAACGTGTTCCCCTGATCACATGGCTGGGGCATGTTTCAACTCTTACCCAGTGTGCCTCAGGTTTCCCCACTTAGGCTTCTAGAACAAACCCTGAGTGTGGTTTGTGGAGAATCCTCTTTAAAACTAAACGGGGATGACAGCATGGGATACCTGCTGTCTTTGACCTTGCATGTAAGAGCAATGAAAAAACTAAGTAATGAAAAAGAGGCTCCACAGAGTCTGGGGGAAAGACCATCCAGAGACTGCCCCACTTAGGGATCCATCCCATATACAGCTACAAAATCCAGACACTATCGTGAATGCCCACAAGTGCTTGCTCACCGGAGCCAGATATAGCTGTCACCTGGGAGACCCTGCTAGTGCATGACAAATACAGAGGGGGACACTCCCAGCCAGCCATTGAACTGAGCACTGGATCCCCAATGGAGGAGCTAGAGAAAGGACCCAAGGAGCTGAAGGGGTTTGCAGTGCCATAGGAGGAACAACAATATGAACCACCCAGTACTCCCAGAGCTCCCAGGGACAAAAACATCAACCAAAGAGTACGCATGGAATTACCCATGGCTCGGGACACATAGGCAGAAGACGATGGCCTTGTTGGACATCAAAGGGAGAAGAGGCCCCTGGTCTGGGGAAGGCTTGATGCCACAGTGTAGGGGTATACCAGGACAGGAAAGTGGGAGAGGGTTGATTGGGGAATAGGAGGAGGGGAGATGGGTTATGAGACTTTCGGGGGGGGGGGAACCAGCAAAGGGGACAACATTTGAAATGTAAATAAGGAATACATCTAATTAAAAAAAAAAGAAAAAGAGGCTCCAGTCATTAGCTTTAGATTTGGTAATATACTCACTCAGTAGGTTCTCACCATAAAACAGGTAGAGGCGTGAGCTCTCTTTTACAAACAAGAAAACAAGCTCAGAGAAGCTGAGTTTCATAGGTAGCTAGGGTAGACTTGAGCTTACCCCTCCTGATACCCGAGAACATGACTTCTATATATGCTCACAGAAAAGGCCAAATACACAGTTCCCTGTTAGAACTCCAGGGTCCATCGTCCAGTAAGCATTCTAGTAGGGTTAGGCAGAGTTAGCGCCTACCTTACATCTGTTCCCACAACTCCTTGTGAGCGCGTTTATCAGAGCACACAGCCCAGTTTCTAATGATCTGGTTTGCATGTTTCCATTCTTGTGGAAGACTGAAAGCTTTGGCATCGTTGCAATCTGTCTCCACTAGGCCATGCAATGGAGCAAGAATGGGCAGAAAGCTGAACTCTGGGTCCCCCTCGGTCCTTCTCCTCTTTCACTCCAAGCACAGTGTGTGTAACTCCCACTCACCAAAGACATGGCAGGCCATCTCAGGGCTCCTCCCATTGGCCTTCTCCTCTTCTCTCAGAGTAGAGAGAAGAGTTGTTCCTTTAAGGTCAATGGCCCATTTAAAGTACAGCCCATGTTCTCACCTTCCCACTCTGGCTGTGTGGCGTTGAGTCGGTGGCCTGTGCTCCCCATGTCAGGGTAGCTGCCTTAGCTATGACAGCAGGTGGGAACGAGAAGAGCCCATTGATGCCAAGCAGTGCCTGTCCTTCTGAATTCTCCAGTCACCATCCCATAATTACTTCCCCCACTGGAACTGAGCAGAGGCATCTGGGATCCCAGGGCCTTTGGGGGCTCACTGGCAGAGGAAGAGAAATAAGCTCAGCTCTCATGTTATGTTTTCTTCCTCAGATTCCAATCAGCACTGGTTTCCCCAACCCCTTAACCCCGCCTGTGACTGTCTGACCATACTGTGTAGGGATCCAATCTTCAAGGTTTCCCCGTAAAAGCTTAGATGAAGCAAAGGCCCGGTCAGGGGACTAAGAGCAAGGAGGCCCCTCCTGTCTGTGGATTGAATGACATCAGAGGCTTAGTTGCCCTCCAGGTTCCAAGGTACATTTTCCTTGAGAGATGACAGCAAGAGACAGTGAAAGGAAACGTCCCCCGAGAGTTTACTAGAAAGCCAGTTCTCCGTCTCCAAAAGACGAGATCACTGAACACACCCTGCTCTTGGGCCTCTGCGATTTTTCCTGTCTCGTGTCTGTGCTCAGCCCTCTGTAAGCCAACAGCTCCGCCTGTGAGATCAGCATTAATTAAACTGGGCTCAGTTCAAGCTTTTCCTGCCATTACAGTCGGAGAGCGGAGCGACTTGGAGCAAGCCTCCTTCTGACGAATGAAGCATATAGTTATTGTTTTCAATCCCTCATAGCCCCTGGGGGTGCAGCCTGGCAGGGGGGTAAGTGAGCCTGGTACAGAATCCTCTATACTCCCCAGGACTACACAGAATTGCCCACAGCCTAGGGGTTTTTTTGTTTTTGTTTTTGTTTTCTTGGTAAGAAGGGGAAGATGGTGCAGGAGCCTGTCAGTGCCCACAGCCATGAGACCAGTGACTTTGCCCCCCACTTGGGCTCTGAGCCTCAGTTTCCTTTTCTCTTGTCTGAGAATCATGTCTCTGCCACACAGGTTGAGATAAAGAGGAAGGATTACATCAGAAGGGAAACACCAGCTCCAAGGGTGCTTTGCACAGTCCCCGGGACTAATTTGAGTGGCTGCCCCATGACGTCAGACTACTGCAGCAGCTCTGAGAGCCCCCTTCCTGTCTCATGAATGAAGACAGATTCCAACAGCTGGGGCTGGACAAAGAAACATGTGTCATGCTCCGGAAACCCGTTTCCAAAAGAACCCAGGCGCAGGGAGGAATATGGATGAAGGGCTGGGCAGAGCAGCCAACGCATGGGCCATCAGCCTGCTGCCCGTTCCACGGATTCCTGAGCTTCCATTGGTGCTGAGGGAGTCTGCCCTCAACCGGAGCTGTGAAGAGTCAGAAGCAAAGAATGCATGAAGCTTCCTCCTCCAGGCAGAAAGAGACTTCCGGTCCATGAATAGCATGTTTCATGTGACCATCCCTCCGTGGAAGGGACTGGGGTGCTGCTTCCGGTATCCCGGTTGGGAGTCTGGGGCAGCAGTTACTCTCAGCAATTCATTAGAGAGGATTTTAGAAATCACTATGAAAAGGGATAGTGGCTTTTGCAGGAACTGCCCCTCTGTGACCTCTAAGGTAACTGGAGATGTCCTCACCTGTTTAATAGAAAGAATCAGGTCCAGACAACAACATCACTGCATCCTGCCTGCCTCCTCTTATTCAAGGCTGTCAGGGATCTTTCTCAGTGCTGTATCATTGTAAAGAAAGTATTTGCCAGGCCGGGCAGTGGTGGCTCACGCCTGTAATCCCAGCACTCTGGGAGGCAGAGGTAGGCGGATCTCTGAGTTTGAGGCCAGCCTGGTCTACAGAGTGAGTTCCAGGACAGCCAGGGCTACACAGAGAAACCCTGTCTCTGGAACACTTCTCCTCGTGCATCATGGCTCTTAAGGCTCTGATGCAGATGTCCGCCGACCAGGCACTAAACTGTGGGTGTCTAATACACTGTTGTGAGGATGGAAAAGCCTTGGCAATGCCCGCTTTTGCAAGGTTGATCTTCCTCTTCAAGGCCATCTCACACCAACACATGTCCTTGAGCACTGTCTAGAGACTCAGCTTCCCTAATGCTGCCACCCTTTTAATACAGTTCTTCATGGTGTGATGACACTCAACAATAAAATTATTTTCATTGCTACTTCATAACTATAATTTTGCTGCTGTTATAAGTCATAGTGTAAATGCCTGATAGGAAGGATATCTGATATTCGACCTCTGCGACAGTTGTTTGATCCTCAAGGGGTTGCGACCCAGAGGTTGAGAACCACTGTTGTAGAACTTTTAAGAGCATGGGTCTCGGTGGAGGAAATGAGTCCCTAGGATCAGGACTTGAATTTTGGTAAGCCAGACTTACTCCCTGTCTGCTTTCTGTTTCCTGTTCTATCAAGAGGTGAATCCAAGAAGAGTCTGAGCTACAGTTCCTTTCACCATAGAGTTCCTGTCTCCATGTTTTTCCCTCTAGGATACAGTATTCAGGCTCAAATTGTGAGTCCAGATAAACACATCCTCACTTAAGTTGTTTCTTGACAAGTTTTGACCATAGCAACAAGATAATTAACTGACCATATATGACATATAAGCACATGAAAAGACAAGCTACTTCACATTTGCTACTGGCAATGTGTTGAAACACCATTGAGGCAATGCACGGAACCAGTACAGTGGCTAAAATGCAAAGTCCTGACCATACTAAAAGCTAACAAGGATACAGAGCAAACAGTTATCCCATACACTGCCAGGAGGGGTACAAAATGGCGCAATACTCCAGAAATCAGTTTGATAGTTTTCTTAACTACAAAATTTAATACATGCCATTATAAGTCAGTAATTCCATACCTAGGTATTCATCCTTCAGAAATGTAATTATTTACTCAGGGAAATTAAAAACTGATGTTTAGGCATCTTTCTATGAAAGCTTTAATAAGTCTTTTGATAAGACACCACAAACAATTCAAATGTTTTTTAACATTTTAGCATGGAACATCATTCAGCTACGATGAAAAATGAGCCATTAGTTCACACAGCAACAGGTACCGAACCTGCAGGTATTATTGTCAAGTGAAAGAAGTCAGCCTCAAAGACTTCACTAAATGACTCTATTTGTATAACATTCTCCAAAAGATAAAATCACAGTGCTTGGCAAATGGTAGCCAGATAGCTCAGGAATTCAGGAAAGATTGTGTGTACTGGGGTTCGGGTGTTGCACAGGAAGTTATTTAGAGTGGAAGATCCACCCTGAATCTGATCATGGTGTTATTACACAAATCTACATATGTTCACATTCTCAGATCTATGCATCTTTGAAAAGATTAATATCACCATATACTCATTTGCAAAGCAAACATTCATCCATATTTAAAAAAACTTTAAAATATATACTCATTTGTAGGTATTATCTAGAGTTGAAAAAAGATAAAAATTTATTCTTGTCCTATAAATAAAAAGTAGGTTAAGTATGGAGACAGAATCATAATCAGCAAAAAAAGTGTTTGGCTTCTGTCTTCACCATCACTATGATATAGTCATCATCTTGCTGGCCCAAGATGACTCTAGCACCAGCTCCCACAACCAGCATCAAAGCAAAGAGAAAAGATAGTGACTCCTTTTTAGAAAATTTCCTATGATGCTGTGTTGGCTAATACATGGCCACATAGCCACACAGAAGGCTAACAGTTGTAATCTATAATCTAAATGTAGTTCCCATTATAAACAAAATAAGATAGTGGTTATTTAAAAGCAATTTGCCCTTTCTATCATAGGTCTGATTTCTTTCTCCAAGTTGAGCCCAGCTCCATGTATCAACAGCCTATGTCAACATCTCCCTTTGCAGAGCTAACAGCCTTCTCAAGTCAAACATGTTGCTAAGCCATAACACCTTCTCCATTACCACCAACCTGCTGTTCCTCCAGATTCTCCCACTGATGCCACAGCATCCCTGTTCCCCCAACTATTCAAGCCACAGGGCTTTTCAGGAACTTAGGGACTGGCCTGGTATACTCTGAAGCTCTTCTAATAGCTAGTTAATGTCCTGTTGTGATTTGGTGTGGACCCAAACACTTCTGCTTTCAACAACCCCATGCACCTTCAAGTTGCTCTGCCTGGATAAGACACTGTATGGACCCCAGGGCTTCAGGAGAGAGAGATGGTGAGAGTGATAAGAATCAGCAAGTTTGCAGCCACACAGACAGCAGCACCAAAGACCTCTAAAGGCCAGGTCAAGAGTAGCCTTCCACGGAAGCAAGATCACTCATACCCTAAGTCCAAAAGAAGAAACAATTAGCAGACTGGAAGAATGGCTCAGTGATTCAAAACATTTACTCCTCCTGAAGAGGAATGGGGTCCTGTTCCCAGAACCCACAAGATGATCACAACGATCATAATTTTAGTTCCAGGAGACCTGACAGCTCTTCCAAACTCTGCAGACTCAGAAATGCATAAAGAAGATAGCATTTTTGTAAAGCAGCAATTTTGACCTTTCCAAATTCAATCCCTATATCACATTCAAAATGGCTAAGGGAATTTTAAAAAAATAAAATTATTTCGATTTTTTTTTGAGACATGGTTTCTCTGTGCAGCCCTGGCTGTCCAGAGACTTTCTTTGTAGACCAGATGGGTCTTGAATTCAGAAAACTGCCTACCTCTTCATCCCGAGTTCTGGGATTAAAGACCTGTGCCACTAATATTCTACTAGAAAGAAAATTTATCAATTACTCAAGCAGATAAAGTCAGTTCCATATGTGGAGGATGGTGTCCCTATTCTAACAGGTTTCCTAGCCTCACAGATGCTCAGAAGGTGGGGAAGGATAATCAGCAAAGCAAGGTCCTACTCACTATGGATGTGAAGAGAAGCAGAGAGTAGAGACAACCTTTCCCCAGCTCATGGATCCACAAAAGAAATAGTCCAGAGGCTCTGTAGTGACTTCATTTTGTAGGGCAATAACCTTGGTGGCCATGTAACTCAGAGAAGCTTCTAGGTGATGAAATCCCACTGGGCTATGACAGCCCAGTGGTTTTCTATCACCTGGAGAAAGGTATGGAGCAAACAAAAAGCAAATCTGTGATCAAGGAAGATAGAAGCAAAAACTCTCTGGTGAATCGGAGCACGAGTAAATAAGCAGAGCAGACAAAAGAAAGAGGAACCAAGGCTGACTGCGGGTGGAGGGTGTTGGGTTGGAAGTGAGCTGTTGGGTTTTCCCTAAGTTATCAACTCTCTGCCTCTTATAGGATGCATTTGGTACAGTGCAGAATAGGAATGGATGTCCTGAGGATATAAAATAAGTCATGAGAAGGAAAGGAAAGGAGAGGAGAGGAGAGGAGAGGAGAGGAGAGGAGAGGAGAGGAGAGGAGAGGAGAGGAGAGGAGAGGAGAGGAGAGGAGAGGAGAGGAGAGGAGGAGAGGAGAGGAGAGGAGAGGAGAGGAGAGGAAAGGAAAGGAAAGGCCTCTGCCTACTCCTGAGTCCTACTGAAAGACATTTCCCACCTTTTGGTGGACCACTTAGTCTACAGGCATTTGAGCCTTTGGCATTTCAAAAGAATATGGTCAAATTTTCTGAGCCTCATCCAGCTGCCTGGGAATAAGAGAAGGCAAGAAAAATGGCCCCTTCAGTGGGACTGGTTCTCATACTGCAAAGATACTTTGTATGTATATGCCACGGAAGTCCCGGGGGTCGAGATTCCCTCATATTGATGTAACCATGAACATGCTGAGCCCTGATGAGAGATAAGACATCTTAAAGAGGCACCTGTGCCCCTCCCTTCACTTGTTAGATCTTTTGAACTGGCAGAATTGGTGTAGATGATAGCAGAGAAGAGTTGTGATGAAGTGGGCCTTCAAAGAAACAATTTGAAAAACTGCTGTTCCACCTAACAAAGGAATGAACCCAGGGATGAATGTGCCAGGCCAGAAAAGGGTGCATACCTTACAACTGCAGATCCCAGATATTCGGCCCTGAAAAATATGGCATCTTTACAGTATTTTATAACAGTAATCTCTTGCAGTATTTTATTACAGATAATGTCACCTGAGGCATAGGAGTTTTTCCCACACAAAAGAAAAGACTTCCTGACTGACCTCTATATTAATAAGGCTACCAGTGTGAAAAGATTTTTGGCCAAAATATGAATAAATTCATTTTACTTTACCAATTTTATTTTGTAATGTCCTGGAAATACAAAGAAACTGAGGCAAGAGGCTTATGGAGCTAAGTGCCTGGTAACATCTGGATAACTCATCCTCTGAATGTCACTATAACAGAGTAAAGTACTCACTACACTTTATGAGTGCCATGATATGCCTGGAAAAATTACATGGCCTTAGCTCTTTTGGCTCCATGTAATTGAGTCTTTCTGCTTCACTCGTGATACAAACAAATGAAAGACCTCTACCACAGTAATATCATTCAGTGGTTCTACTTTTCCCTTCTCTTGGGCACAAGCACCTGGGTCTGACTTTCTCTGTAAGGTCAAAAGAAATGTCTTGACATTACATGTACTAGAGGGCTTGAGCAGTATGTAGCCTGGGACAGAAATCTAGACTTTCTTTGACTAAATGGTTGGTTGAGTGGTAGGCATTTGGATGGATGGATGGATGGATGGATAATGGATGAATAGATGGAATGATGGCTTATGGAAAGATGACATAATGTATAGTGAATGAATAAGTGGAAGAAAGGATGGATGGATGGATGGATGGATGGATGGATGGGTGGGTGGATGGATGGATGAATGGATGGAGAGGTGGGTGGATAGGTGGATGGATGGATGGATGCGTGGATGGATAGGTGGGTGGGTGGATGGATGAATGGATGGATGGATAGGATCTACTTAAAAGCAAAAGAAATGGTTTCATGTCACATTCCCTATAGGACTGAGTGTTGGACATCTAGTAACATCTACCTTACTTTTGGGTGGATGGCAAGGTGAGTTGCAGGTGGACAGGAGTGTAGGTAAGTGGTGAATGACTGATACTAGCCCGCAGCCCCCCCTTCTTTCCATGGCTTGTTTCTGACCTCCCAGTCCATGAGAAAGGTGAATCCACCAGTTTCCTCGGTTCCAGTAAAAAGGAACTTTTGAGTTTATCTCTTTGGCATCCTCATGATTTGAATCATCCTGGAAAGATCTCAGGAAGAACCAACTCCACTATGGAATACAATTTCCTGAGACAAAAAGAGATTTCTGTATTATTAGACATGACCCCCAATAAGAAAACGCCATCTTTCTTTTTCTTCTGTGTTTTATGCAGAAGGTAGACAAAGAGTTCTGAGAGCTGCTATTTCGTTCTCTTCAAAAATCTGTTTTTCATTGTGCTTGTTCACACCACTCTGCTGGAATCCTGCATGTCTATGGCTTGTTTTCCTGTGTAGGTCTCAGAGAAGACAGCAGCTTCAGCTCTTCCATCACCCCATGGCTTTGCAATAGAGACTACTGACTTGATGCAAAAGAGACAAGGAAGAGATCAAATCTGAACTCTAATGTAGCACTCAGACCCTCCTACCCTGTCCCCGTCTGCTCCCATGCCTCCCTGTCCCACTTCCCCAGGGCTCTGTTTATTTCTGTCAGAAATCACGTTCTTTCTGATCCCATTGCCCCATCCTCTGTGGTACTCGATAGTCAGTGTTTCATGATCTCCCTTGACGGAGCTCTCTATCCATGATTCACATTCCAGCCTTTCAGTGCAATACTACTGTGTACCGTTACAGATTACAACAAACTTGATGGCTTAAAACATCCTCTTACAGTTACAGGAAGCCCAAAGTCCAAAGAGCGTAATGATTGTCACTCTCTGGAGACACTGAGGGAGAACGTACTCCATGTGGTTCCCTTGGTTTAGGGTGGTGGCCTGAGATCCTCAGCTTGTAACAACCTCAGTCCAGACTCTGCCTCTGTCTTTACATGACCTTTGATAAAAATGTCAACATGGCTTCATTAGAACTAATTACATCTGCAAAAAAATGTTATTTCTAGATAAAGCCATGTTCTGATTCTAGATGGACATGAACTCAGGTAGCAGTGTCCAGTCTAGTATACTACTGTAGATTCAATCTTGTGATCTGGCAGTAGATTGAGTTATAATCTTTCCTTCAAGATACTGATGCTGCAAAAGTAACTATGGGACACTCTTTCATAATGCTCACCAGGCATGTCTGTGTTCACCTATAGAATCGCTTGTCACCATCATGGCAAGAGACCAAGTCCTATTTTATGTTTGTTTATTTCTTCTGTTCCTTTGAAAAACCTGGCACTTAAGAGACTTGCGAGGAAATTACTAACTGATGGTTCAGGAGAATGATTTACAAGAGCCATAAGTCTCTGTGTTCATTATATACAACCTGCCATCCACTCTCAGACAATCGCATCACTCCAGCAAAGTCCCTGCAGCCAAGGGAGTCCCCGCTTATGTCCCTGAGCTGAACCTGTAAGGCTGACATGCACGATCCATTTGTAGATCTGAGATTCTACACCCTGTGTCAGCTGTGACAACTACCCCCAAATCACATACTTGGCCACTTCCCTGTTTTTCAGGCTTCATCTAAAAAATTAGGGTGAGAAGAAGCACGTTCACTGGAAGGCATCCTGGGTTGTCTCTAGTCAGTGATGCATGTACCACCTACCATACCTGGCCTTTTATGGGTGCTTGGGATTCTAATTCAGTCCTTGCACAGTAAACACTTCAGGCACTGAACCACCTCCCCATCCTCTTGTATTTCAAAGGAAACAAGAATGAGCCCAATTAATGGAGTCACCTTCTCAGACTCACAGCACACTTACCAGATGCTGTAAAGCAGTGCTTTTCAACCTGTGGGTGGTAACCATTAGAAAACACATATTTACAAGTGGACTTAGGAACTGAGACACCACTCAGTGGCAAAACTACTGTTATGAGGTAGAACAAAAATAAATTTAGAAGGTTCCTAAGAGTACCGGAAACACATGTTTTCTGACGGTCCTGACATCCAGGATGAGAATCGCTGCTACAGTCATGGGTCATAGGATGAGAAGGATCGAGGAAGAAAACGAGGTTTTGCCCGTGCCAGGGTCTGCTCCCTGCGACAGAGACAGGGCTGCCTGTAGCTCAGTGTGTGTGTAGCCCTGCAGGCATCCGCTGAAGGAATGCGAATCTCCTTCTCACCCCCAGGATTTGGGCTTTATTTTAAACAGGAATGTGTTGTTCTTCAGACAACGTAAAGAATATGTGCAGCTTCTGGGGAGCGACAACAGCTGAGAACCCCACACTGGTTCTGGATGAAATTCAATGCGCGCCGACCTAATCGCCATGACCGGGAATTTGGAAGGAGTCTGAAGCGCCTTCGTGTTATTGGACAAACACTGCCTCTTCCCAAGAAGGCTGGGGCATTGCGGTGAAAGGCCTTTGATAAGAAGAGGCAGGCCCCTGGGAGGCGAGGCGAGCCACCCACCACTTTCTTAGGCGCTATTGTCCCAGGCTGGGGATTGTGATGTGAGGCTCCGGGTGCACACAATACCGCACCTCCCGCAATGGGCCATTCATTGGGCCTCAAGGTTCCCTGATGGGAGGGAGCCCGTTGACCCCGGATAATAGATGAAAGTGTTTCTCACTTGCCTTCGCCTCCTGACCTTTTGCCACCATTTTTCATGCACTGTCTCCTCTCCAGCCAGACAGGCGAATTCTTCCTCTGATGCTGCAGGCCGGGTGACCCTCTCCAGCATGCATGCCGAAGCGGGTTGCTTATGGAGGACAGCGAGAGGAGACCTTGCCTAATGTGTCCAAAGCCAGCCAGAGTCATTTCCTGCCCGTCCCAGTCCTTGCATTCATATATGTATGCATAAATGTTTGTGAACATAGACACCCACTTCTCGCACCAGTACAGTTCCTGCATACCAAAAAATTCAAACCAGTGAGTCCTCACTAGCTCATTTTGCTTCCCTGATGTCTACTCTCTCTGACTCCAGGTGGGAAAATAGTTTCAAATTCACGGCAGCAGGTCTCCCCTTCCTCGCTGTCTTCTCAGAAGGATCAGGTCACAAACCACATGTGTGGAAGTGACAGCAGATCAAGCCATACAAAGTCTGCCCTGGGACACCACCCTGGAAGAACCTCAGGTACTCCAGTGAAGACCCTACAGTTCGCTAGGCTGTAACTAGCATCACACAGCCAGGTCCAAGCCTCTGCTCCAGCCCCTAGGCTTCATCCCAAAATGCCTCTTGAAAGGGTAAATTCTCCATTGGCAGTAAGAAAGCAATCTGGCCCTGACAAGGGTGTTGTCCTATAGTTAAAGGTCACCGGTGATAGAGCTCTATTGGTAAAGGGCTTGCCTACCAAGCACAAAGTGCTGGGCTCAGGCTAGAAAGATAGCTCAGTGGGTAGGAGCAGAGTGTGCTGTGAAAACAAAAGGAGAAATCCTTTTGTTCAAATCTCCAGCACACAGGTAAAAGCTGAGTGTAGCCACACGTGCTATAACCCAAGTGCTGGACAGCAGGGATGAGTGGGTCTCAGGAATTCTCTGCACAGCCGAAACTTCAGGCTTCAGGCTAGCTCACACTCACACTTACACACACACAGAGACACACACACACACACAGACACACACACACAGAGACACACACAGACACACACACACACACACAGAGACACACACACAGACACACAGATACACACACAGACACACACACACACACACACTTCTATCCCCACCAGTGCATACAATCCAATGTGAATTGTCTCAGTCAGGGTTTCTATTCCTGCACAAACATCATGACCACAAAGCAAGTTGGGAAGGAAAGTTATCGAGCTTACAGTTCAAATTGCTGTTCATCACTAAAGAAAGTCAGGGCTGGAACTCAAGCAGGTTAGGAAGCAGGAGCTGATGCAGAGGCCATGGAGGGATGTTACTTACTGGTTTGCTTCCCCTGGCTTGCTCAGCTTGCTTTCTTATAGAACCCAAGACTACCAGCTCAGAGATGGTACCACCCACAAGGGGCCTCCCCCCCTTCATCACTAATTGAGAAAATGCCCCACAGTTGGGTCTCATGAAGGCACTTCCCCAACTGAAGCTCCTTTCTCTGTGATAACTCCAGCCTGTGTCAAGTTGACACACAAAGCCAGCCAGTACAGTGATTGTACATGCCTATAATCATAGCCCTTGAGAGGGAGGCCAGGGGATCAGAAGTTCAACACGATTCTCATCTACATAGTGAGTTTGAGGCCAAGTGGGAATACCTATGACCTCACCTTAAAAATAAACCAAAAATGTATATACATACATACATACATACATACATACATAATATCTCCTTGGATCCTTCAGCCTGGTTGCAAGTCTTTGTGTGGGAATGTAGTCTCCATGCTGCTGCCCATCGCTCCATTGCCTTGTTCACTGTGTGGTCCATAGGTATGGAGATGGTGACAGGCAAGACCAGAGCTCTAGCACCACGCTTTCTAAGGACAGTGCTCAGGGGAACTGACAGGAAGGTGCCAAGGTGATTATGATGTGCAGCTCTGTGCATGGAGGCCTCACTTCCCACAGTCACAGCTTATGTGGACCAGCACTTAATGTGGGCCTGGAATGACCTGGCCCCCTGAGGAGACCTCTAAAGCAAAGCAAACGACTCTTTGGCATCAGACTTCCTCGGACTTCCTGGGCCCTTTATGACATAGCCCGTCCCAGAGGAACAGAACCAATAGGAGGTGGCAGATGGAAGGAATGAAAGAGGAGGAAAATGAATTTATTTTAAGGGATTGAAGAGGCTTGGTACGTTAGTCTTCCCATTGCTGTGGTAAAGTACCTGGCAAAAGCAATGTAAAACAGAAGGATTTGTTTCGGTTCACAGGGAGAGGGTAGAGCCCATCTCAGCAGGAAAGATGTGTGGCCACAAGAGTGGTTCTAGCTGTGGTGGCAGGGACGTGAGGAGGCAGGTCCCACTGTGCCTGCTGGTGCTCAGGTCTCTTTCTCCTTTTCGTTCAGTTGAGTAAGCCCTGCCATGGGACTGTGGCCCTCACGAACAGGCTTGAATCCCTGCAGAATTAGCCTCGTAGATATTGCCTGCCCTAAAGGCTGTCTGCTTGTAGAATTTCCTCCTCCTCAGGTGGCCAATCATTTGTACAGCCGAGCCTTCCACAGACTGGATTTGACCTACCTACACAAATGAGGTACAACCTGTGATACTCAGAAGTCCACGGATTCCAAGGTGAGTTTTATCTAAAATCATAGGAACACTCAAAATAACACAATCCAAGGATCCTTGAATATTGACATTTCCTACCAACTTAGGTAACGGTAGGATTCCCTTGTTAGAAGTCAAGGGCAAAAAATAGCAACTACAGTGGGGACAATGGTCCCTTGGTCTATGAGAGGTCCAGAAGGGCAGTCAGTAAGGGGCAATGTGTCAGTAAGGCATATCACCCAGGGGAAAGGGGCTGCCAAATGTAGCCATTGTTCCTGACAGGGAAGGAGATAGTGATATTACTCAAACATGCCAGACCTAGAATGACTTGGGCTGACACAGGCCCAGCGTGCTGCATTCCCATGGAGTCTTGTCTATCTCTGGCTCAGAGAGGAAAACCAACTGTGAACAGAGTCAGTGACAGGGCATGGGTTTCTGGCTGCCCAGTAGACCATCACTCCCTGCCTTGTTGTCGGTGAAACTCAGCTCCATTCAGGGCTCAGAGTATAGGACCTAATAACTGACCAGCAAGGATCGTGGAGCATCTAGTGTCCTTTGCCAGTACAGGCTGGGCACGAGTTGTGGCTCTGGTCAATGTGTCACAATGCGTTTACCTGTGGGACTAGTGAGAAGGATTTCCTCCTTAATTTAAAATTAGGAAGAACAGACGTCTGTGATGAATGCACCTAAACTTACCCTTCCCGTCCTGGGACGTGATGTGTGACCCAGCCTATGTCCAGAACTCAGCAGACACCTTGCTTTGCTTTGTAATAGAATATGAACAGGCAGGAAGCAGAAATTAGGTTTTTTTTTGGTCTCACAGGCTGGGACTTCCTGTTTCACTCTTGAAGTGCCACAAAATGGTGTTCTGGGTAGTAGACAGGAACAAGAAAAAAGGGAGACCACAAGAGAAAATCTGAAACTGCCCCAAAGCCTCAGTCAAAGACGGCTCCTGGTTTACCCAGAGGCGGAGCTGCCTATAAGAAACAAAATCATGAGTATGGGGTGGCCATGTGTCACCCCAACAATCACTAACTGATGCTCCCTATTTTGCTACTTGCATTAATGCCTAGGTAAGCAGGTTGAGGTTATGATAAGTAGCTTTTATCTGCGGAACTGTGGTGTGAGACAGTCTGTAGCTTGGTCGGGGAAGGCCATTCCGGAGACTCAGCTCCATAATCCTGTGGCCATCAGTCACGTGTGGCCATGCTCCAGACCCCTACTGTTCTGACTGGACCCCACCTCTGCAGTCACCTGGCTACAGCCAGGCTTTCCCTGCCCCTCAGTTACCTGGCTGTTGCCTTGCTCTCTCTCTCTCTGTCTCTGTCTCTCTCTCTCTCTCTCTCTCTCTCTCTCTCTCTCGTCTCTCCATCCTTTCTCCCCTTTCCACGTGGCCATGGCCTTCCCTCATCGCTCTATCTTCTTCTTTTCTCTTTACTTCCCTATCTTCTTTCTTCATTCTACTCTCTTCATAATAAAACATAAAAACTATGAACTGTCTCTTTTATTAAACCTGACGCATAAGAGCTGGAGTAGGCCTCAGCGTTTCCAGTCACCAGGGAAGGATCCAAGCCTCCTCACAGCCAAGCCAAGTCTCAGCCAAGGAAGAGGTTTGCCTTCTGGGCAAAGACCTCTGCTAGCCAGGCAGTCTCCTGCCCGATAGGCCTTCTGGTGCTCTCTATCTCGGTGTGGAGCGTCATCCTGCCGGAATTTCCCTTATGCCCCTCCGTGGACTCTGCTGTGTGCCAGAGTTCTCTCCTATGTGGGACCAGCCGCCATGCTGCCACGACCCTCTGCCCCCTGCCTCCCCCACCCCTGTTTCTTCCCCCTTTTCCCCACATTTATTCACAGTGGAGATCTAAGAAAACTGGAAAGAAATCCCCTCGTCCCAACTCCCAGTTGTTCGAGCTTTAAGAGAGACTGTCCCAAAAGCCAAGACTCATTCTATATAGTGCCATCCTAAATTGTGCCCCTTGAGTTTGACAAACCAAAGTGATCCCCTTTGCCTCTTCTACAAAATAGCTCCCCTACATGTTAGCTTCATTTTGGGTTGCTGTGATAAAACACAACAAAAACTATTTAACTCAAAGTCCCACCTTATGGTGCCTCACAGCAGGGATGTCAAAGTGATAACAACTGAGACATCTGGTCCTATCTACGGTCAAGAGGAAAGGATAAAGCCATACACTCTTATGCTCAGGCCACATTCCCTTCTTTTGTACAGTACAGTCTCTGAACCTAGGGAATGGCACCACCCACTTTCACACTTGCTCTCCCCACATCAGTTCATGTAACCAGCACAACCCTCTCATAGACAGGCCCATAAGCTGAACTGGCCCAGACAATCCTTCAATGAGACTCCCTATCCCAGATTATTCTAGATTGTGTCAAGCTGACAACTAAACCCATCCATCACAACCTACGTTTGACCACAGTTGCTCTTGCCTGCCTGTCTCCAGCCTCTTTGAT
Organism: Apodemus sylvaticus; assembly: GCF_947179515.1. NCBI lineage: Eukaryota > Metazoa > Chordata > Mammalia > Rodentia > Muridae > Apodemus > Apodemus sylvaticus. Next base: position 105,625,180 of record NC_067477.1, on the reverse strand, counting down.
GTGACCTGCGCAGAGTTCATAGAGATTTAAATGTCTGTTCCCTTTTCTGGTATTTTATTGACTAGATATGACTTAAACAAGCTTTTAAGTCATTGAGTTATAGCCTCTGTCCTCTATCTGTCAGCATCTCAGGTATCAGCAAGTTTGCTATGAGTAGGAGAGAGGAGAATGAGACAAGGGGGACTGATTACTAGAGTCAGATCAAGAAGGGTATGTTAAGTCCAGCCAAGGGGGCTGGATCTTTGGCCAACAGGCAATAGTCAAGAGATAGGGCCACTTCAGTCAACCAAGAGTACCTTCTATGTGCAGCTGGAAAACTGAAGAAGTCAGTAGCAGGTGTGTGTGTGTGTGTGTGTGTGTGTGTGTGTGAGAGAGAGAGAGAGAGAGAGAGAGAGAGAGAGAGAGAGAGAATGAGAGAGAGAGAGAGAGAACATGTGCATATGCATGCATGTGTGTATGTCTAGGGAACAAATCCAAGGCTCATGAATACCTACTCTATCCCAAAAGGATTTTTAGCACTATACGATACAGCATTTTTCTAGGGCTCTTCCAGAATCTTGCCATATAAATAATCCATTATACTCAGCAAACAAACCTTAAGCAAGTTGGTTGTGATACTGTCACCAGAAGCCCTCTCAACAGATGAGGCGGCACTCTACAGATGGATGAAAACCAGGCTCTGCCAGAAAATGGGTGAGTCAAACATTTGTTGAGCAAACTCCTCTGAATGTACTAGAGAGGAGACACAGGTGCGGAAGAACACTCAGCTCACAGCTCGGAGTGTGAGAATGGAAGCATACTCTTGTGTTCAGGAGGCAAGGAGAGATTATGACAGGCTGGGTGCCTCGAAAAGCAACAGATATTTCTTCCTCTCAGTTCTCAGGGCTGGGAAGTGCAAACGGAAATGCCTATAGATGTAGTTCTGGGTGGAAGAACTCTTCCTTGAATCAGAGGGATTATTTTCTACCTTGTAGAAAATACCAATGAATAGTGGATAGGAGGAAGGAAAGGAAGTAGCGAGAGAGGAAAGAAAGAGAGGAAAGAGGAGAAAGGCAGAAATGGACACAGAGAGGAGGAAAAGAAAGAAGAAAGAAAAGGGAGGGAGGGGAGAGAGAAAAAAAGAAGAAAGAAAGGAATCCGCGGGAATCTCATGCACTTTTATTGAAAGGGCACGAATCCCAACTTGTGGGGGTTCCAGCTTCATGCCTTATCTGGCTTGACTTCCTTCTAATGTCTCTATCTGAAAATTTTATCCCATTGCAAATTTGAGCATCAGTAGATAAATTTGAGGAGGACTCACATTCAGCTGATAGCTCAGGGTCCCCCAGAAATACCTAGCTCCCACCGTAAGCCACAGGCAGCTGTTGGTAACACTGCCAAGCCCTGGTTCCCAGCTTAGCACAGTTCACTGCATTTCTCAGCACGAAGTTCCTCTATCTAGGTCCTGTTAAGGTTTGGGACAATATTAGTCTATATTTTGGAGGCCATCCTGGACACCAAGGGTGGACTAGTACCATCTCCGCTTCTACTCACTGGACTCCAATAAAATCATCCCCAAACGCCTAAGTCAGACAACTAAAATCTTTCCCCAGAGGCAAAATTAACCCTTGTCAAGAATGACTACATTAAGAAAATCAAAGTGACCTCTAGCTATGACAGGGATGCTACACCCATAAAATCTCAACAACATGCCCTCCCAAACAGGACCTGAACAATGCTAACAGTAGCTGACATCCCAGCATAGATGGAGAAAATATCATGGGGACCCCTACCCCTAGAAGAGATTGACAATTAACAACTGCTAGGTGAGGGAGAGTTAGTTTTCTCCAGAGATGAACCCCTGGAGTGATTATCCATCAGTAAGTGGTCAGCTTTAGAAGCATATATATACAAGCAACAATGAATGGACTCAGCAAGCTGTATTTATATGTCAATTCATTTATAGCACACGTAACAATGGTTAAAGAAGAGGAGGTCATGAATTTGGTGGTGTTAATGGGGTGGGAGGAGAGATCCTGGAAGAGATAGAAGGGGTGAGAGAAAGGAGCAAAATGATATAATATATTCAAATAAAATAAAAAGCTATTTTAAAAGACAAAAACGGGGAACAAAGGGTCAAAGAAAGATAAGGAGAAGCGTTGTCTCTGCCCCTACGTCATGCAAAGGTAGCCTTTGTCCTCAGTTGTCTGTGACACGCTCTCCCAGATCTGAATGCTCACTTCCTCCTCTGACCTCATCTCTATCATAAAGATAAGTATTTATCCCATTAGAGTCTTAGGATTCTATTAGAGGATTTAACCAATTATAGTCTCATCACTCTTTAGCTCTCTGTCTGCCACAACTAAACCATAGGCTCTTTGAAGACAGGATTGGAAAGCATTTCTCTTTGCTGTCCCCAGCACACAGAGCAGAAGCCAGCCTGGAGTGGTGAGTAATGGGCTACTGCGCACCCACAAGACACCCTGCAGTCAGGAAGTGGCGTGCCCCTCCTGTGTCCCCCAAAATCCAGGCTCACCATGCACCAAACACACCACAGCTTTTCCAGACTTTTTCCTTGCTAACACCTTCCTTTCCTGGGGATCCCCTTCGAACCTCACTCCAACCTCTCTTCTGAAGTCCTAGCTTCCTCCTGGACCCACCCCCAAATGCATCTTCCTCTAGAAAGACTTTTCCAAACCTTCTAATTAAAAATAATCAGCCACCCACGCCTCCCCCATTACCCCAGCCACTGATCCTGAAGTGCTTTTTAATTCTGTTAAAACCATTTCCGGATACATCCTGTGTCCCTTACTAGACAGCCAACTCCCCAAAGGCAGGAACTGTCATTATTTATTTCCATATCTTCCCTGGAGCCTAGCAGAAGCCTGGCACACAACAAACATCACTCAAATTTAATTCAAGTCTCAGTGAGGGGACAAGCTGGCCTTAGAGGGTGACACACATGGCTCACTGTGTGTCCTCCTGTGCCTTCAAGGCAAAGACCACACTATTCCTGGAAGACGCTGAATGATACTTCTGGAAAGCAAGCTGCCCTACAAAATTAACACTCTTCATGAAAAAATTGGTTGGTGTTCTTTTTTTCTTGTAGAGTTAGTCTTCATCCTACATGAAGGATTTAGTCAGGTCAGAAGGAGCCCTCCCTCTGAAGTCATTTAGATCAACTTGGGGTCCCTAGGAATCACAAGTGTCCATGACACAAGTCCTCGGCTCTCTAAGAATGTAAGAATTTTGCAGTCTCTCTTGTGACAACGAACTCATTCCAGCCTTCTGGAGCATAATAATATGGTGCACACTGGCAATTGCATCCATACTTTATAATGCATAATTAGAAATTGTATTAATAATTGGTTCTATTTCAGTAGTTCTTCCAAGGGGAGAAGCCTAAATGATGGGATTATGTAACAAATAATGGTACTAAATTTTATACTGGGTCCTAGAAATGATAAAACACTCCATACCCAATAATCTTGCTGGCTTCTCCTTAAAAGTATAAGAGGATGGCTGCCAGCCTGCCCAGAGAGACCAATGTCACCAGTCAGCTCCATGGAAGTATCAGCCCTGAATGTCAAAAAGCAGGAACAAGGAGGCCCATGAACACAGACAGCATTGTGATGGAAGTTGCTGGAAGGTTCGTGCAGTAGGATAAAAGCATATGATAGAAGGAAGGGACAAAGTCCCTCACCCTGACCAGACTCCTGGGAAATTTTAGGCGATCTACTACTAAGCTGTATTCCTACTGCTCTTCTCCCTTCAGACACATGAGCCCTGGAAAGTCCAGAGGCTACAGGAAGTGAGTGGATTGACCCACGTGGATTGAACATGTCTCACTTGGACTCTGAAATGCTTCGCCTCCTCAGAACATCTCTTTAGCCAGGGAAGCAGTAGCCATTTGGGCAATGGCTATGACCAGGTCCCAGTGGTTCAGGAATCCTCTCTTGGAGCTTGAAGGACCAGTGTGGTCTGGAATGTCAGAGTCATTCTGTCAAGTATGATATAAAGGAGAAGGACGTCTGTTGTTACAGTTTAAATTGATACAGTTGGTGTCAAGGTGGTTATTCCAGACCTCCAGACTCTTTAGATTTTTATATTTGTAATAATAGTGGCTTCGTCTTTTTTTTTTTTTCAAGACAGGGTTTCTCTGCATAGCCCTGGCTATCCTGGAACTCACTCTGTAGACAAGGCTGGCCTCAAACTCAGAAATCTGCCTGCCTTTGCCTCCCAAGTGCTGGGATTAAAGGTGTGTGCCACCACTGCCCAGCCAAGTGGCTTCATCTTAAAACTTCTTCCAGTTGGACATTCTGAGATGGTTTTCTAAAGAGCACAAAATATGACTTTCAAGGAAATCAGAAAGTTTAAAGGCCTGAACTATATGGAAGATGGCAACCCTCCCTCTGCCTATTTTGAAGACTAAATCCCCCTCTCTTTCTCTCTCTGTCACACACACACACACACACACCCCAACACACACACACACACACACACACACACACTATCATCACAATGTTCAAGGTTGTAAAGCATATCTTAGCCCCACAGACAATGGCTTTGGTCTCATGACTTAGACTGACTTGCGCAGCATGCACAGAAATGATTTGCCCACATTCAACAGAGCTACACGACTTAGTTTCCTTGTTTGGTCTATTTTCTTTTATCTCCTTGGCTTCAAGACCAATGTAATGAATTGTTCTTTTAATCCCAGAATGAGAAGTTCTGAATCAGAGTCTCAGTTGACTTGGTAACCTGCAAAAAGGAAAAAAAAAGTAAATATTTGTCTTCCTAACTCACTAAAATTCTAGTATAGCATAACCCAGCAAAAGCTGACACCAAGCTGATACAGCTTGCAATGTATTACTTAAAGGAAATATAACTGGTATGAAAATGAATGAGGGTCCATTGCATTGGCATTGTTAAGATTAGGAGTCATTTGCCTACTTCTGCCTTCTGCCATACCATCCATCCTTGGTGGAGTCTACGGACTGTCCCATTGCCTTCTCCTGTTGTATGCCAATCTAAGAGTCATGACTGATAATTTGCTACATTTATTCCATGCATATTTATTAATCATGTGTTAGATGCCTAACGTTTTAGTATTAAGGCTGCAGTGGTGAAAAGAGCCAATTATCTGCTCCCAGGAGCTAACAAGTCAAGAGGAGCGGACATTTACAAGGCCCATTTAGAAGGTCATAGTCACCGACTGGCTTGTAAGGGCCAAGCCAAAAGTCATATTCTCTCTCACCTCCATAAAGAAGTTCAGTGGGAACAATTTTAACATTGATGGCATGATCCCAGATTAACATGACAGACGTTTAGATTACCTCAGTGGCAGCTCATTTGCCTGGCTTTCCTGAGTACCAGGCGTGACCTCCAACACTGCAACATCATCATCATCATCATCATCTAAAAACTATAAAAGTAAAAAAAAAAAAAAAAAGAAAAAAGACTATAAAAGTAGCTGAGTAACCTGGTCATGGAAGATTCCATCCTTCCCTCCTAAAAGCCAGAAGAACTATAAAAAGCTCCTACCACATGGAGAGAAGCTCAGAGTCTATTGATTGATGGGTCTTCAGCACCTGTTTGGAAACTGTCAGCAGTCACCCAAAGTTCACAAAGGATGACTTGTTATCTCTTTTCATCTCTTCTTTTCTGAGCGGAAGATCCCTCTCTGTAGCTTAAGCTGATCGAGACTCGTGATACTCCAGCTCGGGGCCCCTTAGGAGGGGATTACAGGTGATTGTCCACTCCTGGGGGTGTCAGCCCCTTCTTACAAAGCCCGAACCGGAGGCTTGGCCAGGGAAAAGGCAGGTCAGAGAAGAGCCAGGCTTGAAGCTTTAAGGCATGAGGTTAGGCGTTTCTGCATATACTATATTCCACAGTGATTTTCTTTCGTTGTTGTTGTTTTCGTTTTAGAGACAGTCTCATTAGACAGTGCTGGCTGTCCTGGAACATGCTCTGTAGACCATGTTCACCTCAAACTTATATAAATCAGTCTCCTCTGCCTCCTAAGTGTTGAGATTAAAGACACATGCCACTATGCCTGGCTCAGAAACTGCTTTCAACACATGTAGAGAAAGTTGTTACTTCATAGGTAGATAAGAAATACTAGGAAAGAAGTTTATTATTTGCAACATGTCTTAACAGTGAAAAAGAAAGAATGTATACAAACAACACACACACACACACACACATCATATCTAACCGCTACAGTCCTATCTTTTCTGCAATCCCTGTGGACCCAAGGCCTGCCTTTATAACCATAGCTCAGGCTGTCGACACAGACTCTTACTGAGTCTCTCACCCCAGATGCACACTCTGAGAGTAGAGGCCAGGTCTTCTTCACATCCCAGCAAGCACAGTCAGCAAACAACGAAGGCTGCCTCTGACCATAACTTCCAAAAACCTTCTCCACAGGCAACAGTGGCCAATGTGTTTCTTTAAATCAACCTCAAGCTTGTAGGGAAGAAACTGATCGAGGTGAAAGAGTTACATTGTCATAGGGTCACATCCCATTCTAGTTAATGGCCTAATTTAAACTGGTATCTTTCACTTGACCTCTCTGTACCTCACGTTCCCCCTCAACATGAAAGGAGACAGTACATTCTTGCAGATCAGGAGCTTAGACAGGACACCTATAATGCACTTGACTTGGAGAGTGGGGATGTAGTCTGGTTGATAGAATGCTTGCCAGGTATGCATGGAGTACTGGGTCCAGTTCCCAGCACTGGGATACAGAAGTAGGAGAAGATTGTCCTCAGCTACATGGGAAATTTGGTGCTATCTACCACCCTGTGTAGGAAAATGAAAGAAACAGACAATGTATTTAGCATGATACCCAGCATCCAAGGTGATAGAGCGCCTTCCTCCAAAGATATTGAGCACTATCCTCTCACCAAGTCACTGGGCTCTTCCAGGAAGACTCATGTCACCAAAAGGAACTAAAGACAGGATAGGAACCATGCAGCCTGATGTGTACATGTGTGTTTATGTGAGTGCCAGTGTGAGTGTAGATATAGATATGGGATATAGACTTAGATGACACAGGTGATGATATATAAATGTGGATGTAGATATAGGTAGATGTAGATATGTTCATGATATGAGCCACCATATGTCTCTGACATGGCCAGCTGGATTGGTCAAACCACACAGCCACCTGACAGGGAGCCTGTCTCACTGGCTCCCGACAGGATTATAAATCATTTATTTCATTATGAATTTGAGGAGCCGCTGTGTGTTTGAAGTGGGATTTGAAGCAAAAAGAAATGGGCAGATTAATGGAGCTTGAAGAAAGCTAAGTATCCCTCTTCGTTCCTGCCAGAGTGCGCGCGCACAGTCAGCTGGCAGCTGAACAGCATTTGAAAAGCACGTCTCTCAATTAAACGCATTTCCTCACGTGTGCTTCCTGCCGGCGCTCGCCTACATTAACTGCCTCTGAGTCCACCCACCAGTGTTCAGTGCTGCCAAGGCGTCTACGCTTATATAGGTCTCTCTCGGTGCAGCACTAAAGGCTTCAATGTCACCTGAACACATACCACCTGACACACTTCTTCTGCAGCTTCTACCTGGAGTGTCTCCATGCCATCCTCTGCTGCTGACATTTCTGCTCTGACAAATCTATGAAGCTGGCGCACCCTGTTTTCAGAATGCCCTGTTGCTCTGACTCCCATCCTGAAGTCCCCGAGAGCACAGAATGTATCCTCTCTCAAGCCTGCAAATATCCGCCGGTCAATAAACTTCTGTTGACCAACTAAGTGAGTAAATAATATTTTATGCTTAAAAAAGAATCTCGGGGAGGAAAAACAACAATAAGTATGTTTTCCAAAGCTTTCTAATTCAAGAAAGAGAGGAAGGCATATGTAGAAAATAAATAAATAAATGTATTTTCCTTTTCTGTGTATGTGTTTTGCCTGTGTCATGTCCATGTACTATGGTCATGCAATGCCTTCAGAGGCCCAAAGAGGGCACTGTAACTCCCGAAACTGGAGTTATGAGTCATCAAGTTGGGTGCTGGAAACTGCACCTCTGCAAGAGTACCTGGTGCTTGTAACCACAAGCCTAAGAAACTTGTGTTTCTGATCTTGTTTCCAAACTGCTTCCTCTTCACTTCCAAAGCACATCCTTGACACCCTGACACAGGTATCTTCCATTCTTCACATTTAATGCAATCTCAACTAAATTAGAGTTCAGTGTCCTTAGGAGACTTTTGGACATTTAGCCTTCTACCCCCGCCAAGACCTCAACTCTCATTCCTTGCAGGCCAGACCATACCAGGACAAAGGAGTCCTAGAGAGCCCATGGAGAACTCAGATGAGTCCCCTGGACAAGGTTCCAACCAGATTAAAAAGGACCAGAGAAGAGCCCCATATGTCAGTAGATATGTCAGTAGATAGGCTCCGAGCATCGGTGGTACTAATAGGGACATTCAACAGTCAGTCTAACACCAGGGGATGCAGTGTAGACTGGGAACCTGCATCCTCATGTGATGGGGAGTAGCCTAATTCATACCTGTCACATGGCATGGCTAGTGTGAGTCCCTAATCATTCTCCCTCACAATATCCTGGCTTGGATGGAATTACCCGATCAATCTAGTTGCAGGGACAATTGTCTGGTTTGGTAAAGACAATTTTCTGTTTCTTTTTGTGTGAGAATAGACATAAGGTGATCTGCATGTACATGGTCATGCCCATGCTCATGCATTCATGCGTGTGTGTGTGTGTGTGTGTGTGTGTGTGTGTGGGCATGCGCGCGAATATGTAAGTGGAGGCCAGAGGTCAACTATAGTCCTCTTTCTCTCCCCTTCTTCTTCTTCTTCTTCTTCTTCTTCTTCTTCTTCTTCTTCTTCTTCTTCTTCTTCTTCTTCTTCTTCTTCTTCTTTGTCTTCTCTCTCTCTCTCTCTCTCTCTCTCTCACACACACACACACACACACACACACACGCTCTCTGTGAACTCAGATCATGATTGCAGATCTGGCTAGTCTGGATAGCCACCTTATTCCAGAGCTCCCTCCATCCCAAATGCTGGGATTACATGTGGGCTATCACACCCACGCAGCATTTGGCTGGGTACTGGAGATCCAAATTCACATCTGTGCTTCAAAAGCGTTGTACAGTGAGCCATCTCTCCAGTCTCAAGACAGGATTCTGCTTCAATAAGAGCTGTCTGTTCAAGGTGCGAGACCATATTCATCCGTAGGGCCCAGCACTGAGCAAGACATGGGAATATTCACATGTAGCAGCTGAATAAATGGCTCTCAACTCTCATACCTTCCAAGCTAGACTGGGTTAGGGCAGAGGAGGCCCATCGAGCCCATGGAGAATTCTGATATTCTCCCAGGACAGGCTCCCAAGAAAATGAAGGGATGGGGAGGACCAAAGTAGAGACACCCACAAGGTAAGTCAGTAGATGGCTCTCAATGTCAAAGGATACCAGAAGCCTCACCGGGGATTTGAACCCCACAGGAGAAGTTAAACAGTGAGATCTTTCAGGTATGCAGGTCAAGTTCAAAATAAAATAAAATAAAAATCTGAGCCTGTGATCCCAGCACTTCCTGGTAGAGAGGTAGAAGGATTGGGATGGGAAAATCAGCCTCAGCTACATGGTGAGTTTTAAGGAAGAGTCAGGATGTAAGAAAGAGAAAGGAAGAGAAAGTCAGGGAGAAAAAGAGAGGAGGAGGAGGAGGAGGAGATGAAGAAGAAGAAGAAGAAGAAGAAGAAGAAGAAGAAGAAGAAGAAGAAGAAGAAGAAGAAGAAGAAGAAGAAGAAGGACGAGGAGGAGGAGGGGAAGGGGAAGAGGAAGGAGAAGGAGAAGGAGGAGAAGGAGAAGGGGAAGGAGAAGGGGAAGGGGAAGGGGAAGGAGAAGAAGGAGAAGAAATCAGACATGCTAATACGTGTCTGTGAATTCAGGACCCAGAAGGCTGAAGCAGGACCACCATTGGCCTAAGGCCAGCCTGGACAGCACAGCACCTTCCAGGTCACCTTTGGCTACATAATGAGACCTCATAGCAAAGCAATACAGAAACAAAAACCACACACAACAAAGAAGAAGATTAAAGAGCAAACTACAGAGCAGTAGACAGCTCCGGTCAGCCAGTGAGATGAACAAATTAACCTGCAGCCTGTGTAAAGTTACAAGAAACGGTCTCCGACTCGTTCTTCAGTCTCTCAATCAGCAAAGTGTGTGGAAGAATGCCTGGCTCAAAATGGAGTTGAGGCAACTTCAGAAAATTAATACATACAGACGATTGTTTCTATGGTTATGGTGGTGCTGATCCAGGGCTTTGTCCTGCAAACGAGGGGAAATCTCTGGGAGTGGTGGCTGAAGACCTGCTTCTTCCCAGTAGAGGCTGTGGAAGGTTAATCAGATGGTGAGCCCGGTCACCAAGATTAAGAGAAAGAAAATCCCTCCAACCGCCTTTGAATTCCAGTTATGTGTACGTTTTCTTTGAACTGGCGATTCGACTCTCTCTCTCTCTTGGAGAGAGAACAAAGCGGGCGGTGTGGAACTCAAATCTCATTTACAACTTAATTTTGAAACTGAGGAGATTTGCAATGTTGGAAAGGCAGGGAGCAGGAAATCAACTTCAGAGTAATTGCTCCGTCGTCTTTTAAACATAAGGCGGTGCACTGCTATTTTTGCTGATGTATTCAAATGAGAGGATGCCACAGCTGCGGGGTGTCTAAGGGATCAGGGGTGGCACCGCCGGCAGACTGGAGGAAATCATGGGCCAAAGTGAGTCTGTCACTGTCTCCCAACTCCAGCAAGCTGGAGGCCAGAGAAGAGTGAGCTTTCCCAGCTCCTGACACAGGCTGTAGGATGCCAGGGAGCACAGACTAGAATAATGACTCCGAGGAGTGATCTTGCTACACAACTCCACATTGTGTTTACAGAGACACAAAGGCAGCCTCCTGGACAATGCCGGGGTGGGGGCAATTTCTCAGGAACATCTACTGCCCCAAAAAGTGCCCACTACAAAACCTCCTGAGCCTAGGAAGCCACATATGAAATATATGCCCATTGAACAGACAAGTAAGTTGAGGCCAAAAGGCATCACCTATATTCTAAATCCCATAAGGGTCCTAAGACCCATTTTCATGGCTAAAGAAGATGTCTAGTGCAGCAGCCCAGAAAAGACTATTTTGATTCAATCCCACAATGTGCCCTCAACTCGACTCCTCTGGTTGTGCTCCACAAAAAAAAAAAAAAAAGGGAGCTAACGCCCCAGCCCAGCTCGGATGCCAACCAAGAGCTCTCTTTTCCATTTTGTCAGGTCAACCTAAAAGTTTAATTGCCGAAGTTTAAATAAACGAATACTAACCAAAACACGGAGTATTCTGAGGCTGATGTTACGGCAGGCTCTGCCCTGCAGGTATGGGAAGCTAGCTTTCCACGATGCTTCTGCCAGTCTGGCCACAGTGCTAACCAGTCACTGGAGTAACAGGATCCTATTGGAATATGCCCATCTAGTTGTGTCTACTGATGCAGCAAACAGCTCTACGTGCTGCAGGAGACCCAGATGCAGGCCAACCAGGCCCGTGGGGCTTCCTGTCGGTTTGTCTACATTGGGCCCATTGGAATAAGTTGTCCCCTCCGCTGCTGTCTCTCTATTAGCAGTCTCAGGCAGGGCCATTCCGATTAACCCTTCAGAGCCACTCCACTCTGGGCATGCATGTGCTCTGTTCTTTTTGCTGATTTAATTAACATAATATAATGGAAATAAAATAATTGAAGGGGCTGCCACTTCAGAAAAGATCATCACGGGGCTGCTTGGGAGGCATTGTTGCAGGGTTTCCAGGCAACGCCAAAGAGGCCCCGAGAGGGGCTGGTGGTGGTCCCCGAAGCAGCCAGACGGCTGGGCCTCACCCCACAGTCCCGGCACAAGTAGTCCAGGCCTGGCTACGGAGACCTAGAAACACATGGGCTTTTCTTATGGCTGTCTTCGAATCTGCGTGTTTTCAAGTCCTAAAATATAATCCCTCACTTCAGAGTACCATGAAAATGGGCACAGTGAAACCAGACACGTGGATTTCCTCCGATCCAGACACCTCACACAGAAAATTAATAACAGTTATTTGCAAGTGTGAAATCACACTTTGTCTTCTAGAAAAGAGATATTTCTACCCAAAAGAGTAGGACTTGAATGTAGTTTCTCAACATGATTTTCAATGGATAGCATGTGTGCGTGCATACGTGCGTGCCTGCGTGTGTGCGTGCGTGAGTGAGTGATTTCTTAGGCTGCTGTCCACCTTGGTTTGGTGTTTGTCGTTTTTTCAGATTATCTTTCACTTTTGCCTGAAACCTGGCGAAGCTGGCTGGCCAGCGACCTTCTGGGATCTAGCTGACTCTGCCTCCCACACACTGGTTTTACAAGTGTATGCCATCTTGCCCAGGTTTTTTATGTGCACTCTGTGGATCAGACTCAGGTGGTCATGTTTACACAGCAGACACGTCATCAACTATGTCCCCAGCACCCAAAGGATAGTCTCTGAGCTGGAGAAAATCTGGATTCTCTGAGGCTCTCTCTCTATGTAGTGGCTGAGGGTCTTGTGGGTCATTTCAGTTCCACTGCATCCCTCACTGCCCGGAAGCACAAGAGCAGTGAAGGGAACTCAAGACTAAGGCTCCACCGGAGGCTTTTGCAGACCAGTGATGCCCGGTTCTGGTCCTCTGATGGAAAACTCTGCTCCAGGTCATGGGAATCCCATACCAGGTCACATTCGTCTTGTGCTTTCGTGGCTCCTCAGGCAGATGGAAAGTTCTTTGCTGCTGTTCAGGAGAGGCCCAGGCTGCTGATGAAGGGGAAAGAGTGGGAGAGCGAGAGATTGACGTTCACTTGACAAGCCGACACCACAAAGTACCACAAATCCTTCATTGCAAATACCTTTAAAACCACTCCAGCCTGAAAAAAAAAGCATGCTTTCATGCCTTATCCAGTTAGAAGTGCATTTGCAGGCTACGAGTTGGAGGCTCCCTGAAAAAGAAAATGCTATGGTTTTGTCAGATTTTGCCAAGTCATAAAACAGAAGCAAAAAAAAAAAAAAATCTCCACTGCTCACGAACAAAGATTTTGAGCATGCCACAGTCATTTTTGATGGTGACTTTTCTTAGAGTCGGAAAGGCAGAGAGAAGGTTTCAATTGCTCGGCACCTCGCTAATGTCCCTGCCATCTTGGTTCCTAGTAATTAATTCAGTGTAATGGAGAAGTCCATTATGCTATATTAATGCCACTTGTTATAGAAATGGCTAAATTAATTAATGCAGATGGACAACAGATTCATTATGATAAACGTTTGATAAGTTCCTCAGTCGCTCTCCAAGATTAATTTGGCTTGAGGTACCCAAAACGTGGCTTAGCTCCCCACAGGAAAAGAGAAGCTGATTACAGATTGGAAAGGAGTGTGAAGATCAGATTTGAATTTAAAAAAAGAGTGTAGCAAAATTAAAAAACCTCTCCCCTCCAGTCCATCTGGATAGAGTAATGAACTTTACCTCTGACCTTGAGAATTTCACAATTTATGTCTCCGAGTGATAGGGTCTAATTGAGATACCCTTTCTTCCTTTCTTTCTTTCTTTCTTTCTTTCTTTCTTTCTTTCTTTCTTTCTTTCTTTCTTTCTTTCTTTCTTTCTTTGGAGCTGGGGAGGGGAGTGGGTTTCTCTGTGTAGCCCTGGATGTCCTAGAACTTGATCTGTAGAGCAGGCTAGCTTCAAACTCAGAGATCTTCTGCCTTCCTCCCAAGTGCTGGGATTACAGGAGTAAACCACCATCCCTGGTTTTTCTTCCTTTCTCTCTAAATGTGTTTATTCTTATTACAAGTATGTTGGTGTTTCGCCTGCATGTATATCTGTGTGAACGTGTCGCATGCCCTGAAACTGAAGTTACAGACAGTTGTTAGCTGCCATGTAGGTGCTGGGACTTGAACCTGGGTCCTCTGAAAGACCAGCTAGTGCTCTTAACCACTGAGCCATCACTCCCTTGCCTACCCCCTCCCTTGCCCCATTCTGTCTTTTAACAAAGCTTTGTTGGTTGCATATAAGGAAAGAGGCTCAGTCATTACCCCTGACTTTAAGCAACTGGAACTGAGTTTACCACACATTCGTTCAGTGTGGCACATTATGCCTTGATTCTGAGCTTTCTGGTGATCATAGTTCCCCAGTGTCTCCCCAGGTCCAATCAGAAACCTTCAGTTCTTCCTGCCCCACCCCTACACCCATCATTAAGATTATTAAGTCTGATAGAGATTACCATCTATGCATCCAAGTTGCAGTATGCATGAGATTACAAAACAAACAGAGCTGAAAAAAATCAAAGACTATAAAGAGATGCTTTACACACAAAGACTGTTTTAAAAGAAGGAAAGTCATCCTACGAAACCGAACAAAGGAGAATGGTTTGCAAAAGATGTACATAAAGTAAACGAATATGTAGAGATGTTCTGTAAATTAAGCAAAATCCAATTAATATAGCCAAACACATTTTCCCTGTCAAAACACTTGCTCTTTTCCCTCCCTCAAATGACCATTCTTGCTGTCTATGAAAGGACTCATCCCTGAGTCAGATATGCTGGCCCAGAGGCCAGAAACTACAAATGTACTGACACTTTGGGAAGCCAAAATAATGAAGGACACAAAAGCTTTAGAAATGTCCATTCCGGGCTCATTTGGTCAGTTGGCCTTGCAAGCATTAGGATTTGAGTTAGGTTCTCCTAAATTTAAGATGTGTGTGTGTGTGTGTGTGTGTGTGTCTGTGTGTGTGTGTGTGTGTGTGTGTGTGTGTGTGTCCCTGGTAGTACTGGAACTCTGTTATGTAAACCAGACTAGCCTCAAACTCAGAGATTTGCCTGCCTCTGCCTCTAAAGTGCAAGGATTAAAGATGTTTGCCACCACACGTGTCAAGGTAGATGATTCTTGAGGGTGGCAGCTGAGATTGTGTTCTCTGGTTCTCTGGCCACACTTCCCCCTCCCCCACACACACATACAATGCTGATGGCTCTTCAGCCAAGAACTACATATCAATTCTAGGGAATAATTAGAGACACAGAGCAAAGACATATGCATCGAGAGCTTATTACCACATTAATGTTAGCATTTAAAAAAAATGAAGAGACATTAAATATCAAAACCTTGGGGAACTGTCAACAGATTTGATATGTCTCTTGATGGCCCATTTATTATACAGCCTCAGCAACATCCGTGGAAGATTTCCACGGGTGAAAATGCCTACGCTGATGTACGAGAAGAGCAGGCTAGAAACCAGATACAGTGAGACTCTAATTTTGTTTTTACTTTTCCAATTTGCAGTTTATTCTCAACATCATAACAGAAATTCAGGAGCCCCCAGGCTTGTCTGTGATGTCTGCGCTTGTGTTATTGTGTGCGGCCCTTTGGAATCCACCCCGGCACCGCTTCCCCACTTCCTCCTCCCCACCAACAGCTTCACCTCCTAACATCCTTTCGGCCGTGTCTCCTCCCTGTTTGCTGCTGAATCTTCCCATGTTAATATGTGATTCCCTCATCCTGAAATGCATCACCTCCCACCAATCGCTTGTTGTTGGTCACCTAGAAATGCCCGTGAGCCACTCCAATCATAAATCATGAAACTAAGTGAGCCCCTAAACCGGGTCAATGGTATTGCTGGAGTGTTCCCACCCCACAACCAGTGTCCCGGTGCCCGAGGAAGCGTGACTCTGTGCTTCCCTTCCACTGAGGGACTCTTGGTGAGAGGCACGACACAAATGCAGAGAAGCGAAGGTCCCTTCAGATCCACGTCATAGCCTCTAGAGCTTTTTCAGAATCCTCTACCAATGGGTGGCAGATGTTGCCAGTCGCTCTTGGACTTCCACCAGCACCTCGAGGAGAACTCAGACCACAGCAAGCATTTCTAGAACCAGTTATGTCCCCAGCAAGAGAGAACACCCATGTAAGCTCTGTCTCAAGGGCATAGATACTCAGCAAGGCCAGAGGGATGCTTTGGTTCCTGGAACCGTCTTGCTTCCTCCCTCTGAAGTTTGATCAATTTTCAAATTTCAAAGGCTTCGAAAGGGCTTAGCAGAGGACCACAGCTAATGAGAAAGGAAGAGCCTGACTTCCAATCAAACAGACAGGGATCATCTGTCTGAAAGATTCCCTCAGAGACGTGGAAACAGGTGTCTGCTGCAGTTTGAAGGCCTGGAAGGGGGTGGCTCCCAGACAATGGGACCGCTTGCCCACCCACGCCCCGGAAAGTCTGCCTCAGACAGGTTCCTGCAGGAGCCTGCAAAAATGCTTCCCTCCCTCTACCACCCACTTCCTCTCTAGCCTCCCCAGGATCCTCCCTCAGCCCTCCCTGAAGTCAGGAATGAGATCCTTCCTCTGTCTCTGTGTGCCAAGGGCCCTGCTTAAACGCTCTAGCTCTGCAGTCCGTAACTCCCAAGGAAGCACATTTTCATTAAACCATTCTGGCCAGCGTCTCTTTCGTTACAAATTAGCCATTCCCGCCATAAGTGAGGAAAACAGACAAATGAACCCTCCAACCAGGTCAGTGGCGTTGGAGTATTTCCACCCCACAGCTGCCTGAGCAATTTGCCTCTTCACCTGTAACATTCAGAGCGACCTTTCCTGAGCTAAGTCTCTCTGTCAATCTCCAAACTAATCCTCACCCAGCTAGCCCATCTGAGCTCTCCTGGCAGCCTCAGAGGCACAGCCACATGCCACGAAACAACCCTACTCACTCCCATCTGTTGTCACCAGCCACGCTGTAAGGGCCATGGGAGACCGAGGCAGGCCATGAGCACCCTGCCCTCCTCTCACGCGCATAGACTGTCAACAGACATCTCCAGTTGCTGAGAAATAGCACCCAACAAGTCACTCAGCTTTCTAGGAAAGGTCCTGTCTGATGACAGCCTAGAAGACTCTGAACAGGGAGCTGGGAGGTGGGGGAGAGGGGATGAGTCAGGCTGGGAAGCGCTTGCCTTCAATCCCTGAAAGCCACACAGAGCAAGCCGAGCATGGCATGGCGGTGCAAATCTGTACTCCCATCACCCTGGAGGCAGAGACAGGCAGATGGACCCCGAGGACTGACTGGCCAGCCAGCCTTGCCTACTGGGCAAGAATCCAAGCCAGTGAGAGAGTCTCTCTCAAGCAAAACCAAACTGTACATCAAGTGAAGAAAGATAGCAAAAGTTGTCCTCTGGCCACCACACGTGTGTGTAAACATGTGCACCTATACATGCATACACAGCATACACATGCATACACAGCATAAACAAAGAAAGAAAAACCAGGAGAGATGCTATATAACGACTATATCTACTAACTCATTTTTAAAAAAATTTTCATCTTACTCTCCAAAAATACAAGTTAACGATTCCTTAGCTACAGTTTCAGAATCTAAAAAACCTCAAGGTTGGAGACAAGAGCCGAAGAGTGAAGCACATTTGGCAACAAGACCCGATTCGAGCTGTAGTCACTTATAAAACACTGGCAGCACTGAATCTGTGCAAACATTAGGCTACACTTGCAGAGTTATATGTTTGGCTGCAAAAAATATTAAGGTATTAATTACAAGATGCTCCCGGGATCCTGCTAGGGGTGTTGCATAATCAATGTGCAGCAAGTGAATATTTCTTGTTCTAAAATGCAAACACTTCTAAATTCTGAAGCCATCTGGCTAGAGTGGCTTCACATAAGGGAATAATACAGCGATGCACCTATAATAATGTGCCTGAGGTGTCAAAAGTTCCTGTAGGTAAAGGGTTGTATTCTGAATTCTCTCTCTCTCTCTCTCTCTCTCTCTCTCTCTCTCTCTCTCTCTCTCTCTCTCAAAACACACACACACAGAAGGGATTTCCCACAATTCTTTGCTTCTCCCTGTAGAAGAGTATATATATTCCTGTCCTTTCCAGTGGGTTTTGAATCGCTCCCTGAAGGACATTCTCTGCTCCTTTGGCCAAGCACAGGGAGCGTGTGCCAGTTTTTCATCACTGTGGAAAAAAAAAAAAAGACTGAGCAAAGCTGCTTTGGGGAAGAGAGATGCATTTTGGCTCATGGTTTTAGAGCATTTAGTCTGTCTTGAAGAGAGTGTATAGAGCTGACTGGTGGGTTGGGCACAGAGACAGACAGGAGAGGCCTGGAACAAGATATATCCCAGTGAACTACTTCCCTCAGCTGAGCCCCACCTTCTAAAGCTTCAAAATTCTACCGAAATGTCCTTGGGTCATGAGCCTGTGGTACTGCATAGTCAACATACCAGGCAGACTTGGCACTATGGTTCAGAACCATTCTATGCCTCACTAGACAGACACACACACAGAGAGACAGACAGATGACAGACAGATACATACATACATACATACATACATACATACATACACACACACACACACACACACAGAGGCATGCAACAAACAGAAAAAGGGTAATTTCATAAATTATGTTTGGACCCATGTTCACAGCAATAATATTAGAAGTATTTACTGCAGGTAAAATGCAGAACAGCCCTTACATCCATCAGTGAAGAAAATGGGTAGTCAAATCGTATAAATGCAAGAGAATATTAACCAGCTATGAAGAGGCATGGAGTACTGATAGATACTACAGCATAAATGCATCTTGAGAACTAATGCTGAGGAAAGGGAATCAGACATGAAACTCATTCATGATTCCCGATTCCATTAAACGAAACCTTAAAGCTAGAATAATACAAAGAGATGGGTCTCAGATCTAATGTTAGAGGGTAAAGGAAGGAACCAGAGACCAACCGCATAGCAAGGGTGGGAGCTCCCTTTGTGGTGATGAAGACATTTAGTTCCAACTAAATGGTGGTTGTGGTTCTACCACAGTGCCTTGCACAAAAGTCACACACATGTTTGCTCTTCTGCAGTTACTATCACATCACACCCATGTCTCTTTAATTTTAAAAGGGAGATGAAGAAAAATAAATTATTACCAGTTCTAGGACCTCACAATACTCTCTACAAGTGACCAAGAATGGTCATAGGCAGTCAGGAAGGACCAAAGGTACCTGGAATGTCTAGCTATCTTCTCTATCTTGTAAAAACTAGACCACAAGTCTAAGGACAAGTCATCATTGTCTCGTGAGGCAAGATGTCAACATTACATGAACTGCTGGCTGCATCTTGCAAGCAAGATGTCAGACAGTTTCCATGACTTACCTACCACTTCCACAGAGATAGGTGCTAAAAAAGTCCTGAGCTGCTTCTTTGTCACGTGGCTGGCTCTGACATCTGCTGTGGTCATTAGGGTCCTGCAATGCTGAGACACAGCAGTGGCCTTGGGAATAGCAGAGAGTCCCTGACATCCCTGAAGTTCTGAGTATTGTTGACACTGGAGACACCATGCCAGGAGATAACAGCATGGCTAAAGAACCCAGTCCAGGCAGAAGTGCCAAAGACCATGTGGGAGAGGATGAGTCTGTAGATATAGTGGGGGCTCTTTGTGCTTAAAACTTTGTATTACTATTCAAGGACACAGAACTGGCCATTGGAGCCTGCATCTTTCCAGGAGAAAGACATTAGATTTGTAACAGGGTCAGCCACAAAGGAGAATTTGGCGTTTGGAGACCTGAAATGAACTATCCTAGAAGTCAGACTTAAGGGCAAAAGGATCAGGAAAGCAAAGGAGAAAGTCAGAAACGGGTAACTGGAAAAACCACAGCTCCTTCCTTGACCTCAAAATAGATTCTGTGAATGTACACATGTTCATGTGGGTGGCTCATTCTTGGGCGTCATGCCTCAGGACCACTGTCCATCCTCCTTAGTCTGTTTTGAGACAGTCTCTTACTTGTTTCCTGAATCTCTGATTTCTCTAGGTTGGCAAGGAGCCCCTGAGATACATCTGGCTCTGTCTCCCCAGAGGGATTAAGAGCACAAGCCACTACCATGCCCGTTTCATTTTCGGGCATTCCTAGGGAACATACTCAAGACTTCGTGTTTGCACAGCAAGCACTTTACCCATCTATCCATCTCTCTATCCCTACAATTGGCAGGAAAAGGAGAGATCTCATTGTGTACATACAGATGAGCTGGTGCCTTCAGTAAAAAGCCCGTCATGGTCTTCAGGAGACCCAGCTAAGTCAATCCTGTGGCTGCCATAGAAGTTTCCTTCCACACATGCAGGGAATGTGGAGATCAGCTTGAGGGGCACCCAGAGACACTTTGAAGGAAACCTCCCATCTGCAGAAACGCCTAAAGCTGCTTTCACAAGATCTGAGAGATGGAGAGAGGAGAGGGTGGGAGATCTTACTAAAAAGAAAACAACAAAACCAAAAATCCTAGCCTGACTCACCTCACAATCAATTCTTTTCCTGTTATGTCTACTTTGAAGATTCAGTACAAGTATAAGACATTTCTATGTTTCTCTACAAGAAAAAATACCTTTTAATTTGGTCTTTTTTGTGGGTTTTTTTTTCCTGTGAAGGGATTATACAATGGCTTGGCTGAAAAAAAAAAAAAAAAAAAAAACCAAACAAGATAGGCTGTGCATGAGCTCAGTGTAGTGGAAGGAATAGTGGCTTATCTCATCAGCTAAGTGCTTCGGCATCACCCAGTCATAAACAGTATATTCTGAAACATAGGTTTGCTTCTGCTAGCTTAAAGAATTCAGAAACACAGTGTAGGCGCTTACTATTTATCATGTCTCCCATAACATCAACTGGAATGTGCTTTTGACATAAGATGCTTCATTAGTGGAAGCATCCAAAAGTCGAGTTATAGAGCTCCAGAGCAAGAACTCAGTATCAGCTGCTAAGGAGACTAATACTTTTCCCCATTAGAAAATCTGACTAGCAAAAGGCCAGAGAGTATGTAGGGCCAGACAGAGCTTTTTGTAAGCCAATGGCCAAGATGAGTGAACAGTAGGTCCTGGATGGTAAGGACTGCTGGGGACTGGGAACTGTCCATCTGCCCCACACACATGAAGTTGTCGGACAGTTGATGCAGTATGCTAAGTAACAAATAAAGGCAATGTCAAAAGCGGAATCCTAGGGGCTGGGGAGATAGCTGAGCGGGTATGAGCAGTCACCACTGCTGGGCACTGTTCTAAGAACCCGTGAATATTAACTTCCAAGCACTGGTGAAGAGGTCCCGATCGCTGCATGTTAGGCAGGAAGCATCCGATGTCCAGCCCGCTGATGTTCTGTATACAGTGTTTGCAGGCTTAGGCTCCAAGGCTCTGAAGGCAGCCTGCTCAGCATCCTCCCTCTGGTGAGCACTGTCCCCTTCCTGGAGCTTGCTAAACACTGCATCCTTCTCTATCCTCACCGGAGTTCCTAGATTCTCACACCCTCATCCCAGGAAGCCAAACCCAGAGAAGTTCTGCGACTGCCCTGCTAGAGGAGTGCAATGGGTGGGTGGGACATTGGTCACCACAGTGTCTTATTCATAGTTCTGGTGTCTTATTCATAGTTCACTGTCTTTCCGTCCTCCCAACCCCCCATCCCCCGCCAACGCCCAATGAAAATGCTCAAGGTCTCAAGGGATTCTGTCCTCAATTTCTTTGAGGGGAAGCGAGGGACAAATGAAGCAGCTTCTGGGAGGCTCCTCTCCTTCCTGTATAAGAGAGAGGCATGCTAGGCAAGGGTCCCTTCAGAGGGAAACTTAGCATCTCATGCGCTAGGCTCATGCTCCAAGATCTAGGGACTCTGGAGTGACAGAAACCTCCTCCACTGCGAGTAGCTCAGCGTTCTTTCCACTGTGGACTGTGCCCAGAGAGGCAAGCAGAGTCTAAAAGCAAGAAGGAAAAGTGAGTGAAGCAGAGAGGAAGCCAAGGGGAAGGGGACGGGATTCCTGAAAGGTGAGGCACAGAAAGAAAATCTGTTAAAACTTGAGCGGTGTGTGGCCCAGCTGCTCACACCTGTAATGGCAGCACCCAGGAAGCTGAGGGAGGCAGATCTCAAGTTTAAGGCCCACCTGGGTAACATAGCAGAACCGTCTCAAAATAAAAGTTTGAACAATTAGGTCATAGCATAGTGGCAGAGCGCTGGTCTGGCATGTGCAAGACCCCGGATTCAATCCTTGAATCATGTGGCTGGCATTATTTGGGTACGCACATTATGCCCTCTAGATATTGGTTTAGAGGGAATGATGGTTTTCAAGTGTGTCACACACATTCTTCCTACAAAATCCCATTTCTGGATTCAGTACCTCCCCAGTTTACTTTTAAGAAGGTAAGAGATTTGCAAAACGTTGGAGCGGCTAAAGAAAACCTTTCATACCTGAACAGAACCTCCCATTTTGGGGTCAGTTTCACAAGGGGACTGGGGGTAAGGTAAATAGTGCTGATTTTTATCCCTCTAAAAATGTGAAATAATGAAAATATTTAATGTTTGAAAAATGCATTTACAGTTTGAACACTGTGACAATTATTGCCTTACTCTATGTCTCCTCCCAACCTCCCCCTCCCCCAGAAGCCAGGTTTGGCATGGTTCATTCACACAAAATTCTTGCTTGGGGATGTACACTATGGAGATGTAGAGAAGGCATTAAGTAAACTGCTGGCCGTGTCTCGCAAGCAGCAGAGTACTAGGAGCACTGCTTCCTCACCTTCCTAATGCCGATCCTGTCCTGCAACTTCTCATGCTGTGGTGACCCCAACCATACAATCATTTCTTTGTTAGCAGTTGGTGGTACACACCTTTAACCCCAGCACTCAGGAGGCAGAAGCAAGCAGATCTCTGCATTCCAAGGCAACCTGGTCTACAGAGTTCCAGGATAGCCAGGGCTGTTACACAGAGACATCTGTCTCAAAAAAAATTTTTGTTGTTATTGCTTCTTCATAACTGTAATTTTGCTGGTTACGATTGTAATGTAAATAAAGGATATGCAAAATATCTGATATTTGACCGTCAAACGGGGTGGCAACCTATAACTCGGGCTTAGAGCTTTGCAAAAGAGAAACAAATTTTGAAGCAGCAAAGGAATTGTTCCCAGAATATCAGTAGACTGTGCTGGACTCGAACTCGGAGCCAGGAATTTAAAAGTCTACAGGCCTTTATGCACATTTCCCAAAAGAGTGTTGAGTGTCCAGGGGCGTGGTTTGGGATGAAGTGGGATAGTGTATGCTTAAGAAGAGACATTGGTGCAGTGCTTGTGGAGGGGTGCAGGAAGCACCAAGTTCCATCCTCAGCACCGCCAACATCAGCAACAACAAGAATAATCACAGGAAGAACAGTTCTTTCCTACGTCTTGCCAAGAGCTAACGGGATCCAAAGTCTTCCTTTGATTGAAGCACAACAAAAAAGGAAGCAAGCGTTACAGAAGGTGAATTTTGCTGTTCAAACACATCCGGCCCAAGGCCTTGTTTGTCCCGCATGTTTGGGCCGTGCACGGGTACTCAGCAAGCCCAAGCTTTTGGCATTTCGGTTTGAGAATGTGGGGTGAGTTTATTGGGTTAAAATCGGCTTTGTTTGGGTTTGCACCGCCCTTGTTCCCCGGGAGCCCCACATGGGACGCCAACATGGCCTGGAAGAGGGGCATGTCAAGTGCCCCCCACCTAGCATTGTTGTTGCGCAGTGAACTGAAGTCTCCGAGGGGAAGGGGGAAAAAAGGAATTCCTCACTTCCATCCTGACTGGGATTCTCCTTTTCTTCAGCTGCTCCAAGCTGCAGTAATCCGTATTCACCGCGCCCAGCCCCGGGTTCTCCGGAGTTCTCGGGCTCTCTGTCATTGTAGTCTTATCTGCCCCTGCTTCTTCCAATGGCGCTTCTTGGGAGCTCTTTCACAGAAAAGGGGTGGGGGAGGCAGCCCCATAATGGCCGGCGTGGCCCCTTTCTTCTCTCTCTCCCTCTCTCTTTCTCTCACTCTTTTCTTAAGCTTTCCGAGGGAGCCGGCTATTTAATCTTCCCGAGCTGTTCAAGATGTCACTTACCTCTGATGGTGGGGACAAAGGAAATACTTCCACAGTGAATGCCGGGCAGAGCTGAATGCCTCAGGCTGCTTTGAAGAGGGTTCTTGGAAGTCTGTTTCAGAGAGTGGCCTGAGCCGATCTTTTTTTTGTGCTGTGGCCTGCGTGCCTCCCAGCCAGCCTCACCAGAGGCGTTTAGCATAAAGGACAGTGAAGGGCTTTGTCGTCAGAACTCAGTTCAAATCCCAGCTCAGGCTTGGGCAAATCAATCACTTAATTGTCCTGAGCCTCAGTTTCCCCCTCTGCGAAGATGAAGGAATGGCGGCATCCATTTCCATCTCTGCAAAGTATGAGTGTGAACAGTTCCCGTGTGAGCTTATTGGAAGGTACACACGCCCTCGACTTCCATCCCTGGAAGTCTATGCTGTAATTAAGTGATTGATTATGTAAGTTCCTGGCAACGAGTGGGCTAGCCTGTGGAATTTTGGAAAGGAGTACGAAGTTTCACCAATGGATGAATGAGTGTCAGAGTCAAAGGCTCACAACCTTTGTCACCTTTGACCTCTCTCCCACATCGAATGTGTCACTGAGCCTTGTCGGTTCTGCATGGGACAAGCCAGTGTGCTACTGCACCACACCGGTCAAGACAGGCTCAGAAGATCTCCTCAGTGAGCAGATGAGAGGGTAGCCCGCTGCTCTGGGATACGATGCTTCTCATTACCTACGGAGTGAAAGGCAGATCTTTACCTCACTGCCAAGGTCTTTGAAGATCTGCTCATTTCTCCAGCCTCTCGACTCCCCCCCTTCCACAAACCCTGCACGTCAGCCAGGAGGTGCTGGGCCCACAGCATCCAAGCCTTTGTGCATTTTTCTGCAGCACGGAACAAGGTCTTTCCTTCCCATCAGTGGGCACTCAAGCCTCACCATCTTTCCATGCCCAGTTCCTCCTTGTACCACATCCTTTCCCTCTGTGACTTGATTTCTCTCAACAAACAGCTTCCTCATTGCCACTTGAGGAAGAAACTCAAGTCTCTGAGGTGTGGATGCCACTGTTCCTGCCCTTGAACTGAACGTCATGTATTGGGTGTCTATGTTCCTCTTCTTGCTTATAGATGCCCCCACCCAACTCCCAGGAGCATTCTGAGGCGCCTGCTCGCACCCACATATCTTGGGGCCCCATCGGTGAAGACAAATTCAAACTCTAATTGGCTTTGAGCACAAACTGCAGAACAAAACACTTCCTATCTGGTGTGTGCTTAGCAATTGCATGTCACACGCTTGTGCAGGAAGCAGGCCCTGTTCCCATTCTTCAGGTGTCAAAACTGAGAGCCAGGTAGATGCGCCCAAGCCATACAACACGAATCTAATGCATTTCCCACCTTCAAAGCAATTCCTTACCCAAAATCAAATGAGACTTAGATGTAACCTAACCGAAAGAGTATTTTATTGCTCGGGGACAATACCCATCTAGGTAAATGTCCCCAGGCCAGTCTAAGGACCTCCCCAGTCCTGAACTAACCTGGGCTGTGGGCAGCTTATCCCCTGTATATGAAATACACATCACACACCTTCTCCGAGACCCGGCACACAGCCAGGGCCAGCAGACCCTTCCCGAGCAGTGTACAACTTTTCATTTCCCATATCAATCATGAGAACAAGTTGAAGTTCAGATAAAGGCAGCTTGGTTTCCCCTAATTGTTCAGGATTTAGACTGACTGTTTGCACTGCAGACTGCGGCCACTGGGTTCCCGGCGGGGGGCTGTGGCCAGCTCTTTCTCTAACAAACCCGTGTTCATGCGTCCATTCAGATCCATCACCCTGAGATAAACTGTGAATATTGCCCTTTGTCGCCGCTGCATTCTTCCCGGCATTGTGGGGGCACTATTTACGGATTTAAAGGTTCATTTGCACAATTCTTTTGTCAGCAGCCCGGGCCACAGAATGGTGAAGCGAGGGCTACCTCTCCTTTCTGGGTTACTGCCCCAGCTCTCTCTGAGCAGAATGGACATGCCTGCCCTGGACTTAGCATGAAGAATGTCATTTCGAAAATTACATTTTTTAAATGACCTGTCTGCTTCCATGGCCGGGGGCGGGGTCACCAGTTCACAGAGGGCAGGATTTAGGTGTTGTCCCTACCCCTTCTATCAGGAGCCTTTGAACAACACAGAGTTAAATGTGGCAAGCCATAGAGAAGAGCATCATGACCATGCCCTGGAGTGAGCGCTTCGTGCTGCGGACTCTCTGCCCCACCCTGCTCAGGCTGCTTGCTTTTAGATTAATCTCACTACTTCTTTTTTCAGAGAAGGAAACTGAGCCTTTGAGAGTGGGGGGGGGGGGTGTCACACAATCAGAAAGAGGCAGAGTAGAACTTCCAATCTAGGGCTTTCTGATTCCAACCTGGGAGGTAGCACTGTCCCCTGCTATTTCTTAAGTTTTCCATCGGAGGATCTAGGGCTTCTAAATAAAGCAGTAGGGTTTGAACCAGAAACAAAGCAACCAGGAGATGCGTGTGGCCAGCTTGCAGAGAACAGAAGCATGCTATTGTCTCTGTGACTCCCGCAGCTCTGGGACCTCCCTCGGGGCCTCCTCCTCCTCCTCTGGGATCTTACTCTGTTTTCAGTGCCCGGGAGTGCTGTGGAAAGGCATCCTGTCCCCTTTGTGGTGACTCCTAATTACAAGCCCTGTCTGCTTCCCCCAGAGTGTAAGCCCCCTGAGGATAAGCGGGATCTTCCCTCTCTGGGTTTCCAAGGTCCAGCTTCAACCCCGATCACAAACACATAGTGAACGCACATTGCAGATGAATGGGTGAATGGCTTTTGTGCAGTATGGGGGCTACATCCCCTGGAACTCTCACAGAGAAAAATAATATTGGGCATGGGTAGCCACAGATCGAACAGCTCTGCTGGAAAATATGGGAGCAAAGAAAGAGGTCCAGACCTTTCTTTGAGTCTGTGGGCTTATTTGTAAAGGGTGAAAGGGGAAAACAAAATTTAAAAAAACAAGGAAATATATATATATACACATATATATATTTGCCCAGAGCCTCAACAAGTGCTAATCTGACTTAGAATAAACTTGCTTTTACCTCCTTTGTGAAACTATCCCAAACTTTCTCTTACTCACAGTGCAGCTTGAACCACATAAGTATCTCTGCTTCATACCAGTGACTGAAAGGAAAGGAAGAAAGTATAAAAGGTGAGTGAGGGAGTGTGGCGGGAGGAACCGGAAAACACAAAGGGTGAGCTCTTTGCCTTTTTAAACTGAGCCACAGGGGGACTAGAGAGATGGCTCAGTGGTTAAGAGCACTGACTGCTCTTTCAAAGGTTCTGAGTTCAAATCCCAGCAACCACATGGTGGCTCACAACCATCTGTAATGAGATCTGACACCCTCTTCTGATGTGTGTCTGAAAACAGCTACAGTGTACTTATATACAATAAATAAATAAATCTTTAAAAAAAAAACTGAGCCATAGCACTTTTATTTGTGACAATGTGATAGAGAATTGCTATATTTTTAAAAGTGTGTGAGTATGTAGTATGTGTCTCATATGTATATAGTATGTGTGCATGGAGTGTCTGGGGGTAGTATGTGGGAATGTTTAGTATGAATAGTGTATGTTTGTAGTATGTGTGTTATGTGTAGTGCATATGTAGTAGTATATGTGGTAAGTATGTGTAATGTAAAGGTATATAGTGTGTGTGAATACTGGGTGTATAAAGTCTCCATGTACTGTGTGTGTGTAGTGTGTGGACAGTGTGGACAGAGTGTGTGTGTAGTAAGCATTTTGTAGTGTGTATGTAGTATGTTTGTATAGCTTGTTGAGATAGTATGCATATAAAATGTTTGTAGTTTTATATGTAGTGTTTATGTTTGTACTGTTTTGTGTAGTGTGTGTATAGTGTGTTTGTATGTAATGTGTGTGGGTAGTGCATGTACAGTTGTATGTAATGTCTGTATAGTGTGTATGTAGTATGTATATATGCAATATGTATGGGTAGTGTGTATATATGTTTATTGTATAGGTAGTGTGTGTGATGCATGTGTAATATGAATGTGCAATGTGTATAGTGTATTTGTATAATGTGTGTGATATATATGAGGTAGTGTGTGAAGGTAGCCTATGTAGAGTGTGTATATAGTGTGTATGTAGTATGCTTGTGTAATGTGTATACAATATGTTTGTGTAGACTATGCGTAGTATATGTGTATGTAGTTTGCATGTATAGTATATTGCACTGTTTATGTATGTAGTGTGTGTATTACTATTTGTATATGTGTATGTTGTATGTTCATATGCAAAAATGGGGGTATATAATATATATGTAGTTTATGTGTATGGTGTGTAGTATATATGTATGTATAGTGTGTATGGAGTGTATATATGGAGTATGTATGTATTATATATAAAGTGTGTGCATGTAGGATGTGTTATGTGTATGTGGTGGTCTGTGTATATGTGGTATGTGTGGGTGGGAATGTATATAGCATGTGTGCATATAGTGTGTATGTAGTGTGTGTGGTGTATATATAATGTTTTTAGTATGTGTAGTATGTGTGTTTAGAGTATTTGTATATGTAGTGTATGTGGTGTGTGTGTGTGTGTGTGTGTGTGTGTGTGTGTGTGTGTGTGTGTGTGTGAACATGTGGAGATCAGAGGAGAACTTCCCAGGAGTCTCTAAGTTCTCATCTTTCTCCCTGAGACAGGGTCTCTCTTATTTGTCACTGCACAGTATATTCTAGCCCAGCTGGCTCACAAGATTCCAGACAATTTTGTCTCTGCTTCCCATTTTGCTTTAGGGTTGCTGGGATTACAGATATGTACTATAGCATCCTGCTTTCTACATGAATTCTGAGGACTGAGATCAAGCCAGCAGACCTTTTGGACAAGTGCTTTTATGTACTGAGCGATCCTTCTGGACCAAGAACTACTGTATCTTCCAAGTCCCAAAGAATTTGAAAATGAATAATACTGTGTGAGATTGCACAATGGAGTTATGTATTCAATGCTAACTAGATACGAAGGACACTTTTAGGATCCTGTAGTGCTTCTGGACAAAGGTTAAGAGTGCATGGTATTCTTAAAGGTTGTTCTCACTTTGCTTTGCAGAGCCCTGTGGGGTCTACACTCTGACCTAACACAGTGAGTGACAGTTTTACAGTACATAGGAAATGCATCCATTTTCAAGACTACACTGAACCTGAAGTATAGACACAGTTCTATACAAAAGAAAGTTGATTGAGAAGACTGTTCAGTAGGTAAGGGTGCTCAGCACACAAGTGTGAAGATGTGAGTTCAAATCCCAGCATTTATGTCAAATGCTAGGATTGACTTCACATGTGCTGCCATGGCCGTGTTGCAGAGGAGCTAATGACAGAAGGGTCAGTGGAGCTTGCTGGCCACCAGCCCAGCTCCAAGTTCAGGAGAGAGCCTGACTCAAAGGACTAACATGGAGGGTGGCAGAGCCAGATGCTCACTGCCCACCGTCGGCCTCTACATCCCACATTTAAAGAAAAATTAGTATATCTATTCTTTCACAATTTCAAACACAAATGAAAGGTTCTTTGATTATTACCTTCCCCGTTACCTTTCCTATCTCACCCCATCCCACTTGAACCCCTTTTCTTTCCAACATTTCCCCTTTCTACTTCATATTTTATTTTTGTTGTTTCCTTTGTGACACACTGCCTTTAATCAGGGCTGCCTACTTGAGCATGAGTAGTGAGCTATTTACTTAAGCAAGAGCAACTTACTAGTGGCTACGTACTGAAGTCTATGTCTATGACCCTCCTTCCCCAATCAACCATTAACTGTAGTTCTTCTCTCAGGAATAGAGATGTGTCAACTCCTCCCCAATCAGTGGTGAAGTGTTAATGGGCCCAGATGTACATGCAGCCACGGTTGCTGTGGGCCCATGGGCACAATGAACATGTCATATCCAGAAGACAGCAATGGCGTCATTCCTTCCCATCTTCCAGATCTTACATTCTTTTTACAGCCTCTCCCTCCATGTATCCTAATCTCTGGAGTGGAGAACTAGAGATATCCCATTAAGGGCTCAACAGCTGTCCCAAAATATGTCTTAACAGTTACTTATTCTCAGTACTTTGAATAGCTCTGAGTCTCTTCACATACTGTTATCACTGCAGACAGGGGTTTTGAAACTTGCCGAGTCATCAGTACTCAGGGAGCATCTGGAATTCTGTTTTCTCTTGGTTTTCTGGATGCAGAGATTTGCAGACAAATGGGTCTTCTGATATAATGGTTTATGCTGTGTATATTACCTAGACCTCCTAGAAAAGTCCAACCATCTGGGGAGGGAGGATTATCTCTGTTGTTTTGTTTTGTTTTGTTTTTGTTTCTAAGTATGTCCTCAATTGTATGGCTGTGTAATGAAGTATCACAAATTAGGTGAATTAAAACAAAAGAAATTTATTCTGAAATCTAGAAATCCAAAATCAAGCTTGTTCCAGGTAATTGGTATATGATCTCTCATTTCCTATTCCTAATGTGGGAAACTACAGTTTATAGCTGTGATAGTTTGTATATGCTTGGACCAGGGAATGGCACTATAAGAAGGTGCGGTCTTGTTGGAGTAGGTGTGGCCTTGGAGTAGCTGGGTCACTGTGGCTTTAAGACCCTCATCCTAGCTGCCTGGAAGCTAGTATTCTGCTAACAGCCTTGAGATGAAGATATAAAACTCTCAGCTTCTTCTGCACCATGCCTGGATGTTGCCATATTCCCGTCTTGATACTAGACTGAACCTGTAAGCCAGCCCCAATTAAATGTTGTCCTTATAAGAGTTGCCTTTGTCATGGTGTCTGTTCACAGCAATAAAACCCTAATTAAGACAGTGGCTAACTCATCCTAATTTCTGCTTCGGTCTTCATACAGCCATCTTTCCCTGTGTCTCTTGGTCCTAATTTTGCTCTTTCTTCCTTCAGATTTTTCATGTTTTTAATGACTCAAAATAGTAATGTGTATTTACGGAGTATAGCCTTTTAAGACATGTATACGATGAATACAATTGGATCAGAGTGATTGGCTTATTTGTAATTTTCATTCTATGTGCTGGGAACATTCAAAACCTTTTCTAATTATAAGATACACAAATCATTGTAAACCCCAGTCGTTCTAACGACCATGGCTCATTAGCATTATCTTTGCTCTTCAAGAGCCCCTAGGCTCTGAAATTACACTTTCTTATCACTACCTCGCCTACATTTTTACCTTTCTGCCATGTATCAACCTCTCTACTTCTGTAGGGGCAACTGCTCAGCCTCCACACCCATATGGGAACATGTAGTGTTTCACTCTGTGGGTGTGTCAATGTCTCTAGGATAACAGAATCAGAAGTATAATATAAATATCTCTCTCTCTCTCTCTCTCTCTCTCTCTCTCTCTCTCTCTCTCTCTCTCTCTCTCTCTCTCTCTCTCTCCCCTCCCTTCCTCTGCCCTGCCCTGCCCTCCCCTCTACTCTCCTCTCATTTCTGAAGTGCATTGATTAGAATAAGTTACAAGCTGTGGTCCAGCTAATCCAACAATGCCTGCCCATAAATGGAAGGTCCAAGAATCCAAGAGTTGTTTAGTCCACGAGGCTGGCTATCTCATCTGGTCTTCAATATACAGAGGAATCCCAAAGAAGTAGGCTCTAATGCCAGTGAAGGAATGGAGATGCTCCTGGGGGTGAGAGCCAGCAGGCATGGTGAGAAAAGCATCCTTTATTTAGGCTTCCAGCAGAAGATGTGGCCCAGTCGTCACACCTTAAAAGATCTGGATTAAAGGCATGTTTCCCCTCCTCAAAGATCTGGATTGGAAGTGGATCCTCCCATGTAAATGACTTAAGCATTTATCTTATCTTAATATTTATTAAGCAAATATCTCTCACAGGTGTGCACAACCATTTTTGAATTTTAGTTAATGTCTGATGTAGTCAAGTAGACAACCAAGAATAGCTGTCGCAATCTGGTTTTTCATCCATGTGACAAATGCTTGAGATAAGCAACTTAAAGAATAGGAGAATATATTTAGGCTCACGATAGACCAGGTTAACTCACTCCAAGCTTTGGGCCAACATGAGACAGGAGTATGTGATAGAGTTTTAGCTCATGATATTCAGGAAGCAGAGAGCAAAAAGAAAGTACTGGGGGGGGGGGGGGGACCAGGTATAGCCTTCAAAGCCATTGTTGATGATTTACGTCCTCCTACCAGCTCTCATCTCCTAATTAGCAATTCAGCCACAAATGCAAATGATGCATGATTCCAGTGCTGAAGCTACTATCTTCTTGATCCATTCACCTCCACCAACTATTGAGCAAGTCTTGGGAGATCCTTCATACCCAAGCCATAGCATGCAGGTCTGTTCTTCTGAGCCTGACATTCCTATCAAACATCTTCCATCCCATTTGTTGTTCAAATAACAGAATTGGATTCTTTTTTATAGCTAAATAATATTCTATCCTGTGTAAAGATAGTGCGTTCCCCTTATCTGCTCATCTATTGCTAGACGTGTGGAGTGAAATGATATATTGACTATAAACATATGGTGTAGCTATCTCTTTAATATACTGATCTCACTTCCTTTGGCTATCTACTCAGTACTATGAGCAAATCATATAGTCATACCTGTTTCTGGTTTTTGAAGAGCCACCCTTCTGTCTTGTGTAATGGTTGTACTTTTTAACTTCCCTACTAACAATTGGAAGTCTCATTGCACTCTCACCAACATTTGGTGAAACACCCAATGCACTTCCACCCCCCACCCCCCAACCCCTACCCCATCCCACCCCCACCCCCATCACTTTGGTGGTGTTATTACTATTTGTGCCTTTGAGTCATTGAAAAACTTATAAATGATATATCACAGTGGCTTTGCTTAGCATTTCCATAATAGCTCATGATGTGAACATTTTTTTCTGTGTACTTGCTGCTACTTGTCCAACTTGTCTATCCAGGCTCTGGAAAGAGAATTCATGAGGTAAGAGCACTAGCTGCTCTTACAAAGGACTATGATTCCCAGTACCCACATGGCAATTCACAACCATCTACAACTCAACTTCCAGGGGGATCTGAAAGCCTCTTGTTTCCCAAGGGTACCAGACATATACATGGTACACATACACAGAGGCAATCAAAAATGCTCATACACATAAAATAAAAATAAATATTCTTTTAAAAATGTCTAATCAGGTCATTTGACCATTTCTTTTTTAAAAATGGTTTATCCTGTTTGCTTGCTTTTACAACTTCATCTATTTATTTATATTATTCATTCTGATTATTCTCTCCCCCAAACAGCTTTTTACTGCTGCAGCATCCCTCAACCCCACTTGTACCCGGACCAACCAGTCCTTTGATTTTGTCCTATGACTGATTTTAGTTGGCCAGACCCATCTGTGTGATCATTGGGTCAGAACTATCCATTAGAACCTAATGGAGTCACCAATTAGTACAGAACTGAGGGCAATAACTCTCTCTCTCTCTCTCTCTCTCTCTCTCTCTCTCTCTCTCTCTCTGTGTGTGTGTGTGTGTGTGTGTGTGTGTGTGTGTGTCTCTCTCTGTCTCTCTGTCTCTCTCTCTCTGTCTCTCTCTCTCTCTGTCTCTCTGTCTCTCTCTGTCTGTCTCTCTCTCTGTCTGTCTGTCTCTCTCTCTCCCCTAATCTACCAGAAGTAAATATCTCAGTAGTGAGGAATGAGGCCCTCTGAGCCTTTTCCTCCATCCATGCCTGACTCGACAGGCGAATTTTTGTTTTGTTTTGTTTTGTTTTGATTTGATTTGATTTGATTTGTTTTTCTTGAGACAGGGTTTCTCTGTGTAGCCCTGACTGTCCTGGAACTCACTCTGTAGACCAGGCTGGCCTCCAACTCAGAAATCCACCTGCCTCTGCCTCCCAAGTGCTGGGATTACAGACGTGTGCCACCACCGCCCTGCAACAGGTGGCTTCTTACACGGACCTAGTATAGACATCCATCACTGCTGAGCTCATGCTTGCTCATTTGGTTTTGTTGTTGTTGTTGTTTTTGGTTTTGTTTTTGTTTTGTTTTTACTTTATCTGCATTTATTTTATGCTGAATTTATTCCTGTGCCATGAGTTTTTGTTTCTTCAGTTTCTTCTGGGATATCTTTTTCTTCTGTGCAACCTCCTCTTCTGGCATTGGAACAATCTGTTCCTTCTCAGTGAGGATCGTTTCAGTGTGGGAGTGGGAGCTCATGTGTGGGTTAATCCGGCCATGAGCTCTGTAGGTTCGTCGACACATCTCAGGTGCCTTGTTCACAACACCTGAACACCTGGATGTGTTCAACAACTAGAGAATCTACGTCTAAATCCTTAAGTCCAGCATTGCTCTCTGCATTTTTAAGCATGTGCAGCAAAAATACAGCACTTTTTTTTGGCCCTCGTCCCCATATCCAGCCCCACTGTTTGACCTGGGCGCACCGACCAACTCCATGGTTACACTGCCGGAATGGCACACATTGCTTCTTTAAAGTAACATCCTTCAGATACTTGGTGGCTTTGCGGATATACATGGCCTTGATGGTCTGGGCAGTTTCCCGGGTGTTCTTAAACTGAACACGAAGGTTTGAACCTCTTGATTTGCATGATTTTGCGGGGTTTTCTGGGTCAGGAGAGTATCGAACAATCTTCACAGGTCACCTCTGGCCAATTACAGGAAGAGCTTGCTCATTTTTAAAAACAACTTGTTTCTTGTTGCTTTATACATTCATATTCCAGAGATTATTCTCTTAGCAGATGAGTAGATTGAAAATACGTTCTCTCTCTTTATCTTCCCCCTTCTTATAAAGATACTAGTCTTGCTAAATTAGAAATTGCCCTACAAAAATATGGCCTGATGCTATTAATAAAATAAAAATACTTTACTTTCAATAGGGTCATACCTATTTAGAAGCAGTAATAGCTAGGGCTTTAAGATACCTTTTTCAGGGGAGAGAGCAGCATTATAACCTCAAAACACTGAGTAAAAATGTTCACTATAGAATTTGAAAGCATGTAACTATAAAGCTTGGAACCAATTGTCCCATCTACTCTTGTGTTCAGAGTTACTCTTGGTGCATGCACAATGGGAAGATTAATTTTGGTTCTGGCTGTGCTACAGAGAAAATAAAGTTGCTTATCTAAGGAGTGTCCTCACACGGTCCTCTTTCCGAAGTTTAATTCCAGCCCATTTTTGAAAAGAGGTTAAGAAGTACAAGCCTGTTGACTATAATGGTAGATAATTTTATTCTAAGCTATAGGTGGGATTGTGAGTTCTAGGCCAGCATGGGCTACATAACAAGTTTAGGCCAGCCTGGGCTATATAAGGAGACTCGGTTTCACATCCACACCCAACCAGGCACACACATACAAAAAGAGAGACAGAGACAGAGTCAGAGACAAAGAGACAGAGGAAAAGAAAAAGGATAGAAAAAATAAGCTACAAGCTGTTTCCTAATTTTTTAAATATTAGGGATGAGACTAGATGTTATGAAGCCATTTCACAAACACCTACTGTGTGCTTACATACATCTACCTTAGGGATAGGTGGGACCTAGGAATGAGCCCAGATCCACATCAGAATACAAGCCCCGAGAGCTCCATGCTCAGTGCTTTGATTTGAGTGTGATTTGTCCAGCTGAACTCATGCTGGAGTTTAAGCCCTAAAGTCATAGTTAATGCTATTAAGAAGGTAGAAACTTAATCCGCCTATTGTATTTAAAGGTGGGGCCTATGGGTAGTGATTAGATTATTAGATTAAGCCACTAGGGTGGAACCCACCCACCATCCCTCCCATAAATTAATCCTAATAGCTCCATAAGGAGAGAGGTACATGCAGAGACACACAGGTTGCCTAGCATGATATGTTGTAGTTAGGAGAATCTTCTCTAGAGCCTGCATAATGTTACTAGGCCTTCTTGCTTTCAAAGCTGTGATGTCAGCTGGATGTGGTGTCCTATACCTTTGATCCCAGCCCTTGGGAGGCAGAGGCAGGTGGATTTCTGTGATTTTGAGGCCAGCTTGATCTTACCCAAATTAACCCTAAGGATAGATGAGCTCTAGAGAAGAGCCTGGATACGCATCAGAATCCCTTGCATTCAGAGCCTCTTGCCTAGTGCTTTGATTTGAATTTGATATGTCTTGCTGAACTCATGCTGGATTTTAAGATCCAAAGTCACAGTTAATGAGTTCCAGGCCAGCCAGGGCTACATAGTGAGACACTGTCTAAAACAGAAAATAAAAGAAGTAAGGAAGAAAGAAAAAAAACTTTGAAGTCAATAAACTCCTTTCCTTTATTAACTAGGGTTCCTGAGATATTTTGTTACAGAAATAAATAGCAAAATAATAATATACGTACTAAGAGAACCCAGATGACTCCCGGAAGAACCAAAGGTATGCTAAGCAGGTGGAAACAGAAAAGCCATATTATCAGAAAGAACATTTGTTCTGTTTCCACCCATTCACAGGTGTGAGTATAACCCAATTCCCTATGGATGTTACCAAGCAATTTAGGGGTTTTCATTCGCCTTTGGAGTGGATACAGTCACAGGTTATGCCATCAGGGAAGTATAGTTAGAACACCTCACATCCTTAAATCCTGTCAGAACTAGAAACCCAAACAGGCTCAGGAAGACCCAACCTTGGGCAAGGCCAGTGCAGTCTAAGGCCAGGCAGGAAACAAGACAAGGCCTTAAGCTTCATATCCCTGTGGGCCACTTCCTGCCACAGAGCTCCGTCTCCTGGGGCTTAACAACATCAACACAGCTCCATCAGCTAACAACTAACACTCAAAGACATGAGGAGCCTGTGGGAGGATATTTTACATCCAACCTGAAAATATCCCAAGTGTTGTCTACCTTCTGAGCCATCCAGGACAGTTTCTGCCTACCCCTTTTGAAAATGTTCCTTTCTTTAACTATTATTTAAAGACTTTTTTTTAATTATATGAAGGCATGTTTGTCTGCGTGAAAACATATGCACATGAGTACAGCTGCTGGTGGACGCCTGAAGAGGGCGTGAGATCTCCTTGACCTGGAGTTATAGGCTGTTGTAAGCTGCCACACATGGGTGCTGGACTTAAGTCCTCTGCAAGAGCAGTACTTGCTCTTAACCACTCCCTTTCCCCTAAATGTTTCTTCCGACAGTTTGCTGGTTCATTGCCTGGTTCATTGCTTTCTAATAGTCCCCTCACAGAACAACATTCCCTGTTCCCTTTGCATGTGTCCTCTACCTATGAGCTCTCATTACCACGTGGGCTAGGGTACAGCTGAAGGGTCTGGAACCGACTCTATACACAGCCTGCAGCTTCAGAGTCATTCATCCCCACATACTGTGAATAGATTGAATATGGCACATCTATACACACCATGAACTAAAATAATCTAGAATTGTTGGAAGGTTAAAGAAAAGAAATGATTAAAAGTATCTCACCTATGGCAAAAGCTCAAGAGATGGGCCTGGTCTTTATTCCTTTATTCTCTGGATCTGTCACTAACATTTACTGAACACCAGTAGGACACACTGGACTGTTTTCAACTAAATACTAAAGTGAACAGAACCAGCCATTTTCATGGGTTTTTTATTTTTTTAATTTTGGAGTTTACATTCTTCTGAGAAGAAAACTGACTCTGAAGAAGCAGGGATGTGTACTGGCTAGAAAGAAAGGATAGAACATAATTGCCTCAGGGTTCTGAGACAAAATGTCCAAGGGCTCTTTTAACTAGGTGGTCAGGGAGCCACTCTGAGAGGCTCACGAGGTTCTGAAGGATCAGGAAGATCCAACCTTGGGCAAGGCCAGTACAGTCTAAGGCCAGGAATAAGATGGGCATGCACCAATGGACCAAAGGGGATTCGCCATGGCAAGTTGTCAGGTGAAAGAGGTGGAAAGGGTAATAAGATGGGCAGACGCATGGCCGTGTAGGACTTCGCAGCCACCATAGTGACTAGATTTTCTCTTAACTCTGGTGGGTCTTAAACAAGGATGTGATGTCAGATTGTTCTGGGTTGTCTGGAGTCAGGGACAGGGGTTGTGGTCAAGGAATAAGAGCATGCTACAAGGCAGCACTGTCTCCTGGTACCTTCACTTGCTCACACTTCTCTAAAAAGGTCTGGAAATCTTGTATATATTTATTTCTCATAGTTCCGAAAGGCAGGAGAATCTAAGATCCACAGCACATCGGTTGATTCTGGGTCCAATCAGAACCTATTTCCTGGTTCTGCCTTCTCACCTTTTCCTCACCTAGGGTCGGTAGGCAAAGTGGTCTCTGATGTCTCTGGTAAAGGTTTGAATGGCACTTGTGAGGGCTCATCTCCACAATCTAATCATGTCCTGGATGTGCCTGCTCCTAAGAGCATCCCCTTGGGCATTAGGATTCAATGTGTGATGGAGAATGAATATACTCATTGAAACAATAAGCCTTAGCTAAGAGATGCAGGTGCACCATCAAGATGGCCTGAGAAGAGTTCAGTTGCAAAGATGTCATGGGGATGGAGATTAAGGAGGAGTAAAAGTTCAGGTTAGAGCCTGGGACATGATCTTTCACAGCTTCAAGAACAATATTCTTTAACCAACTAAAGAGACTTCATAAAGCCTGGATGTAGTAGCACACTCCTGCAATCCTACCATTTGGGAAACAGAGACTGAAAGGCCATGAGTTCGAAGCCAGCCTGACTATATAGCAAGACTTTGTCTCAAAATCATAGTAATGGTAATAATGATAGCAATAGAGACTTTACCAAGTGAATTGTGACATTGATGGGACCTAATAACCAACCTGATAGTTTAGATGCACATTGACCTTCAAAGCTTTCTTTCACATAAATGCAAGACATACAGAAGACTTAGATACAGGAACATGGTCCTAAAATTCTAGCCCTTGGAAGACTGAGGCAGGAGAACTCTCATAGCTGTGAGGTTAGCCTAGGCTCCACAGTTAGTTCTAGGCTAGCCTGGGCTATAGAGTTAAACCTTGTATGGGAAGAAAAAAAAACCCACATAAGAATAATTCTGGATGCTTCTATGGTGAAAAACATGTCAGCTCACACATTCATCATATAGCCCATTAGAATCTTGGGATTTAAATTTCTACAGTTCTAGAAACTGCTACTTATATATTCACTTCCAAAACTAACTAGCAATCCATTTTCTCTGAACATTGACTGATTCTCTTAACTTTCTGTTTGATGCCATGCATTGAGATTCACTGCTAGATCACATGGAAGCACAGGGTGTCTACAGAATCTATGTCATGTGAAAATAAAATACAGGTCATCTTCTCATTAGATAGAGATGAAATGTTAAACCAGTATCTTTCTTTTCCCCAGACAAGGGTTCCATTTCTAGACAGAAGGAGTGACATCTCTGTTACGTAAAGCTCCCGGCCAGGAATCAGAAAACTTGGATGTCCTTCTCCACCACTGACTGTGTGCTTCCCTCTGGTCCTCACTCTCCCCGTTCACTAATACTATAGAATTTCATCTGTGCAACCCCACAACCTTGTAAATATCACCTGAGCTTTCAAGTTTATAAAGTACTTTGAAACATGGTTGCATTGAGCCAAAGAAAGGGCTTGTTTACCTTGTTTGCAGCCTATATCTGACAGCACTCGCCCTGGGACATGGTTTTGTACTGTTATTACAGGCCTGGAGATGAAGCAGAACACCTGTGACTTCCTGCCTACGCCCTCTCAGAACAGTGCCACTGGGCTAGACCAGCTCCAGGGAACCCCACACACCCAAGAGGCAAGCTCTAGGGGTGCCGGGGTGCCAGGCTGTGCTCACTAGGCCCCCTCTCAAGGTTTTGTGATTAAGACGTTCCGAGTGTGAAAAGTAATCACCTTAATTGTTGAAAACCCTCAAAGATTCCAAACTTGTAAATCATGAAAGGCCACTGTTTAGCGAGCTGGAATGCTTTTGAAAAAGGCCAGCGATCAGAGATTGGCCTCGTTAATAACCACAGTAAAACTTGCTCTTGAAGCTCAAAGACACAGCTAATTAGGGCAGAAAAATTCAACCTCAAATTGAGAGGGAGAGGGAGAGGGAGAGGGAGAGGGAGAGGGAGAGGGAGAGGGAGAGGGAGAGGGAGAGGGAGAGGGAGAGGGAGAGGGAGAGAGAGAGAGAGAGAGAGAGAGAGAGAGAGAGAGTGTGTGTTTCTGAAGTGTAAAAGCCTTTCTCCCTGAGAAGTGTGTCTAAGTCGATTTTGGATGCATTCCAAAACCCACTGTAAGACAAAGCCAAGACTGCAAAAATGTCAGGGTGGGGTTAATCAGCTGCAGAGCGTCTGTGTGTCCATCTGTCCAGGAAAAGGAATCAGGGTCCTTACCTCAAGGATTTTTAAATACTGAACTTTTAAAGGGAAACTTTAGGAAAACAGAAATTCTTCCACATTGCATTTTTTAAAAATTAGTAACACATGCCCATGGCCCAGCCCAGTTGGTATTTGTGAATTTATTGAGCATGGCTACATGTTGTGGATGATGAGATTTAAATAGGCGACTCCACTGGGCCCTCCCTGAAAGAAGTTGGTAACTGTGGCCCACCGCTGCCTGATACAGCCAAGAATCCCAACATATGTCTAGGTTTACCGAAAAAAGATTTTTCTTCCCCAAAGTAAAGGTCAGCTGTGGACTTGGAATTTGCTAGTTACGAAGATCAGACAGAGGTGTAAAGCTGTCTTATCAGGTGACTTGCAGACTGGCCCAGCAGCCCACCGTGCTCTTGCTATCGTAACAGTGCTCAAAGATTGGATCTATGAACGAACCTTCCCAGCAGAGAAAAAATTGGCCAAAGAACGCAGTTCAATAGGGTGACCCGTGATCCCCTGCTGCACAACAGAAGCAGCCTAAGTGCACAACTGGTTGACAATTAAAAAAAAGCAATAAACAATAAGCAGGCAAGGTGGCACTTGCCACCAAGCTGGAGGGCCTGAGTTAGAAGCCTGGAACCTGCGTGGCAGGAGGAGAGAGCGAATCCTACAAGTTTGCCTCTGGGTGCACACACACACACACACACACACACACACACACACCTTTTTTTAAGAGTGGGGCTGGAGAGGTAGTTCAGTGGTTAAAAGTCCTTGCTGCTCCCACAGAGTACCCAGGTTCAGTTTCTAGCACCCACATAGCAGTTCGGTCGTTAGTAGCTCCAGTTTCAGAGGTTCTCATAGCCGCTCATAGACTCAAGGGCATCAGACATAAGGTGCACATACACATACACAAGAGAAACACCTACACACTAGTCATGACTTCAGAGCTGCTCTGAGCCCAGTCCAGGGAGGGCAGACTATAGACAAGTGTCTGAAACCCAAATCACTTTAGTGCAGTGCTATGGGGTGTGCACCCTCAGGGGAGAGACAGACCTAAGCAGGGCACTCAGGGAGGAAGTATTAGGAGAGGCATTTGTTGGCCTCAGAAGTCCTGGCTCTGTGTGTTTTAGGATGATCAGGTCTCTAACATTGGAAAGGAGCAAAAGATGTTTCACAGAGCAGCAGTCTAACCCTGAAGCTGGTCACAAATATAGACTCAGGTTCCATTCAGACCTGAAGGACAGAGATTTTTCAGCAAAGAGAAAACTTCAGGCTAGACCAAACATAGACAATGGATTTTGTTTCAGAATGTGGACTAGACGGTTACTCGGAAGGAAGCAGAGACAGCTATGTCTCAGGAGCGAAATTGCCACAGCTTGTGCAGCCAAAGCTACAAGACTCTCTCTGCCTGTGTCTTCTTGCTGTACTGCTCCATTCCATGGGATAAGGAGGTAACAACTGAAAAGCATTTTAGGACCAAGGATCGACTTTTTTTAATGATAGAGACACTTCTCTAATTTTTGTTTTGAGACAAGGTCTCATATGTCCCAGGTTAACCTTGAAATAGCTATAGCTATATATGCATCATTTATTTATATATTATATATTATTTCTCATATGCTAAATATGCATTCATTATGTACATGCTATATGTAGCTTTGCTATAGTGGAAATGTTAGTATCTACATAGTGGTGCGTGGAATTGAACCCAGGGCCTCGCACTTGCTAAGTAAGCTCTCAACCGCCGAGCCACAGTCCCCAAGAAACCAAGAAACCTCTGACAGTGGGAGCGTGAATGCCTTGCTCCCTGACCATTTTCAGAACCCAGTGACTGACACAAAGGAAGTGCTTAATAAGAGTCTGTTGAATGAATGTGTAAATATTAACATTCCTACGCCTGATATGGATCTTTCTGGAGCTAATTTAAACTTTTATGTTTTCAATTAGAGTTACAGTCCCCAGCGATCCCCATCTCCTGCTATTTACACCTCACTCTCTGATGCAGGGTTGATTCGTGCGGACAACAGACGATGGCTGAAGCAGAAGCCAGAGGCTGCCGTTTCCGTCCACTTCTGTTGCGCTGTGCCTGTCTTATTCTTGGTCACTTACTCTGAGGAGAGTCATGGCATGAGCAGTCCCAAGGAAACACCCACATGCCGAAGATGCTGTCCCTGAAAGAGACTGAGGAACCTGCTGTGCTTCTGTCTGTGACAGATCCTGAATCCGAGCCACAACCAATTCCTGACGCTCAAAACTGTGGGCAAAAAATGAACACTGGGGTGTTTAAACTGCTGGGTTTAGGGGTGATTCCATTGGGGTTTGTGAAAGCAACAAAAGCAACACAGTGACTATTAGAAGGACGGTTGTTGGACTGGCTTCACCAGGGTAGGCTGGGTAGGCAAAAAATAATAATAATAAAAATAAATAAATAAAAATAAAAGCTGATCCCACACCGAGAGCACTGAGAGTCTGAGAATCCAGATTTCTTCATTCCATAAAACCTCAAATCCTGATATGGTACTGCAGATCAGAAGAGTTGCTGGCCCTCGGTGCATATTGGAGACCAGAAGAATCTGAATTCTCACATGAGAGAAGCAATACAGCAGCAACTGGGTAAATCAGCTCACACAAGCAGAGTAGGAGAGATGACTGATGGCACAAGCCGCCAAGAAGGTAAAAAGCAAAAGCTTTCCCCTCGAACCTCCTCTTCTCTTAGATGCCACCAAATGCTCCACATTTGGGATGGGTCTGCCCGCTTCAGTTAACCCTA
Organism: Apodemus sylvaticus; assembly: GCF_947179515.1. Lineage (NCBI taxonomy): Eukaryota > Metazoa > Chordata > Mammalia > Rodentia > Muridae > Apodemus > Apodemus sylvaticus. Next base: position 105,582,285 of record NC_067477.1, on the reverse strand, counting down.
TCAAGAACATCCACCACCGGGGTGCCCCCGCCCCTTACTTGTCTCCTGAGTCCAGAGACAATTAAGCTGAAAAACCAAGATCAACCAGCACACACATCAGCAGACAAGTTTTACACAGTTACTGAATAACTGCTGTATCCCGATGATGGTCTTGGTTAATGGGAAGGAGGACTCCATACTCACTACGTGTACCGGTAACAGGTAAAGAAGCAGCTGAGAGACTTTGTACATGCACTTCTGCCTTGAAGAGGACTGGTCTGTTTCCTTAGCAAATGCCATGGACAGCCTTCTCCTGTGACTGTGGAAGGAGATACTTCCTGACCAGGGCTCTTCCCATTGGACTCTGGACCAAGGAAGCCATCTCTCATTGAGCCCTAATGCTTTTTGTCCTCCTGCACTTAATTTTTCACACCAACAAACACAGTGAGACCTGTCTACAACCAGGTGACAAAACCTTACAAAAGCTTTGGGGGAAATACCTATGAAGAGTGACTACTACCTGTTGAGAAAAATTAACTTAACCCTAGAATACCTGTGCAGTTCCTGAACTTACAGTTAAGAAGAAAGCAGACTGAGTCCTAACTTGGTCCACTTTCAGGACATATTGCTGCCTAAGGTCTACCATGCACTTGTTCATCACTGCTGGGAATGGCCAGCTCGGAGGCAAGCCTTGCCTCTAATGGGTCCTAGCTAAAGGTCCGCACCTGCAGATGCCAGCCAATCAAATTAACCTGTTCTTCTATGTACAGTCATTGTTACTAGGAAGTAACTTAAGTGAGGAAGGGCTTGCATTCTGCTGGGATCATTTCATCGTGTTTGGGGACACATGGCAGGAAGCAAGGAAGGTGTGACAAATGGACTCAGGGAGCCAGCTGAGTCCTTCATATAAAGCTTCAAGGCCCACCCCTCAAGGATCCAATTCTTCTAGCAAGGCTCCACCTTGTAAAGGTTCCAGAACTTTCCCAAATAGCACCACTAGCTGAAGACCAAATGTTCCAATATGAGTCTAGGGAAATATTTCACATTCAAATCACAGTACATAATTGGGAGTACTGAGGCCCTATGGAGACAGTGGGAAGGGAATAATCTTTCCTACAACCTGCCAGTCAACCAGGAAAAAAAAAAAAAGAACCTCCTCACTGTGTCCAACTTTCTCCTCCTTTCAGCCAATAGGAAGGTCAAAGACAAAATGATACTCATAGTTATGAAGCTGGGGGACAAGCCAAGTCTGTAAGCACCTCTCAAATGTCTCCTGGGGAAGCACAAGACTTGCTTGCCTCTAGATTTAGCTCTCAATAAGAAGTATGTTGCATGTTTTGTCCCATGCTTGTAAAGCCTTAGAATGGGGAGTAAACTGTCTATGTATATGGTGCTAGGAGCTCCACTGGACAAGCCAAATGACCAGATGTTATCTTCATAGACCACTGGGTCCATTGTAGGACTTCTTGCATTAGACAGCTCTGTGTCCTAAGAGTGCTGCCATCTCTCCACCCAAACATGCATCTTGCCTTCCAATTTGGGGACCACCTCAGTGTTCTGGCCTGATACAACATTATCTTGTGCTTCTGCTCTGTGACAGCCCATCAGAGAGCGAGTAGCAACGGTTGTTTTGCCCCAAGATCATCTCTTCATCAACCACTCTTTATATGACATACTTGGAAAAGCTTTTATTAAATTTACATTCCTCCTCTGCTAGTCTACTTATGCTTCTTATTGCATAAAAAATTGGCATTAAACCTCATCCTCTAATGATGTCTAGACAATATGAAATAAAGCTGCGTTTTCAACTCATGTTTTTATCATAATTCTATGAGTGCAACATAGGTTTGGACTAACTTGCTTAGAAATTGCATCACCCTGTTCATGAGTGAAAACAAAATCAATTGGCTGCTTTCATATAAATGACTATTAATCCAAGTAACACCACACGACTCAAAAATTAAAATAAAATTTAAAAAAAAACACCAAGAATAACAAATTCTCTTGGTGGGATATCTCCATGCCTTGGTCACTTAGGACAATGTTTTTATAATTGAACAAAAAATATCTTCATACAAAATTGTAATAGACACCTGTATTTAAGATAATTTAAAATGCACTTAAAATACAATTTTATAGGTAGTTATAAAGATGAGAGTCAGGCAGCATGGTACATACCTTTGCTCTCAGCACTGCGGAGGCAGAGGCAGGTGGATCTCTAAGTCTGAAGCCAGGCTGGTCTACAAAGAGAGTTCTAGGGCAGCCAGGGTTACACAGGAAAGCCCTGTCAGAAAAAAACAAAAAGAAAAACAAACACCTAAATTTCTCTCAGTAGCTTTCAGTACACCACACTAACAGCTAGAATGTAAGGAGCCCCAATAGCAGATTCAAATGCAAAAAAAGCTATTTCCATGTCTCCTCAAGTGTCAAAATCCACTAATTCCTCATTTCCTCTCTTAGACATTATTCTCTATCTGTAGCCTTTGGATCTGATTGCCCCCTGGGTTTTAGGTCAATGTCTGTGTGACTTTCCCATAGACATGTGGATCTTCAGCTGTGCCAAATTTTACTCATTGCCTTAAAAACTATCTCAGGCTCTACATACCTTTTTAGGGGAATATTTCAGACATGTCCCCCAAAGAGTAGGTGATAAATTTCATTCCATCTATTCTGGCCCAATACTCTAGTCTCTATCAATTTTTATTGACATATTTCAGACATGTACAACCATATAAATGATGATATCATGATTATCCATCTCATTAGAGCCTCTGATCAAAAGGAATACACTTGGGTTCTCAGTGGGGCATTGTAGATGGCTTCCTCTGTAGCCTGTCTCTGTCCTAAAAGGAAATCATGTTTGGAACATGCTTGTAATCCCAGCAAATATCTTTGCCACCTTCCTCCCATATTATATTGTTTTAATTTATTTTGCATTGTTAAAACACTGATCAACTTTGGGAGGAAAGGGTTTATTATAGATTAAGTTTACAGATTATAGTTCAGCATCAAGGTAAGTCAATGCAGGAACTCAAGACAGAAACTAGACACAGGGACTGAAGCAGAGACCATGGAGGAAGAATGCTTGCTGGTTTGTTCTCTCTCAGCTACCTAGAGAGCAGGCCCAGCTACCCTGGGATGATAGCCCATACGAAAATGGGATAGGATACATCAATTAACAATCAAGAAATTAAGCCATGTGGTGGTGGTGCATGCCTGTAATCCCAACACTCTAGGAGGGAAAGGCAGACGAATTTCTGAGTTCGAAGCCAGCCTGGTCTACAGAGTGAGTTCCAGGACAGCCAGGGTGATACAGAGAAACCCTGTCTCAAAAAAGCAAAAAGAAAAAGAAAAAAGAAAAAAAGAAAAGGAAAGGAAAGAAAAAAAGGAAAAAAAAATTGCCCTACAAATAGGGCAGATAGATCATGCCTTTAATTCAGTACTCTGAGGTAAAGACTAGGTGGAACCCTTGAGTTGGAGGCCAACCTGGTCTACAAAAGTGAGTTCCAGAACAGCCCTGACTACACAGAGAAATCTAGTTTTAAAAAAAAAAATAAAAAAATAAAACAAGCAAAAAACAACAAAACAAAAAGAAAGAAAGGAAGAAAAAGAAAGATAAAAGATGCCCTACAGATATGTCCACAGGCCAATCTGACTGGATTGATTCCTCAATTGTATCAAGTTGACAAAAATTAACCAGTAAGGAAGCCCAGCCCCCCAAAGTATACATTTACAACTTAAAATCTGCACTTGAGGCTCAGAGAAGAGAGACCAGAAAGATTGCAAGAACCAGAGTATCAGGAAGTCTGCTGTGAGATTGCGTCCCCTAAGAAAGCCTGAGAAGCTTCAGTGATGATAACTCAACAATACAGTTACCCAAACAAGACCCCAACATGGACAGAACTAGACATCCTGATGTACAAGGAGGAAAACTCAGTGTCCCACCCTGAGACAAAGAACAATAGGTAAATGATGACTTCTGAGAGATGGAGAATTTAGTCTCTCCAAGGAATGCGCCTCCTAATTTGTTACCCAACAAAAATTGCTCAGCTTGAAATCATGTACACACAAGTGGTACAAAATAGACATTGTAGGCTGTATGTTTATGTGTGTAATAGCAACAATCAAGGCAATGAGGCCATCAGTTTGAGAAGGGGTAAGGGGCTGGGGAAATGGAGAGGAAAGAGAAAGGGAGAAATTATGTGAATATAATTTAATTATTTAAAAAAAGAAACCTAACCAGCAGACATATCATGTGTGTGGTTTTAAACTTCATTTGAATAATTTCAGATCCTGCTTTTTCCTTTGAGGCTTTTATTTCAGTCAAAACTGTGTTTCCATATTGATACATATAGCTATAAATTATTCATTGTATCTACTCTATAATAGCCCCAAATCTGTCTAGATATGTGACTTACTTGTTTTCTATTTGAGATTTGTAAGGACTTGTGTCTTAGAGTTTCTATTGCTGTTTCTATTGACAAAACTCTATGACCAAAAGCAATTTGGAAAGAAATCAGTTTATTTCAGTTTATAACACTCAGTTCTCCTTCTATCTCCGAGGAAAGTCAGGACAGAAATTCAAAGGAAGAAACTGGAGGAGAAGCCAGGAGGGAATGCTGCTTATTGTCTTGCTCCCCATGGCTTGCTCAGACTTATATCTTACCGCATTAGGATCACCAGCCCAGGGCCCATTGCACCCTCCCCCCATCAATCGCTAATTAAGAAAATGTTGCACAGACTTGCCTACATCTTCTGGAGGCATTTCTTCCATTGAGTTTCCCTCCTCTCTGATGACTCTAGCTTGGCTCAAGTTGACACAAAAACTAGCCAGCACAGCTTGTGTGCTGTCATTTCCGTTGTTACACATGCACTGGAGATGCTCTAGTCATGTGCTCAAAAGAGAACTGTTGTGTCGTAAGTCATGCTATTTTCTATTATAGCGGTTCGTTCCCTCAACTAATTCACCGAGTGACAGGATGGAGGCTAGGAGAGGATCCTGGAACTCCACACCCTCATTAGGGGGTCAACGGAGGTCAGGCTTAATTATTAGCCAACTCAGTCGCTTTGAGAAAGTTTCCTATTTGCCCCTCATTCGTCTTTCATCTTTGTCTTGTCACCTCCCCTAATCTCATGGTGCATTAATCAGAATGCCTTCTCCCCGCACAGGACAAATCATTCAGTGCAGATGAATCATGGAAGGGAAGATTAGTGACTGGGGAGCTGGGGAGCTGGCCAGCAACGAGGTCCTACATTGAGCCAAGAGCTTCCATCTTCCATTCTCTGCCACCTTCAACTCTTGTCAACTTGTCTTCTCAGAACAGTAAAGTTCCTGAAAGTCTCTGCCCTCTGGCCCTGCAGACTGCCGATCAGGGAACCTGGCCAAGGGCCTCCTGACCACATGGTATTCTTTTTATAACATGATGGTTAGAGTTGCTTTTATTCCTCTGACTAGCACTGTGACAGAAAGGAAAAATGAAGTAGTCATAGGCTTGGGGGTTTTGGTTTGGGGGGGGGCAGAATTGGACCTTGGGGATAGAATACTCCACTCCCCTAAGCACGTGAGAACACCAACACCCTACCCTAACAAATTCAGGGCCCTAGTATCAGGGAAGACAAGGCTATATTGGCTATTGGACAGCAAAGACAAGTGCCAGCTACAGCTAGTGAAGTCCTGTGAGACTGACTTCTCGAAACTTCCTTCATTCTGCAGATGGAGTTCTGGTCGCAGATGAGAACAGCAATAGATTTCACTGTGTTCTGACCCAGAGGACTTTTACCGCTCTTACTTTTAAATGTAGAGTGCCTTCCCCAGCATGCAATAAAGACACATGCTCCACTATGTTCATAGCAGCCGTATTTATAATAGCCAGAAACTGGAAAGAACCCAGATGTCCCTCAAAGGAGGAATGGATACAGAAAATGTGGTATATTTGCACAATGGAATACTATTCAGCGATTAGAAACAATGAATTCATGAAATTTTTAGGCAAATGGTTTGATCTGGAAAATATCATCCTAAGTGAGGTAACCCAATCACAAAAGAATACACATGGAATGCAATCTCTGATAAGTGGATATTAATTAGCCCAGAAGCCCTGAATACCCAAGGCACAAATTGCATAACGATTGACTCCCATGAAGAAGTATGGAGAAGGTCCTGATCCTGGAAAGGATTGATCTAGTGTTGGAGGGGAATATAAGGACAGAGAAAAAGGAGGGAGGTGATTGGATAATGGGTGGAGAGAAGGTTTATGGGACATATGGGGAGGGGGGATCTGTGAAAGGGAAAATCATTTGGAATATAAACAAAGAATATAGAAAATAAAAATAATAAAAAAATGTAGAGTGCCATGGGAATTTCTCATTCTCAGTTTGAGGGGGGAGGGGTGGTTTTCTGTCTGCAATTGCTCTGTATGTGTATGTATGTATGTGTGCTTGTGCAAGATCAGGTGTGTGTGTGTGTGTTTATTTCTACATGAATGCATGCATTTGTGAACAGGTGTGACCACACATGTGGAGGCCAACCTCAGATGCTCTTCCTCAGGCAACAAGCACCTTCTCTTCAGGCAGGGCCTCTCCTCAGACTACAGGTCACCACGCAGGTTATGCTGACTGGCCAGCGAGTCCCAGAGACCCACCCCTGTCTGCCTCCCCAGAGCTGGGATTACACACATGTGCCACCATGCCTGGCTCCTATACATGTGTTCTGGGGCTGGCTGTAGGTCAGCAGCTTGTGAGAGAAGTACTCTGTTAACTAAACTCTCTCTCCAGCCCTTGTTGCAGCTACTGCTCTCATGTGAAGAACTACTTTGCCTAAAACTTTTTTCTTTATCTCATATTCCAAACCATCACTGGAAATGGAAGAGATCCAACCTCCATTTACTGAGAATGGAAGGGAATCCAAAGCCCATTTAACATGGACTTTTATACCTGTGAAGAGATCTCTTCTACAAATGCTTGTAACGCTGACAAGAGAGTCAGCTCTTTCCAAGCTGTTATTCATTATATCCAGTTTACCTATATTCTTCCAGGATGACAATGTCTGACCTACAGTCTCCAAGTGTGTTGAAACACTTTTTTTCTATTCTTGAATATTAGTAAACTCACTAGAGAAATGAACAAACTTGCAAAGGAAGCAATTTTTTGTCTTCTTTTGCTATTTTTCTTTGAGATAGTCTTACTATGTATATTACTGACTTCAAAGATTTTCCCACTTTCTTTTCTTTTTTAAAATTTAACTTTTTTTTTGAGACAAAGTCTCACTGTGTAGCTCTAGCTATCCAAGAGCATACTATGTAGACAAAGCTGGCCTCAAACTCCGAAATCCACCTGCCTCTGCCTCCCAGTTGCTGGGAATAAAGCTATATCACCAACACCCAGTAATTAATTTTGTGAGGGCATGTTAAATTTCTAGAGCCCAAAGGAAGAAAAAGAAAACTGGGGATCTGGGCTAGAAAGATATTTCAGCAGTTAAAAGTGCATACTGCTCTTGTAGAGGACCTAAGTGTGATTTTCAGTGCCTTTATCAGACAGCTTGCAACATCCTGTGACTGCAATTCCAGGGACCCAAAGCCTCTGGACTCTATGGGCACCTGCACCCACATGTACATACCCAGGCATAGACACACAATTAAAAGTAAAAACTAAACCTATATTCTAAAAGATTTCAGAAAGAAAAGAAGAAAGGAAGGAAGGAAGGAAGGAAGGAAGGAAGGAAGGAAGGAAGGAAGGAAGGAAGGAAGGAAGGAAGGAAAGAAGGAAAGAAGGAAAGAAGGAAGGAAAGAAGGAAGGAAAGAAGGAAGGAAAGAAGGAAGGAAAGAAGGAAGGAAGGAAAGAAGGAAGGAAAGAAGGAAAGGACAGACAATAGACTTGCTATTGGTCCTTATGTCCTCCGAGACCAGAACCAAAGAGCCTTTAAAATTGGGACCAGAGACCAAATGTTTTCCTAGGCCCTGACTCATTACTCATCAGTCACATCAGTGATTAAATATTTAAGTGCCAAGGAGTCTGTGATTAAATATTAATTCTCAGCCAGTCTGCTATAAAATATTTAAGGACTGGTAAGTCTGAAGCATGTGGCTTTCAGCTCAGGGAGAAAAAAAAAAGGAACCCATCAAAAGCTGGATACTGGACGATGGAGCAGACGCAGGACGATGGGCCTGTGGGGAAGGAAGTGTCCAGGCTGAAGCTCACCCAGATGCTCTGCTACTCACCATTACATCTGTGAACTGTCACTCGGGGCTTCTTGACGTAAGTAACCCCTACCCTGAGATGAGGAATGAAGAGATGGACTTATTAGCATTTTAGAGATGGAAAGACTGAGGCTCAGAAAAGTTGAGGGAATCCACCCAGGCTTCAAATCCAGCAAAAGGGGGCTGGAGAAATGGCTCAGTGGGTAAAGTGGACCTGAGTTTGGATACTTAATAAGTGTGTGTGTGTGTGTGTGTGTGTGTGTGTGTGTGTGTCTGTTTCCGTGTCTGTGCATGTATTCAGTATATTCCAGTGTAGGATCATATGCTTCTCAGCACTAGGGAAATGGAGGCAGAAGGATCTTGGCAGCTTGCTGGCCAGCCGATAGAGCCAACCGGTGAGCTTCAACCTCAGTGAGGTTCTTCGAGTTCACTCTGACCTCTGACTCAAAAACCGAGCTAAGAAATGATTGAGGATGACATTTGAACCTTTAGCCTCCAGATGCATGTGCACCTACACACACACACACACACAAGAGAGAGAGAGAGAGAGGCAGACAGAGACAGAGACAGACAGAGACAGACAGACAACAGACATTTATCTTTGTTAACAAATTGTTTTCTTTTCAGCAACAGGAATTTCACAGGCAAAGAGTATTTGTCCAGCTATTGTATCTGCAAGAAATCATGTATTTAGAGTTTTAAATGTTGGAAATTTAATATAGGAAATTAGTCATAATGCATGAACTAAAGAAACTGGAAAAGAAATAGAGTAAGTGGGCATTTGTGGACTAGAGCGAGTGAGTGTCTGTGCACTGTGCAGACAGAAAGGGCGGTGTCTGGAGCTCAAAACAGCTCTCTTGCTGCCGAATCCTTCTGGATGAAGTCTCAGCTGGCTCTCCATCCAGATAAAAGGCATCTTCTCAACCAGAAGTGAGGCTGCTGAAAAGGATGGCCATTCTGCCGGTTGCCACTTTGATCCTGTTGCTACCACAGCATCCATAGGCACCTGATGACAACCATTCTGTCTCCTGATTGAGCAAAGCAGGGTCCTCTGGGCCCTTTCCTACATGAGTAGTCTCCTAATGATGACGCTCACCTATTGGCAGAGAAGTATGTCCCTGATGCCCAGAAGACCTACGAAATGTAAATTGTAGACATCTAACTCCAGGAGAATTTTTTTTACAAAAAATATGGGGGTGGTGTAGTGTTCTGAGGTGTCTGAGGAGAATGGCTCCTGCCTCACACTTTTCTCCCTAACCTACTGTGATGTGAACCTTCTCCTCCCCACACTTCTGCCACTGTGGACCGATCTACCCGACATGCCTTCCAGGCATCAGGAACCTGTGAAACTGTGAGATCAAGGTTAGCAAAGAAAAGCTCTACCTCCTTCTCTTGTTCTCTTCTTTTTGCCATAAGACAAAACACTTTCTGCCATCTGGTCTTAAAATATGAGTGGTAAATTGAATATGCCTTAGTCAATCCTGAAACAAACAAACAAGCAAACAAACAAATAAAGACATCCGATGGGTTGGTGGAGCTCTGGGGCTTCAAATTTGTTTCTAGTTCTTAAAGTATTCCAAATTGTTCACGCTTTGAGACTTGCAAAGGAAAGCTTGGAAAGAGAGTGGCTTAGGTGGCATTATGGGAAACTTGAACTTAAAGGTAATCAGAGATCACGGAGACAGCTTAGCTTGTCCATTGGGACTCATCCAAGTTGGCTCAGGCTAGAACACCACAAGCCTTTCTAATCACACAGGAGAACTTGTCCAAGTTGGCGTAGGCTGGACCACCACAGGTCCCTCTGATCGCACAGGAGAATCTGTCCGAGTGGCGTAGGCTGAACTACCACAGGTCCCTCTGATCGCACAGGTCTCCCAGGGTTCTCCCCATGCTACACGCCTGGCAAGCTCATCTTTCAAAAGAAATTTACTGCTGCTGTTCATTGTTCCTTATATATTCCTTTCATCTCCCCAGTGAAGAATAACATAAAGAGAATAATTCATCTCACATATTTTGGAGTTTATACAGTATTTTTAAAATATCCATTTTCTCCATTGATCCTAAAAGAACCCTATTGACTAGAAAGGCAAGGCAGTTATTGCGGCTCTGAAGGTGGAAGGCATACCAAAGTTGAACTTGCTCAAGGGCACACAGTGGTATATCTGCCCTTTAGGAAATTACCAGAATGTTTTTGCTGACTCAGCTATCAATAGAGAAGGGAATGGTCTAGATCTGAAATGTCCCTGCAGGCTTGTGATGTGAATGCTTGTCTCACTAGATGATTGTATTCCGTTGACAAGTTACTGGTTGAGGGGGTGTGTATGTGGAGGTTATAGACTGGCCCCTGGTTCCTGCCTGTTCTGTGCTTCTCAGTTTGCTGTGATGTGGCCAGCTTCTTCCTGCTGCCAGGAACTGAGCTACTCTGCCATGTGTTCCTCACCATGATGGACTGAAACCATGAGTTGAAATAAATTTTCCTTGCATTGTTTTTGTACAGTATTGCGGTCACAGTGATATCAAAGTATCTATTACGGAGTTATATTCATCATCCATTAAAAATCAGGGCTGAGGAAGTATATCGTTGAGCTTCAACAAGAAGCAAACTCAGGCAAGAGACAAAGGAGGGCGTGTAGGAACATAGAGCCTGAGAGGAAGGCACTGATTTTTTTAGCATATGAAGTAAAAGCAGCTCTCAAGAGTCCACAGAACCCTCACCACGCATTTTGAGGTCTCACAGATTCTAATTAGGCTGCTTCTAAAATTGGGCTGCTACTTCTAGAACTCCATCTCTTGCCTGTCATCCCTGCACAGTTGGGAACTGACAGAGTTTCACTCAACGCTAGTGAAAGTGCTCAGTGCTCAGTCCTTTCTCCGGGTTTCTGATTATCCAGTCTTTACCTGTCCCCCACTCCTGCAGGAACCTGTCCTTCCATTACTCTCAGAGTCTTACAGGTTCCTGCTCTCCCCAATATCTGTCCCTTTGACACTCCCCATCCATCTTCATATCAAAATGGAGAGTGCCTGTTCCCCATCCCTGATCCAGGGTGACATTCCAGACCAGTCACCACCAGGTCATTTCTCTTTCCCCTGACTGGGGCTTGCTTTGTGCTGACTCCACTCTACAAGGCTTGTTTTGAGACAAGGGGGAAGATGTGCAGTCTATTACCCTTATAAACCAGCTCCTTTCTTCCTCTCCCTGCCATTTAAAAGGGCCTTTCTATTCCACTGAACAAGAAAAGGAGCTCTAAGAGGGGAATTAACATCGCCCCCATTATATTGTCCAATTAACGCTTGTCCCGTCAAAGACTGAGTAGGAAGCCCGGAGCCTCCGTCAATGAGAACTTTTAATCCCTCAGGTAAATGCAAAGTCGCATTGAACACGATCAAAGGGCAGATCTCAATGTATTCTCTCCCCTCCCCCTCCCCCAACATGTATGGGACTGTATGTGGCTGCCGAGTTCTGGTTTGAATTAGTTTCAACCTTCCTTTGTGACCGGTTGGGTGAAAGTGTGGGGGATGCTTAGAGAGACATTTGAACCCTCACACCAAGGCTCTCCGTTCCCTTCTACACAAAGACATCAACACAGACAGGCTGAAATAATGTCGACCCCACCATCTTCTTTTCTAAAACTCTATTTCCTCCCTGCAGGTACTAGGCCAGGCACCATTATTAACAAAGTAAATTATGCAAATAACTAATCCCTTTGAGGGATGGAATTTGGGGGGTCAGTTTCCTCATTCTATAGAATGCTGGTGTTCATTGAGATCTGAACCATGAGAAAGTGAGGGACACAAAATAGGGACTTAAGCTAGAGGGCAGGGACTCTACAACCATTTTTCCTAGTCCCCACCCCCACCTCCCGCTGGGCCTAACACCTCCTTTCACATAGTAGGTGCCTAAAACATACTTGCAAATGACAGTGTCCAGAAGTATGATTTCTCTAGGAATTTGTTTAAGACTCAGACCACTTAAAAGTTTCAAATTTGGTTAGTAAGATTTTTTTTTTTAAGTAATAGAGGCAAAAGTAGGAGTGGCATGGTAAATTGGAGCTCAGGGTGTGTTAATCTAGAAAAAGTCATGCCGGAGGTTCCTGCCCACTTACTACGGATGACTAGCAAGACTGAAGGGGTGCTTCCTGGCTGCCAGGGGAAAAGAGAAATATGACCAATAGCACAACCTGTACTGTGCAGAGAATGGCTATTAGTACACACACTTAAGACCAACAATACAATATTAACACATTGAATGACTATGACAATACTAAGAAGCATCTATTAAACAGTGGGATGACACTCCTCATCCTGGGTACTCTGCCTGATAAATGGCTTCACAAAATTATGCAGAATGAGTATCAAGTGAGATTCCAAGCCCCTGGGATGAGCCTTAGTCAAGGTCTATAGAGCAGGCTCTTCTGTAGTAGAAGCCATCATGGGCCTTCTGGAGGCTGAAGCCATCAATGGGTGTCAGGGGACTGGTTTACAGCTCAGTTGCTGTGGAGACTTCTATGTGCCCATACCACATCCACAGTCTGAACCCATTGCTCTTGCTAGACATGGTTGTCCTAGGTAGCTTTGACTCAGACCCACTGTGCCCAAGAGAACAGATAGGTCAACACACAATGAACCAATCACCGTCCTCCAAGGCCATCAAGACACAGTGTTAATGCCAGATAGCTGAAGAGAAGACAGGACCTTGGGTCACCCAATCTGTGTATACTCTGAACCCCTAGCTGGCACTGACATCAGCCACACTGTGACCTTGCTCCTCATTTCTTGGGGCTTTGACATCTGTTCCTTTACTTGGAATGCCCTCTCCCCATCAAAGTCACACTTACACCGTAACAGATTTGGTCTATAAGGCACATTCGTAGAGAAACTGCCCTGCTTACCCTGTAGATACAACACACATGGGTTCCTCACTCCCAGTGCCCTACTGTCTTCATCTTTACCATCAAGGAACACTTACATATCTTTTACTATAATGTGTACTTTTAAAAAGAATGAAATAGCATGCCACATTAATATATATATATATATACACATTTATATATAAATTGTATATAATATATACACAATTTATATATACAATATACAATATATTTCTATATTATATATTGTATATAATATATATATAAAATACACATATTTTAATAAGGGTCTCACTACATAGCTTTGGCTGGCCTAGAACTCACAGAGATTTACCTGCCTCTACTTCTTAAGTACTAAGGATTAAAGGTATGCACAACCAAGCCTAGCCCTACATTAAAATATATTAAAGAGCTGGGCCTGGTGGCACATACCTTTAACCCCAGCACTTAGGAAGCAGAAATAGGTAGATTTCTGTGAGTTTGAGGACATCATGGTCTACAAAGTAAGTCTAGGACAGCCTTGGCTACACAGAAAAACCCTGTCTCAAAAAAAATGTGTGTGTGTGTGTGTGTGTGTAGATAGATAGATAGATAGATAGATAGATAGATAGATAGATAGATAGATAGATAGATAGTAGATAGACTGAACCTGGTGACACAACAGAACTGTAATCCCAGCTATTTGTGTGGCTGAGACAGGAACATCATAAGTTCAAGACCTGCTGTGCTACATAGTGAGTTCAAGGCCATCCTGAAGAACTTAGTGAGACACTATCTCAAAAATTAAATAGAGTTATAAATATAGGTCAGTCGTAGAATGTTTGCCTAGCAAGCACAAGTCCCTTGTTTTAATCATAGGTGTGTATGTATGAGCAACAACACATGAGTGTAGGATTCAGGAATAGACCAGGGATGGGGGTGGGGGGGTGGGGTGGGGGGATGGGGTATGGAGGGATGGAGGGGTGGGGGGGTGGGGGTGTCTGTAATGAGTCCTCCAGGTATAAAGGAGGTTACTGTGCATTTTTCACACCTCAATCGTTAGGGAGCAGAATTGGTACCTACTAATGTACTCACAATCTGTCTTTCTTTCACTACCCTTGCTTTCTGGTGCCTAGTGCCAGGGATGCCCTGGTGTATTGTGGTAGGCATGGAATACTCATTGAATGGATAGGGGAGAGGTGGAAACAGGTACCACACATGGAATAGTAGAGAAGAGACTCTTAAGCACATGGGTGGTCAGTTGTCTGGAAGATCAACTCAAGGCAGCATGGCGGGAGGCAAGCAGGAGTGGTCACTGAAGCTGAGAAAGCCCTCTGATCACAATCAGGACAATTAAGGGGACCATATAATTTATCACCCTAAATAGGACACTTTGGGGGTGAAAGGGAAGCTATTAATAATTACACCAGGGCAACAGGCATAAAATAGGACTGTCCAAGGCAAGTTGGAATTTATGGTCACCCTGTGATCATTAACTAGGAAATAGAGAGGCCCTCCTGCAGGGACATGTGAGCCTGGGCAGTGGGCATCCTATTTGGTTGGTTATATTCTAAGCTTTGCCCTGTAGGGGTCTCCAAGATTATATCCCACTGGATAGGAGGGAGCTTTTCTGAAAGGGGTGGATAGACATCATAGGTCATCCATCCTTGAAGTAGACCTCACACTAACAGACAATGGGGCTGTGGGGATAAAGCAGAGGGATTGTCTCTCCATGTTATCAGGGCCCATTCTGAGCTGAGAAGCCTGGGTAGGAACTGAGAGCACAGCCAGGGGTGAGAAAGGTGTTAGCAGCAGTGATTAAATGAGTCATATGTCCCAGGCACCCTTCATACAGGTCGGTACGTGTGAATATCCATAGCGTCATCTCAGATGTTGAACAAGGTCTGTTCCCAGTTCTCTAATAGATAAAAGAAACAGCCATTCACATCATATAGATCAGAACAAGAACGAAGCAATGGATCATCTGAAAATAGTAAATGAAAAGAATTGGTAATGTATAGACTTAACTGTAAGATTGATACAATCTAGAATCATTTGGAAAGGGAGTCTAAATCAAGAATCTTACCGAGCAGGCTGGCCAGTGAATCTCTGGAGGTGGAGGTGGGGGTTTGATTATATGATGTAAAATGTCCCATCCTACCATGGATGACACATTCCACAGGCAGAGGATCCTTGACTCTTTAAAGGTGTAAAAAGGATGCTAAACAATCAAACAACAAAGACATACATGCATTCACTTCTCTCCTATCTTGACTGTGAATGTGATGTCATTAGCTGCTTGAAATTCTGACCTAGACTTCCCTACAATGATGGACTAAAACCTGGACTTCTGAGCTGACTAACCTTCTCCCCTAAGATACTTTTTGGTCAGGAATATTTTTTTTACAGCAACGGAAATGAAACTGCAACATGCATTCTCAATGGTGGTTATTAAAATATCTCTTAGGATAATGATTTTTAGACTTTTAGCATAGAAAAATTAAATCAAATGTTCAGAATGCCAGTGTAAACTCTGATGAGACTGCAGGTTCTAGGGTCCAGTCTTCAGCTTCCCTTCTTCCTTGTTCTGTCTTCATGAAGTGGTGCTAACAGATTCCCTAAATAATGCTGCGGGAATCATGGTTTGAGGACACCTACCCCTCAGAGGTAACTATCCTGGACACTACTTTCCAGGGCAGTGGAGAGTAGAGTGTGTGGTACCACTTAGAGGTCAATCAGCTTGGTTTGTATCTTGTTAACCTTTCTGTGACATACTTCCAATATGGAAGAAGACACCAGTATAACACTAAGAAGAATGACTAGACAATCCTAACCAATTGAGGCCAAAATCTAATATATAAACTGTACTTGTTCCCTGGGTCCCCCAAAGTTCTCCACAGGCCCAACTTCTTGTTGCCTGAGTTCACTTCGCTTCTCCTGCAGACCAACCTTTATTCAGTATCTATGAGGTCAAGGTTTCTCAGGTCTTCAGGACTGGCTGCCACAGCTCCCGTCACCAGTAGATGTTGAGATCTAGGAACTGGGGTGAGGCCAAGAGGCACTTGGGTACAAAATATAAAGAGAATCATTGTCAGAAAGAGCTAACTTGGTTCTTCACTTGCCTCATCCCTGTTCTGGCCCCGCTGAGATGTCCTTCTTGTTACATGTCCACCCTTCCATACCCTTCCAGAGTGGAACATCTTCCATCTCCCCGATGTCTGGTTGTTCTTGGTAATACTGAAGGCATCAGTTGAATGGTTGTAACTTTAATTTTTTTTCAAAAACCTATTTTTAATAATAGTTCTTAAAAGCTTTAACCTCCCTTTTAGCCCACCACCCACCAGAGGTAGTGGGAAAGAAAGGATATGGAGGAAGTGGACCTGTTTAGAAAGGTTCTTTGGAGCAACTCCTGTCTGTTGTCTGGAAATCAACAGTTCAGTTTGCATGTCAGCAGCAGCAGTTGGAATCACTCACAAACATGTCACTGATACTCCAGCAGTTCATTTTGGTAGAGTAGGTACAGCAAACGTGAATCAGCAGTGGTGGCACTACCTAGCAGACACAACCAGACCTCAGCCTCAGTACAAGTCAGCAGGAGGGACCAGAGGGAACAGAAGAAAAAGTTCTTGGCTCTGCCTCTGTCAGCTAAAAGGTGAGACCAAGGAGTGTTGCACAGCTAGCTCTATAAACAAGCCTAGCTCAGCCTCCTTCACTGTCCATCAAGTCCTTTTTATACCCTCTAAGCATCACATGTCCTCCACAGGTTTTGCCTCAGCATGCGTGTCTATCTCAGCTTACATCACTCAGCCAAATCAGCCCAAGTCTTCGGAAGTAGCAAGAAACTGCAGCACATCGCCAGAAGTTTTATGGTGCGCTTCTCTCTATGGAGTCCCAACAAATGCAGCTCAACTACACATGCAAGGTGGACCAATACATGCATGTGATTAGCAAAGAATCCTTCACCACATGTCCTTTCACATGCTTGCTTTAGCAGAACATCCTTTCACCTGTGTCTACTTCAGCTTAACATTTCTTCATGAGTCTGCCTTAGTCGTTCACCTGTGTCCACTGCAGGAAAACACCCCTTTACGTGTTTACCCCAGCAAAATACCTTCCAACACAACTGATTTTCAAAAACAAAAACAACAACAAAAAAAACCCTTAAGTTTCCACTTCAAATGACCATGGTCAAGTGCTACTGTCAAGTATGTAAACAGTTAGTCCATGCCCACCCCTACCCCAACTGCAGGTACTATTTTGAAAAGTTATGAAATCTTTGGACATAGAGCTTAGCTGGCAAACAGGGCCACAGGGATGGATACAGTAGACTATAGCCAAATCCATTCCCTCTAGCCTGAATTCCCTGTTTCTAGATCTGCCTAAATGTTAGCCACACCCTCCCTGCCTTTCAAATGAGTGAGACAGAATACATATAAGTCCTTCCTCCCTTAAATTACTTATCAGGAATTTATTTGGTAAGGAACACACTCTCCCATGGGGATGGGTAGAGTGAATACGGAAGGCCATGATTATGATTTCTTACCGGGAAAGGCAGGCTACACATGGGTAGGGTTGATAATAAACTACACATATAGCCTGAGACGGCAAGGCTGCTGCTGGGCCTGGCCGTATCTTCTCCATTGTTTCTGGGTCCATAAATGCCCTGTTGGAGGATGCTGGGTTAGAGCAGACACTAAAGTTTGTGCCCCATCTATTTCAAAAAGCATTTCTGTGCTCCCACAGCTATTGAAGAATGCTAGTGGGGGGAAAAAAAGCAACAAGAAGGGGCATTATTCTAGTCTTTGTTACATTTTTATTGCTGTAAAGAGACACCATGACCGAGGCAACTTATAAAGCATTCAATCGGGAGCTTGCTTACAGTTTCAAAGACTGAGACCATCATGGTGGGGCACATGGCAGCAGGCAGACAGGCCTGGTGCTAGAACAGTAGTGGAAAGCTGATGTCTGATCCACACGTAAGAGGGCACATGGAGACCTAACTGGAGATAGCTCTGGCTTATGAAACCCCAAAGCCCACCCCCCATTGACATACTTCCTCCAACAAGGCCATACCTACTAATCCTTTCTAAACAGTTCCACCAAACAGCTCAAGTATATAGGCCTACAGAGCCCATTCTCACTCAGACCATGGAAATTCTGAAAGTGAGGTTGCTATCTAGACCTTGGGCAGGGTTCTTGTCAAATGAGCACCAGCTCCAGAGGAAGACCAAGAGCAACAGTAAAATAATCAAATTATGAATGTCATCAAGAATTTTCTGTCCGACCACAGGAAGCTCAAGAAGAAGGAAGACCAAAGTGGGGGTGCTTTGGTTCCTCTGAGAAAGGAAACAAAATATTCACAGAAGCAACTATGGAGACAAAGTGTGGAGCAGAGACTGAAGGAAAGGCCACCCAGAGACTGTCTTACCTAGGGATTCATCCTATAAACAGTCACCAAACCCCAAAACTACTATGGATGACAAGAAGTGTGTACCAAAAGGAGCCTGTTGTGGTTGTCTTTTGGAGGGGCCCTGCCAGAGCCTTACAGATACAGAGGTGAATACTAGCAGCCAACCATTGGACTGAGCGAGGGGGTCACAATGGAGGAGGGCAGACTGGAGGAGTGGGAGGGGGGATTGCAGCCCCATGGGAAGAATGATGATGTCAGCCAACCAGATGCCCCAGGGCTCCCAGGGACTAAGCCATCAACCAAGGGGTACACATGGTTCCAGCCAAAAGAGTGACAGAGGAATGCCTTGTCGGGCATCAGTGAGAGGAGAGGCCCTTAGTCCTGTGAAGGCCCAATAGAGGCCCCAGTGTTGGGAAATTGAGTTAGGGTCGTGGGAGTGGGTTGAGGGGAGGAGCATATTCTTGGAGGCAGGGGGTGGGAGGATGGGTTAGGGGTTTTCAGGAAGTGGAGAAACCAGGAAGGAGTATAACCTTTGAAATGCAAATGAAGAATATATTCAATTTTTTAAAAGGGGGGGAAAAAAGAACTTTCTGTCCTGTTTTCATCATCTCCCTGCTGGGAAACAACTGGCACAGAACAAGGCTCAATCTGATCTCAATCCCAGCTACCTCTACCCCACTTTGCTAGTCTTGAGCCAAACTATTTAGCCTATTGTTGTTGTTTGTTTGTTTTGAGACAGGCTCTCTGAACACAGCCCTAACTGTCCTGGAACTCACTATGTAGACTAGGCTGGCTTCAAACTCACTGAGATCTCCCAAGTGCTGGGATTAAAAGCATGTACCACTATGTCCAGCTAAATTCTTTATTTTAACTTCAATTTTCCTACTTGCAAAATGTAGATATAATGGCTTTGAATTTGAGTTGTCTGGAGAATTCAATGACCATGCATACATCTATCTGAAGTGTCTTTACACATAAAACATGTGCTATAACATCACTGGTCATTATCTTTTATCGTGCCCATCTTCTATATGAGGTCATTGAGACTTTCGGTCACCCAGACCATGAGCACTAGAGCCAGGATTAGACTGGAGGACTGATTGCCATCACCCAGCCACCAACAATCAGTCTTGCACACCTGCAGTATAATAGCAGATACATTTTCTCATTTCCTATTCAGGCTAGTAAGGCGGGAATAAAAATTCCCATAGTAGCTGGGCAGTAGTGGCGCATACCTTTAGTCCCAGAACTTGGAAGGCAGAGGCAGGCAGATCTCTATTGAGTTCATAGCCAGCCTGGTCTACTGAGTAAGTTTAGGACAGCTAAGGCTACACAGAGAAACCCTGTCTCAAACAAACAAACAAACAAACAAACAAGCAAAACCAACAGAAGAATTCCCATAGTACTAACCGGAAAACTGACCTCAGGAGTCTCCCATGGACACAGCTGCTCACTGACAGCTAGATGCACCTGTTTCCATCATTACCTCTGAACACACAGCCATGCCTCATCTCGAGCATATTCACACTGCAACAGATGCAGGCCTAGCATGGTGAACTCCACTCTGCAAATGCAATAAGTGAGTTTTAGGCAATAAAGGACTCTGAGCTTCAGTGTGGCAGAAGCTTTCTAGAACAGGGACTCGAGCCCCCTTCTCCATAAACCAGCCCTTTCCACTCACATTCTTCTGCAAACATTCCCTCCTTTCAGATCAGGCAACAACACTCACAGGCAGAAATCCTGGAACAATCTACCTACCTCCAAGACCCCTGAAACACTGCAGGCAGCTCCACTAAATCTGCTTCACGTTCCTAAACTAGAAAGCAGAGGTCCTGACAATGCAGCTGAGGAAGGGACGTCTCCAGCCCAGTCTTAACTGTGAAGGTATGCATGGCATGACCTTGTAATTAATTCTGTTCCCTGCCCTCTTTCCCAGCTTCCACAGTACACCTAGGCCATTCATGGCCTCCCAAATCCTCGTTCTTTTGTCCTCTCTTCACCCCATGAAATGGTTCTCTATCATAAACCAGGAAAAGGTAGTCGTAGAGTCTTCTTTCCAGGGAATTAAACTGAAGTCCAACCCTTTAACCCATCGATGAGGTAGCACCTGTGTGACTTTGGGTGTGGTCCTTGTCTCTCTGGGTTCAAGTTTCTTTCCCTTGAAATTGGGATGGGGTATGCTGCTCCCATCCTATTTTGTCTAAAGAAATAGATACACCCCTCAAAATGGCCCATTGAGCAAAGGTACATGCAGAAAAGATTTCTCATTCCCTAATAATAGCAACCCAAGGATGTCTCTGTGGTCGGTTAACATGCAACTTCATGCTTTTTGAATGGGAGGAAACATCAGCCAATGCATACCCCAGAAGGCACCTGGAGGAGAGTGAAGGGATGTCCTGGTGAGGGAGACCCAGTGTCTACTGAAGCATGGTTCCCACACAGACCATGTGGCCCCACCTCCCCAACATTCTTTCTCTCCCTAAAACTCACATTTCCCGACATTTTTCAAGGACTCACCCCCCCCCCTTGACACATTCGAGCTCCACTTCTGTCCCCAGAATTTGGTCTCTTTTTCCCATTGTATTTCACAGCCTTGGATTAAAGACAGACATTCAACCTGACTGCCAGTGGTATCAATTACTGGTAATCATTCTATGTCATCTAAAGATTTTTGTTTAGTAAGAATTTCTTAAAGCACTTGAGAGTCTTGTGGGGACCAGTGATGGCTCAAATGTAGTAAACAGTGATCATTCATTCTTACCTTCAAAGCCTGATGTTTCCTGACACTACGTTAATCAAAGGGTAAGTTCTCCTGGCATAGAGATCCTGGGATGCTTCCTGAATGAGGTGTCCTTTGAAAAGGATATTGAAGGGGGATGAATTTAAATGTAATTATGAGAGAAGATTCATTGCAGGTACTAAAAGGCTCATGAAGAAATGCCACAAGGCAGAAACATACTAAAGGATTTGCAGCAAGTAGTGCCTAGACTTAGCTACAAAATAAATGGGAGAAGCTACAGGGGTTAACATACGTGAAATCTTATTTATAAAGTTCATTAATCTTGCAAATGCTATGTGTCCTTTTTCAAGGGTAGAAAAGCAAACAGGGGATTTTAATACCACTACTAATGCTTTTCCATCACTTCTTTTTAATTTTCTTTTTTAAATTAAACCAAAATGGGGGAATCTTAGGATTCCATCTAAGCTCCACCCCACAGTTACCTGGCAACAGCCAGGTATGCCCCTTCCCACAGTTACCTGGCAACAGCTAGGTAGGTCTGGCCTACTATAAAAGGGGCTGCTTTCCCCTCCTCTCTCTCTCTCTCTCTCTCTCTCTCTCTCTCTCTCTCTCTCTCTCTCTCTCTTCTCTCTCTCTCTCTCTCTCTCTCTCTCTCTCTCTCTCTCTCTTGGGCTCTCTCTTACTCTCTTAGCTTCTCTCTCTCTTGCTCTTTTGGGCTCTTCCCTTCCCCCCTCCTCATGGTCATGGCCGGCCTCTACTTCTCTACTCTCTCCTTCTCTCTGCCCTTTTCTCTGCCTCTACTATCCCCTTAACTCCCCTCCCCATGCCCTAAATAAACTTTATTCTATGCTATACCATCATTTGTCTGGTCCAGGGGGAAGGGATGCCTTGGCATGGGCCTGCTGAGGCACCCCCTTCCCCAACATGCCCATAGAACATATTCTTATGCTGCATTCCCTTTTTATAATCACAACAATTAGGAGCCAGCAATGGGCTTGGGAGCAGCAAGTTAAGGGAGCCTGCCTGCTAAGGTCACACTGGGGCTTGGGAAGGACCGTCTCAGAGGCAGTCGATGGGGAGGCCGTAAGACAGAACTCAAAGACATAGAGCTGATGGATTTCTGACCTAAGGCAGGAAGACATTACCAGGCAAAATTGTCATTGTGGGTGGATATAAAACAAAGAAATAACCAGAGAGCGTGGAACCAGGAGAACATGGCTGCAGAGCTACAAGGCACAAATACTCCCTAACCCCATCAACTCACTCACCTCTGCTGAGGACAATGAGCGAGCTCAGGTTGTCACTGGGGTGAAGAAGCAGGCGCCTCCTGTTCCCACTGACTGTGAGGGAGACATGAAATTCCATTCCACACCCAGATTGTTGCTGCTGTCTGTTGGCTCCCTTCTCTACTGTCAAAAATTGAAAGCCGGGGAGGGAGGGAGGGAGAATCTTTACCCAGAGGCCACAGTTGAAGTATACGCTGCTGCCACCAGTCAGCCTTCTGTCTGTGTCTTTCCAGGCCTTTGTGGCCTTCCGTTTATTATATGCCATGTGAAAACCATGAAGAAAGTAAAGAGAAAGGGAGTGTATTAGTCAATCACATTCAGAAATTACTCCTGTGAGATGTAACAGTGAGGCTGAGAGAAAAAAAGGAAATAAGGAAGAAGGGAGGAAGAGAGGGAAGGAGGGAGGGGGAGGAGAGAGAGAGAGAGAGTTTTAAGAAAACAGCAATAACATCATATTCTTCCTTTGAGTCTAAAGTAGTGATTCTCAACCTTCCTAATGCTGCTACTCTTTAATACAATTCTTCAAGTTGTGGTGACCCCAGCCATAAAATTATTCTCATTGCTACTTCATAACTGTAGTCTTGCTAGCTATAAATCATAATGTAAATATTTGATATACAGAATATCTGTTATGCAAACCCCCAAAGGGGTTGCAACCCACAGGTTGAAAACTATTGTCCTAAATGGGAGTTTACCTGCCGCAGTAGAGACACACTTGTATCTTTCTCACTGTGTCTGTCTGATGCCTTGACCCTGCGTGTGATGCAGGAAGCTAAAGACATTTCCAGATAGCTACTGTCTAGAGAGAACAGGCAACAAATCAAGGTCCCTCAGGCTCCTTGTGACTGAAAGGGAGTTGATGTTTGCTTTGTTGGATTAAGCAGGTCTCTAGCTGCTAGGAACCTGATGCATCCCTGTGTCAGCCGGCTTTCAGAGTGAAGAAGCCTACTACAGGGGACTAGGAAGTTCACTGACAGCTGGAAACAAGGAAAGACAAGATCGCTGGTCTGGATGGACGGGGTTATTGGCCTTGAATGGGAAGATCAGAGTTAGTATCTTTTTACATCCTAGCTTCTGAATGCGTTCCTGGCCGGCTTCTGTACGATTCTGCAGCCTTGTTAGTGAAATATTGATAGCAGTAGCTACTATTTAGAGAATTCAAGGAGATGGTAATGCCTTGAAGAAAAGAAAGTGTGTTCTAATGGGAGATATGACTTTGATGGAACTGGCTCCCAAGGCATTAACCTTTCCTCGTGGGCCCAGGGAGGAATGAGCTGTCAGAAGGAATAGATACACCTTATACCTTGGAACATTCCTCAAGACTCTATTCCACAAACAGCCCTGCTCCACATTCCCCATACCCAACACACACACACACATACACACACACACATTCAGGCATTCTGTGAGACTACCTCCATTTCAAACATGCCATTCTAAGTGTGCCAAAGTGTTACCGTGCCTAATGCAGTGTGTGAACTCACACAGGCTGTCTGCTCATGCCTCATTCTCTCTCATAAGTGGAAAGGAAAAGCAGTTGACGGATAGAACCATATGAGAAATGGTCTAAGAAGTGAAGTGCTAACCACCATGCCATGTCTAAATACTGACCCGTTTCGGGCTACCCGCCGCTGCTGCCCGGGGACAGCTTAAACACTTACCTACCAGCCGCAAACCTTAGATGAGCCATAATTATCCTGACCAGGTTCTGCAGTCTCTTTATGTACGGTCTGTAATCCTGCCTTGAACAGAAAAGACTATGTCTAGTGCCTACATTCTTCTGCTTCAGAAAAAGAAAAGAAGAGAAAGGAAAAGAAAAGTAAAGAAAAGAAAATCGAAACTTGAGAACCAATCAGTTCAGGGACATGACTTAATACAGACCTTACTACTAACTCCAGCAGTGTGACCCACATAGTGATGGTTCCGTCCATGACACGCTGCCTATTGAGACAGTGAGTGATCTTGTGTGTGTGTGTGTGTGTGTGTATGTGTGTGTACATGTGTGTATGCATACATATATATGTGTGTGTATATACTCATATACACATATGCATGCAGGTGTGTGTGCATTCCAGTGACACAGTACTCATGTAAGTTTGTACAACACATTATATAATGGTTTGCAACTACAAAATCATGTAATAATAAATGTATGTTAGGGCTCCTTTGTTAAGCACTGCACTACTGTACTTGAATGTGACCATACGTATCAAATCTGATCTACAAGCCCACCCTTAGGAGTCAGGAACAAAAGCCTCAGGTTGAAGTCCTTGCAGAATAGACAAACCCCCGCCCCCAAGGGGATAACCGTCCTTTGTTATAAAAAGTGGATGTGGCTCTCTCTGCTCTGGGTGGAGGACTGAAAACTACAGGACTCTCTCAAGGTTAATGGCATATGGCAGGCTACGCACCTGGAATGCAGGGATCAGCAACACAGTCAGTGACTACTGTCCTCAAAGAGACCATGTAAGCACCATACATTGTCAGGAAAAGGAGGGTACGGGATGCTAGAACCTAAACTGTCCTCCGAGGACCTTCAAGGCATATGCTGAGGCCTGGAGGATGTTGGCTATTCTTGGGGGCACCTTGGGCAGAGGAGTGCTGTGGGAAAATGGGCAGACAGACCCCAATTAAGTTGTAGTTGTACAGAGAAGTCTGAATTTAGAGACTAGGCTCAGCCCAGTATGGAGGGGTGGGCACTAGCAAGAGCCTGCAGACCCTCTAGGACCATGGAAGACTGCTGGCCACACCCTCTTGATGGTATGCAGGTGCTTTTGTCTGGGGAAGCACTTGTAGCTCTCTTATAGACTCAGGCGCTTTCTGCACTTCCAGATCAGAGGCAGACGTATCCACACACAGTCCCCTACACTGACCACAGACGAGCAGGCAGAGTGTCTCTGGACACATCATCCTGAGAAGTAGCCAACTGCTTTCAGAAGCTTCCTCTTACTGCTGTTATTATCTGGGAAACCAGGACCCACCATGCCCAGCCCAGAAGTTCCGTGTTGGTAGAGTACATTATGAAAAGGGAGCACCTCAGAGGGATAGCAGGGTCACTAATGGGGAGCATGTGTCTCCCCAGAACCTTCTCTAAGAGCTTGTAGATTATTCATGGCTAGTAAGAGGGCAAGTTTTCCACCAAAGGAGAAACCCACTGACTGAGAACTAGCAGCTCAGGCTGGAGGAGAACATCCCAGGAACAGCCCAGAGTATGACAGGCAGGTGGCATAAAATGCTCATCCTAGACGCCTGAGGGCTGAAGGAGGCCTCTAGGGGGCTGGGAGCCAGGCAGGGGCCAGGTCTGCCAGCCCTATCTCCTCCCACAGCAGGCACTGACAGCGCCCCAGCCTGCAGGCAGATGTGGCTATCTAATAAATAATTTACACTCTCCAGGAAATGGACCGCAGAGATGCCAAAGCCATTAGAGGCCCTACTGATGGGGAAGGAGAGAGGGAAGAGAGGAAAACACCGAGGGCTTGAGTTGAGCAGCCATCCGTGGGCTCTGTCCTTCACAGGTCTTAGCCTTAAGGTCTCCAAGCAAGTTTGTGCCATATTCTCATCTGAATTCATAGCAGTCCTGTGGAGTCTGGATTGGTACCTGTACTGTCTACATGAGGAAGGATGAGGCTCAGAGACATAGAACCTCCTCCTGAGATGCTGGGTGGTAGCCAAATCAGAAAAACCAGACAACTGACGCTCAGTGCGTCTCTGAGCAGAAGGTATTTTCACAAGAACTCATAGTCTTCATTTTATTAATATCCTAAAACGAATGCTTAGAAGCCACTGGGTGTTGTTTTTGGATAAGAGAAAGGTCTTGCTTTTGCCTCAGTCCTCCCTGTCAGGTCCCCAGATCCCATGCCTCTATGCAGGCAGACCCCCTGGAGGGCCCTGTTTGTAAAGAACATAAGATATGACCATTATATCCACAAGGTAAGGAGAGGAGCGACTTGCTCAGAATCACCTGCTTTAATCCAGACATGAGAACCTCGCCCCCTTCTGCTTTGAAAGGCTGTTTCTGATATCTGACCTGGCCCCCAACTTCAGTGTTTACAATACCCGATTTAAAAGAAGAGTTCCACCAACAATAGAAATGGTCTCAGTACCTAAACAAAGTGCAGGAATACCCCATCAGTGGCCTGCATAAAGTCAGTACAAACATATCTGCACACACCCTGTCTCCCACCGCAAAAACAATCCCAGATTCTTCCATACACACAGAGAAAGAGAGTCATGGAGTGAAAACAAAACAGTGTCTGCAAAAACAAGCTGTAGCTTTGTGCTGGGGCAGAGAAACGCAATGTGTCTCCAGGGGAGATACACGGGCCCGAGGTTTTATCGATCATTTCTCAGAAAGGAGGCCAGTGCTACTGGAGAGGTGTTGATGTATGCTCTCTCTCTCTCTCTCTCTCTCTCTCTCTCTCTCGCTTGCTCGCTCCCCCTCTCTCTCTGTCTCTCTCTCTCTCTCTCTCTCTCTCTCTCTGTGTGTGTGTGTGTGTGTGTGTGTGTGTGTGTGTGTGTACAGACTCATGTACACCGTGAGATGCAACCTCTGTGGGTGGGTAGGCAATACAGATCCCAGAGTATCATCTTTCAAGGCCGCTGGAACAAACACAGTGAACATCAGAGATTTAGTCTATCACAGTTCTAAAGCAGCTAGTGTCAAGGTGTCAGATGATGATGCCCCCACACACACAGAGCCCTGAGGGGAAGATCATTCCCAACTCCTTCCAGCCTGTCACAGAATCCCCTCTAGTATCTGTCCCTGTAGTCAAATGGCCTTCTCTTTGTGTTTCTGTGTCCCCATTTCTCTCTTGTAATAAAGATACCAGTCATCCTAAATAGGGACATGACCTACTCCATTGTGATCTCAACTTAGCTCGTGACATCTTCAGTGACCTTACTTCCAAAGAAAGACACATTCTGGGGTCCTGAGAGTTAAGGCTCAGACACATCTTTCTGGAAGACAAAAGTCAAGTTCTAATATTATAACAGATGGGAAGTCTTGGTCCTAAGGCTTGGGTAAGAATCAATTAACCCAGGCTTCCTTAACCCTCCAGTGAGGGACTGGGGTGGCTTCTTTGCAGTGGCTTCAGGCAGAGAAATGCCAGCCACACGCAGGGGAGCACTGGACAGAGGCCACAGCAGCAGTGGGGCTGGGACCACACCCTGTCACCAACAGTTTTTCAAGGGTTGGCATATGGCTTGCTCATCTATGGAAGTCACAGATTTTTTTTTTCTTTTGTGCTCAGGAGCTAAATGAGGGAACGTCTTGGATTCAGTAACTCCTGTACAGACTTGTTTTCCTTGAGACAGGGTCTCGTGTATCCCAAGCTGATCTCAAACTCTGCATAGTCAAGCATGGCACTGAACTTCTGACCCTCCTGCCTCTACTCCCTGAGTGCTGGGATTGCAAAGGTTTACAACTGAACCTGGCTGTTGCGGTGCTGAGATTAACCCCAGGGCTTCAATCATGCTAGGCAAGCAAGCACTGAACTGAGCCACACCTGCAGCCCAAGAAGACCTTTCCATTACCACATCTTCCTATAGTGGTTTCATACTGTGTTTCCTGAAATGACTCCACATCTGGATTCTAAGATCCTATCTCAAAGAAAACCAATTTATAAACAAACAAACAAACAAAATACCCAATAAATTAAAAATTAAAAAGAAGCCAGGCAGTGGTGGTACACACTTTATTCTACCTCCTGCACACAGGAGGTAGAATAAGGGGGCGTCTCTGTAAGTTCCAGGCCAGCCTGGTCTGTAGAGCAAGTTCCTGGACAGCCAGGAGTGTTACAAAGACTAACCCTGTCTTGAAAGAAAAAAGTGCAAGAGAAAAAGAGATTTGTAAAGACAGCCCAAGCATGATGAACACTGGATGCTTATATGGAGGCTGCAAGTTCGATTCCTAGTACCCATGTGGCAGCTAACAATGAATACCTAGTAACTCCAGTTCCAGAGGATCCAATGTCCTTTTCTTGTCTCTACAGGCATCCAGGCACGCATGTGGCGAACAGCCATGTACACCAGAGAAATCCCACAGACATAAATTAAATAAGTATATTTTTAGAAGAAGAAGAAGAAGAAGAAGAAGAAGAAGAAGAAGAAGAAGAAGAAGAAGAAGAAGAAGAAGAAGAAGAAGAAGAAGAAGAAGAAGAAAGGGGGACGAAACCAGGCGTGGTTGATATCCAGGAGTAAGAAGGGCAGCGTTCTCTGTATCTCTCCTATTGGCTACCTCTCTCCATCTGCCTCAGTGCAGATGGGCAGCCAGTAACTATCCATAAAGCTGGGCTCTTCAGACACACGGCTTAACAGGTAGCATACTGAGCCATCTCATGACCCTCTGGGTAGGCAATGAGACTCAAAACCTCTCCAGCATTCCATACCAAGGAGTTGGACAACGAAAGGCTGACTGCCATACACACGGTTCATAAAACTATTGAAAATCCCCAAGGCACCCTGCCACTTTTCTCTTGGTCACAGTAGGTCCTTGTACTGCTTGAAAATCAAAAAGCCTTCGAAATGCCCCTACCATTTATATAAAACAAGCCTCAGGGCACAAAACCACCAAGTTCATGCATGACCCTGAAGAAAACTACACATTTCAGGGCCCACGTCCCCATGGGTAGAAGGACTGTGTGACAGAACCCTGGCAATGCCACCCTTCTGACAGCTGTGACAACAGCCAGGACAGGCAGTCTGTTTTATAGGCTCTTATAGGAGATGACAGCTTTCCCGCTGCACAGCCTACATCCCAGGAGAGAACAGCAGTAGCAGGGCTGTGCACAGAGAACCTTGATGTCAATATCAATATCTAGTCATGAGCAGTCAGTCCACCAACTCGGACAGCTAAAGCCCAGCACACATTGAAAAGGTTCAATCAATCTCACACTCAAAGAGATGAGAATAAAAGTGACAACTCATTATCAATTTGTATCTATTAAAATATCCATACCGGGAGCCAGTGAAGTGGCTGGGTGGGAAAAGGCACTTGCCACCAAGACTGATGACCTGGATTCGAACCCTGAAATTCACGTGGTAGAAAAAGAACTGACTCCTACTCTTTGTCCTCTGACATCCACTTGTGTGCTGTGGGCTCATGTGTGTGCATATATACACTAGCTAAATAAAAATGGAATTTAAAAGATGTATATAAGGGTCTGGAGGAACACCTCAATGGTTAAGAACACTTATTATCTCTTTCTCGAAGGACCTGAGTTATATTCCCACCCCCCACACTGGCTGGCTCACCACCACCAGTAGTTCCAGCTCTAGGGGATCTAACACCATCCTCTGTTCACATCAGGCCAGACACACAGAGAGACATACAACTAAATAATAAAATAAATGTTCTTTGAAGGCAGGTACTAGAAATAAATATAAAAGAACCAAGTGATGGATCCTCCAAATGGGTTCATAGATAAGACACAAAAGGTTTCTTAGTTTCTTCAATGGCTGTGGTCTACTGTGCTCGCTAGATAAATGTTTAAGAACTGTGTGTATGCATCTGGACTTTTACTGTCTCTAATAGCATCAGCTATAGACCAACAAGACTTTACTTTGGTAAGCAAAAGAGAAGGTAGTAACAACTATGTCTTCAAACTGTCACTCGCTCCACTAGATTTCCCCTGCACTAAATTCTTAGTTGCCATATACTGTCTCTCTCTCTCTCTCTCTCTCTCTCTCTCTCTCTCTCTGTGTGTGTGTGTGTGTGTGTGTGTGTGTGTGTGTCTGTGTGTGTGTCTTCCTTTCTTTCTTTTTTTTCAAGTGAGACACCCTCTCACCATGTAGCTCCAGGTATCTGGAACTCACTATGTAGACCTGGCTAGGTCTCAAACTCACAGAGATCTGTATGACTCTGCCTCTGCCTCTGCCTCTGCCTCTGCCTCTGCCTCTGCCTCTGCCTCTGCCTCTGCCTCTCTGCCTCTGCCTCTGCCTCTGCCTTCCAAGATCTACAACTAATGGCCTTCTCTACTATATTCCACTGTAGTTTTTCTGAGGCCTACTTCAAGTTCAGCACTTGCTAGATGACTCTGTGAAAACCTAGGCCACCAAAACTTCCCACATTTTCGAACCCTATCTAATGGGATAGACCATAGAAGTTATTGAAGAGGAAATGAACACTGTTTTCTCATTTGCTTCCAGTCTCCTTGCCAAACTTAGCACCCTTGAGTTCAGATGTATCAGTTAGTGATTGCTGCATAACAAGCTACTCCAAAAGGTTGTAGAATAAAAATACAAGTCTATGAGTAGGCTACAATAGCAGAATGGGTTTTCTTGGCTGTTTAGCTGTCACATTGACCTAGGCCAGTACTTCTCAACATTCCTAATGCTGTAACCTTTAATACGATTCCTCATGGTGTGGTGACCCCAACCATAAAATTATTTTTGTTACTACTTCCTAAGTATGATTTTGCTACCATTATAAATCACAATGTAAATATCAGATATGCAGATGGTCTTAGGTGACCCCTATGGAATTGTTCACCCCACAAAGAGGTCAGGACCCACAGATTGAGAATCACTGGGCTAAGGGTTATAGGTCTAGAATAAAGCTTCCACTGATGCTACCTGCCTCTAGGAGCTCAAGATTGGTTGGCTCTTCCCCATAATAAACGGCCATGTGTGGTTTCCCAGGCAAAAGCATGGTTCAACAGGAGTTAAGTGGAAACACACAGGGCCTTTGAGACTTGGCTCAGAACTGGGGCAAACTCCCCTTCTGCTAAACATTATTCTGTCCAGCAAAGGAAGTCATAGGGGAGTCCCAGATCTAAGCGGTGTGGAAGCAGAGCCCATCCCACAAGGAGCGGGACTGAAGAGCTACATTACATGAAGTCAAGAAGGGAGATAATTTGGCTCAATTTTTGCCACAGAGGCTCCAATTTTTTTTTTCATTTATATTGTGCCTGGTAATTGTTCTGCTCTGAATTGCAAGAGGCTAGAAGCCTGGAGACTACACACAACCCAGATTCCCTTGTCAGCTGGCTTTAGATTTTGAGGTGTTGCCAGAAAAGTGAAGGGCAGAGGGGGAGGAAGGCAGCTTGGTTTGCCTACATTGTCTTTCAGCAGCAGCAACAGAGTGGGAGACAGGTGTGGGCTCCTGGGATGCTGCGTTGGAGGCGTGAGTCCACAAGCAGCGACAACAAAGCACAAGGTGTGACAGTGGCACTCGTGGCTCTGGCTGGAAGGGTGGCTGGCAGTACCATTCAGCAAGGATTGCTTTTGAGGGACTGACTGGATGAACGGGGAAGAAGTAACAACTGTGGCCTCTCTGGGCCCTGAGGTGTTAATGAGGGAGGCTTGAGGCTGTCCAAACACAACAACTGAGTGATGGGGGCAGTAGCAACTCCACTGCAATGGTTCATGGCACCCACAGTCTTAAACTCTAAATACCAACTCACAACTGTGAATCTGAGCCTGGTTATGCATATGACAGGTGAAAATGACACCAAACTTGTGGCTTTTAAATGACAAGATAATAATTAAGTTCAACTGATAGTTATCTAAAAGCTCATTAAAAGCAATATACTATGAAATCAATCTAGTGGCTGAGAATAACCATTCCGGCCACTTTGATGGATAGAGAAGCACCGTTTCTGGGTCTGGTTGATGGTTACTTGAGAGGAATGGCACTTCCAACTCTAAATGTTTAACTGAGGCCAGTCATGGCGGAATAGGCCTGCGCTATCCTGGGAGGCAAAGGCAGGAGAACTGAGCCAGCCTGGGCTGTTTAGTGAGTAAATGTTTAGCTAAAGGTACAACCTAGAAACCAGAAGACACTAAAAGAACTAGTTATACGTCACTGTATCCTCAGAGTGAGTAAAGAATAAATAGAAGCACTACTTAATCCCACGGGGTGCAGAAGAACATTATAAATTGAATAAAAAGTCTTGCTAGCTTTAGGTATGGTTTTTACTGTGAGAGAGTAGAGTTCTGAAAGGCTTAGAGAGATGTGAGGCTCTAGAATCTAGAGACGTAGTGTATTTATTCTCTGCACTCTCCTTCTATCTCTGAGAGACACTGTACTGCAAAATGACTTTCTATCCTTACATAACACATAAAATAATTACATACCAACACTGGGGAGGTAGATCACTTGTCAGAGTGCTTCTCTAGCATACAGAGAGCTCTGGATTTGATGCCCATCACCACATAAACCAAGTATGGTGCCACACATGTGTAATCACAGGTCATGAGAGATTCGCTAGAATCTAAAAAATGGTCCCCAACACAGCATCTTTCTAGACCCGCCCCTTGTGTATGCTGGCCTTCCAACGTTAATGTGGATTGTCTCCAAATTGTTTCACTGCGAAAGATGTGACCTTGTAAAAGTCTACTCCGGGGACTGGAAAGATGGCTCAGCAGTTAAGAGGACTGACTGCTCTTCCAGAGGTTCTGAGTTCAAATCCCAGCAACCACATGGTGACTCACAACCATCTATAATGGACATCCAGTGCTGTCTTCTGGTATGTCTAAAGGCAGTGACAGTGTACCCACAACATTAAATAAATAAATAAATGTCTAATCTGCGATTTTGAGGAGATCAGGGAACAGCGAGATAGAGACCTAGATAGCTTAGGGTTGACCTGAACTTGCCCAAAGTAGCCTTGAGCACATGATCATTCTGCCTCTGTGTCTTTTGTACTGGGATTATAAGCATTCTCTACCACGAAGAATTTCACCTCTACACTCTTGGACATCAGCCACCATTTAGAAGTCCATTTAGATTTTTGCTGAACAAAATGCTCCATTGAGAGTGAGAGAGGAACAAGAGAAGGTGATCGGGTCTGACTGAAATTATATACATGTATGAAAATGTCAAAATGAAACCCATTATTGTGTACTGTTAGCATATGATAACAAAAATACCTTGTTTTTTTTTAAAAAAAAGAATAATTAAGACTAAAACAAAACAACCCCCACCACTTGGGGATTCTGGAGGGTGAGGTACCATATAGGTGAAGTGACCACATGTGGATGACTCACCAAACCACGTACGAGAAGGTGAAGGGCTGTTCCATCCCACTCCCTGGCAGGTTCTAGAGTTGGGCATCACAGAACTACAGTGCCACCAGAGACGAAAAGCAGCCAGCAAAAGAACCACTCCCTGAATCCACCAGTAACCCATGAGCTCACAAGAGGCTACCTTACATTGTTGCAAGATACTCAACTTTATAGTGACTTCTTATTCACTACAAAAAAACTGAGGAAAATGAGGTGAGTGTCTTCGAAATAGGGATTAAGTCATTTTTAATCTCTAGATTTCAGTATACGCCACGGCAATTTTTTAAAAAGTGCCTGTTGAATACATTATTGGCAGAATGAAACTAGCCTCATGTATTGTTCCTTTTTACAGTAGGACAGCTGAGAAGGAAGGGAAGAGATCAAGTTAGCAGTGACATCTGAATAATGCTTGAGACTTTGCCATTTCTTCCCATTCCCAAAGTGCAAGGATCTCTGCGTTTGTATCTCTCCATGTTTCTCTGTGTGTCTCTCTGTCTGTCTCTCTTTCCCTTCCTCCTTCCTTCTCTCCCTCACTCTTTCTCCTTCCCTTCTCCTCTCTCCCCCTTCCCACCCTTTAAATCCCAAATTCCTCAACTTTGGGATGCAAGGACCCTTTCACAGGAGTAACCTAAGACCATCAGAAATACAGTAATGGGGGCTGGAGAGATGGCTCAGTGGTTAAAAGGACTGACTGCTCTTCCAGAGGGCCTGAGTTCAGAGTTCAGTTCCCAGCAACTACATGGTGACTCACAATCATATGTAATGGGATCCGATGCCCTCTTCTGGTACATTTGAAACATCTTTAATGTGTGTGTGAGAGTGTGTGTGTGTGTGTGTGTGTGTGTGTGTGTGTGTATACACATATATATAATCTTTTAAAAAAGAAATATCAGTTATTTACATTATGATTCCTAACAGTAGCAAAATTACAATTATGACGTAGCAACAAGTCTAATTTAATTTTATGGTTGGAGGTCACCACAACATAAAAAGCTGTATTAAAGGGTCATATCATCAGGATATTGAGGACCACTGCCTTTAGACTTCATCTCTTCCCCACACTGTACTTACTACCAATATGATATGCTTGTACTTTTGCTTGGTGTTGGTTTGGGGAGTTGATGTCTTGAAACAGGGTTTTGTTACGCAGCTCAGGTAGACTCAGACCATAGACTTCTTAGCTAGTATTGCAGACACTGCACCAGCAGGCCTGGTCCCTAGGGACCTTCCCAGCGGGCTTTCTATTGTACCAGGCCCACCGATGACTCCTGACAATGGCTTGACAGGCCTACAGACTGAACTCCAAGCAGCACAGAGTTCTTCTAGCCCATTGCCTTACCCCTGATCACACACCTGTTAGGAGGGATCTTATTTCCAGCAATACAGAAAGACTTGCATGCTGCAAGGGCACCAGGCCTATATCTGAGTCTTAGCTCATAGGAGCCCCCTGCCAGCATCGCTCCAACTAGGAACAGCCCGTCTTTATCTGTCTGTCTCCAAACTTCCCTTCTAGATGGCAACTGTGCATCTTCTGGTCTTCCTTCTTCATCCCTTAATATAGGTCTATTCCAAAGCCCAGCAAGATATGGTATATTTATTATTTACACGGCTCTCTCTTCTGTTAAGTATGTGAGTTCCTGGGTTCTCTCTCTCTCTCTCTCTTTCTCTCTCTCTCTCTCTGTCTCTCTCTCTCTGTCTCTCTCTCTCTCTCTCTGTCTCTCTCTCTGTCTCTCTCTCTGTCTCTCTCTCTCTCTCTCTCTCTCTCCACAAGCAGGTATTCAGTGCTATCTACCAGATTGGATAAAGGAACAGAAGGATAAATGAGTGGATTGATACCTAACACACTATGTTCTTTTGCTGAAAGAGAATTATCTCTCACCAGGCCCCTATGAAACCAGAACCCCCCCCCCACTTCGTGCAAATGAGAGGATATCACTGCTATCAGTGATCACTTCGGAAATGGAAAGACTAATACCCACTTGGAGCAGCAAATGCTTCCTCCTTAAGGTACTGAGGGAAGAACATTTGCTAATTTGTATTTGCATTTGAAATTGAAACACAAATTGGCACAAGAACTATTACACATCCCGGCTAATTAATGTTCTAAAAATGAATTATGCAAATCAGTCACAGCAGACCTCAGAAGCTCTTCCCGTGTATAATAAACGTCTTGGAATGTGAACCTTGTTTAAGGGCTGATTCTGACCTGACTGGGTGGTGAGGAAAATGCAGACTCCGAACCACAGTTCTGCTTAGTCTCTCTGGACCTCAGTTTCCCTATCTGGGAATTAGTAGTAGAATCAAATTAGAGATGTTAGAGAGTTCGACTGTGGCAAAAACCTTGACCTAAAGTCAGTGGTTCTCAGCAGTAGCAGTAGCAGTAGTGTTACCGTTCTATAGCCACCTGAGCGCTTCTGGGTAGCTTTCTGCTTTGTAGTCTGTCTCCACGGCATGTTCCTTCCCCACCTTCTTTGCTCTGTCTTGCCACAGACATCCAATTCCACCCTCATTTTCCCAAACGCAAAGGCCCATGGAGGCATGTTTCATAGGCCGAGAACCTGCAGAAGGCTGTAAACATCCAACTTGGCCACAGACCATTCCGTAGGCCTTGAGAACAGAGTACCGGACCAGCTGTGAGGAGGTCATTGTGACTGATTGGGTAGCAGGGCAGACGGCAACAGAGCTCCAGCCAGCTGTCTGGGTGGTCTGTGGCAATGTTCTGATAACCTATCACTGTGACCATGACCACTGGCTATCTTCTAACTCAGCCAGACACAGGCCACATCACAACCCCATCTGAAGAGTGCAATCGTGTGGCCAGAGAGATTTTGCTCATAAAGACCTTGGCACCAGAGCCCACAGGCAGGCTCGACGATGACCATTGTAGAAACAGGCAGTCTATAGACTTCAAAGATCCCAAGAAGAACGATACTGAGTCTTGATTTATCCCTCTCCCTTGCTTCCAAAAGGCAGTCAGAAAAACTCTATCAATTCTTCCCCATTGACATGAGATAAATTTTATTAGTGTCAATTGCAGAGTTGGAAAGTTAAGGCAGGTAGTAAGTGGGGCCTCGGAGCCACAGACTGCTAAGAAACAGACATTGAATTGGATCCCAAGTCTAAAGACTAATGCTGTTCCCATATGTCCATAGGTCATACGCTCCTCCAGTGACGTGTTGGATCTATTTATGTCACCATCGCTTTCACTTAGCATAGTACCTAGCCATGGTGGGCATTGATCAGATGGGCATTGATCAGATGGGGAGATGTACTGCATAAGGAGCCTAAATATCACTTGCTAACATCTTTACATATCCCAAGTATATATAGCATAGCTTCATCATGAACCACTGTCTCTGATGTCTTTCTCTGCTTCTGTTCCTCAAGGCCAAAAGCCACGAAAGACAAAGTCATGACTGAGCAAACCATTGCTCTATCAATACAACTGGTGTAGCCAACCTCAGAGGGTGCCCAGGAACCTCTCAACCCATCTCTGGCCAGCTCCCTTTATTCTTCAAAGACTCGACTAAGTCTCCACTGCAAGCTCATAGTTCAAGTGTCCACCTTGTGCTTTTACAGATATCCTTCTTGCTGATTAAAGCAAGAAAACTGAAGCCATCAGAAAAGAGCCTTCTTCATTTTTTTTTCTTCTGCAAATGTTTGTATCTCTTGTGCCTGGTTGACTCTGCCACACATCCCCTCTAAAACCTGAAATGCTGACCCATGTCTCTCTCTCTCTCTCTCTCTCTCTCTCTCTCTCTCTCTCTCTCACACACACACACACACACACACACACACACACACAGTCATTAACTCCTTTCTCTGTTCTCCTTTTCTTTATCACAGAATGTATTTACGACCCTCTCAAAATAGAACAGTCTCTAACTTCCTGTCCATGTGAGCCATTCTCTTGTCAGGTTGATGGTTGTCCTCAGTCTCTGATGGCAATCCATTCACCCAGGTCTCCGGGAACCACTCACTTAGCAAGCACAAT
Source organism: Apodemus sylvaticus (assembly GCF_947179515.1). Classification (NCBI taxonomy): domain Eukaryota; kingdom Metazoa; phylum Chordata; class Mammalia; order Rodentia; family Muridae; genus Apodemus; species Apodemus sylvaticus. The sequence continues at coordinate 105,544,830 of NC_067477.1, read as the reverse complement.
AGAACACTTTCAGCTCTTATCTTTTGGGGGTCCTACAGTGATTGACTCTTGTATTTGTTACTTGCCTTGTTGCTGGGACAAAAATGCTCTAACAAAAGGAGCTTGAGGAAGGGTTTATTTTGGCTCAAAGTCCTAAGTTACAACCCATCAGGACAGGGAAGGCTGGGTGGCAGCAGCAGCAGCCTGAGGCAGCTGGTTCTGTTGGGCTCACCGTCCAGAAACAGAAAGAGAAGAATGCTGGTTCTCAGCTAGCTTTCTCCTTCTTATTCAGCCTGGGACCCCATCCCATTTTCATGATGGAACCCCCTTTCAACTAATCTAATCTAGATAATCCCTCTCAGACATACCCCCAAAATTTCAAATCCCAACAAGTTAAAAAATCAAGATTAACCACTCTTTTTTTTTAGAGCTTTTTGAAGCCACGCCCTCTGGGTCCTTCTGCTTGTCCCTTCAAATAGAGATACCTCTTTCAGTTTTGAGTCAGAACACTATCTTTTTACTCCAAAAGCTTCCTCAAGATTAGCCTATCCACAATCAGGATTGCTAACCTCCTTGTCTACTTGTCACCAGCCCTCATTTCCGCTTCGGATGTCAGCTGCCTAGGAAGCAGCGTCATAAACTTGAGGCCACTGTCAACCTCCATATCCCAGCTGAAAGTCATCCTACTCCTGATGCGCCTAGGAAGCAGCGTCATAAACTTGAGGCCACTGTCAACCTCTATATCCCAGCTGAAAGTCATCCTACTCCTGATGCGCTCTGTTTTCTGGAGGACGGAAAGCCCATCCAAGGAAGGACTCTGAAAAATTGTCTTGGACTCTGTATCCCCACTCCCTATGACTAAACTAAAACTGAGTAGTAGCATTCTTCTTCCTAAGCATGCCTAGAAGGCTTAGCCATCTCTGCCTTCTTGCCCCACTGCCATGACTTAAGTCCCTCCCTTCTTATTTACTATTCCTGCAGTTCTTCTTGGCTGCTCCCTGCCTCCAGTGTCTTCCATTCCGTTCCACTGTACAACAGGCTGCCTTTCTCCCACTGTAAGTCTTTTAAAGAGTTCCCTTCCACTCTGAGACAAGTCCAACCTGACAACCCTTGCACAGAAGCCTGTGACCTGTGACCTGGCCACACCTGAAGCTGAAGCCTCACTTCTTTCTGCCCAGCTGTTTCGCTCCTCCTCACTGAGCTGCTTCAGGACACAGACACTGATACCTGTCACCATCTCAGCAGAGAAGGTCCTCTCATGACATAACTCATCATCTTCTGCTCATCCCACTGGCCCAGGAGAATTACTCCTAACCTTAAAAACTAGTGCATGTCACATACGTGTCACTGAGCTCGGACAGGTTCAGAACAAAATGAAAAGCTATTTCCTCTCTGTCCAATCAGACCTCAAAACTTTCAGCAGAACAAAGGCAATCAAGATCACCCCACGAACTACCACATCTTACAGATTTATGAGTAAACAAACAAACACCGTGACTCAGGAGGGGCTGTCTCGAAGGCCACCTTGTTGGTGACAGTGAAATTAGAACCAGGGTCCCCAGGCTTTCAGGTTGGAGTCTTCTCATTACCTCCAATGTCAGATTTTCCAAAGGAGCCACAATTTAAATCAAAGCAGAATTAAAACAAAGAAAGCAGCAACTGAGCCATGAAAGAAAGTGAAAATAAATCAGTAAATAACCCCAAAGAGAAGTGTAATAAGCAAAACAAAAATAGAGAGACTCATGACCTTGGGGCTTCATTCCCAATTCCCATGAGCTGCAAATGAAAAGTCCTTAAATAAAGACCTACTTTCCACCGAGTTGAGCTTTAAAATAAAAGAAAATCTGTCACTGTCTTCCTTTGTTTTCCATCTATTTATTTATTCATTCATTCGCCAAGCATGTTCTAAACACTTGCACTGTGCCAGATTTCAGTAAACACTGAGGACATTGACACAGTCACAGCCTGGGGAAACTGAACTTGACCCGTACCTGCACAGCTGGGAGGCAACACAAAGTACATCCAATACAGGAGGGTCTAACTGTGTGCTCTGAGGACTGGGGGGTGGAGGGGTGTAGGGGGAGGGATGAGGGAGGGAGAGGGGGCAAAAAGTAACTGAGAAGGGACCCATTCATCTATAGATGTGTCTACTGTCTGTCCTCTCTTATCGGATATAATCAGGAGAGAGGAGATCAGGAAAGGCGAGGGAAGCTACTTGGAACATGTGTGTGCATGTACATGCTCTCTCTCTCTCTCTCTCTCTCTCTCTCTCTCTCACATACACACACACACACACACACACACACACACACACACTCCCCCAGTGAGCTCTGCTTTCTTCCCATCCAGTTCTGTGATAAAAGAAAAATGAAACCTGAAACAAAACAGAAGAGCCAAAAACAGCTACCAGGAAGGAGGATTTAATGGCTGTGTGTCTACGAAGTCAAGCCTCAAGCCAGCCACAGAGATGTTGTACAGTGGAAAAGCACAGGTGGCGCGGGTCGGCCATAAAATGGCCAACTTTCCCCCTGGTCACTTACCCATTTCCAGGCTCAAGGGAACAAGGCTATTGCACCAAGCACCATCTCCCCAGGATGACAGCCATTACTGGGCATCTCCTGTCCAGTCCGTGTCAGCACCTGGGAGGCAGCTGGCCCTGACACAGTGACTCTGTTGCACATGCAAGGCATATGAAGAGAACTCGGGGATGTTGGGGAGGGTCTTCACCACACAGTAGGAGCTGCTGGTGGATTCAAACACTTCTAACGAGGATTGACAGAATCCCAAAGGCGAATAACCGAAAATGTCTTAAGACATATTTATAAACCGGGATCAAGGGGCTGATGAGATGGCTTAGTGGTTAAGAGCACTGACTATTCTTCCTAAGGTCCTGAGTTCAAATCCCAGCAACCACATGGTGGCTCACAACCATCCATAATGAGATCTGATGCCCTCTTCTGGTGTGTCTGAAGACAGCTACAGTGTACTTACATACAATAAATAAATCTTTGGGCCGGAGCGAACAAGCGAGCGAGTGGGGTTGGAGCAAGCAGAGATCCTGAGTTCAATTCCCAGGAACCACATGATGGCTCACAACCATCTGTACAGCTACAGTGTACTCATATACATAAAATAAATAAATAACTCTTTAAAAAAAATGGGGGGCTCAAATTTTCATTTTTCTTTTTTTTTTCTTTTCCTTTTCTCAGTAAGAGTTTCAATTTCAGAGCCAGACACAGTAATGCAATTTTTGTGAATTTTGTTGTTTCAAATCTGCTCCATCATTTGTTCTCTCTATGACCTTGAAAATATCCTGTGATCAGCCTGGAGTGGTGGTGCACACCTCTAATCCCTGAACTCAGTGGGGCAGAATTTCAGGACTAGCCAATATGAAATTTGTTGGAGATGTTTCTAAATATTTTTAAATTAAGCAATTAATGTAATATGTACAAAATGTTTTGTCTGCATGTATGTCTGGATGCCAGGTGCATGGCTGGTACCCTCAAAGGCCAGAAGAGGGCATCAGATCTCCTAGGATTAAAGTTACAGATGGTTGTGAGCCAGTATGTAGGTACTGGAAATTGAACCCTGGTTCTCTGAAAGAGTGGCCAGTGCTCTTACGTACTGAACCATCTTTCCAGCCGCTGAAACATATTTTAATAGAGAATTTAAGTGCAAGGGTTAGGAGGAAGAGAGGCACTCAGAAAAAATATAAGTCATGACCAAATGTGACTGTGGGCTTCTCAAGAGAAAACTGCCATGAATTATTTTAGCATTACCCATATTCATTTTGGAAGTATCTCCTATCTCTCTCTTTTGATTGGTGAGACTATCCAGTAGGTCTGGAGAAGCCTTAGATGAGATAAAGTAAAACTAGGAGCCACTAGGTTGCACAAGGGGTTTTAATATGTCCCTGTATCCAGAGATTCTGGTGAGATTCCTGGGAAATTCCAGACTTAGCAGCTGGGACAGGAGAAAGCCCTTAAGCGATTGTTAATTGCACTGAAACTCTGCCTTCTCTGTGGAAAGAGGCTCCAACTAGTCTCCAGGGTGAAGCGTTCCTTTACCTTCTCATGGTCCTCCAAGTGTCCCTGTGTTTCCATCCTGTCTTAGAGACAGACACCCCCATCCCCACCCCCCCACCCCCAGAGTAGGGATGCTATGACTTACTTTAGAGAAGGATGGAGAATTCTGCAACGAAGGTGAGTAAGGTGAGTGGGGATCAGAAAGTCTTCCTGTTTCTCTGATTTCCTCACATGCCAAGGTCACATGTTTGGGGGTAGCATGTTCTGAACCCCACCATTATTGTCTGAAATGAAGAGTGTTGAGGAAAACTTAACAGAGGTTGAACTTAACTCTTACTTCTCTTGTGACCTTGGCAAGTTTCTTTGTTGTGTCCCTGATTCCTCTGGAGTAAAAAGTAGGTAGTACCCTCCAAGAATTAGTAGGAATGCTGAGGTGACACGTCAGCACAGAGTCTGGTGCACAGTAGGCTCTTCTGTGTTAGCTGCCGGCACTGCGGATGGCTCCTGACATCTGCCTCCTCCAAGCCAGGTGCAGCGGCGCCAGCTAGGATACAGAGATGAGCTACACATGCCCCAGGGTCTCCCAGTGGTCCAGGAGACAAGATGGTGCTGATACAGATAATCACATGCTGTGACAGGGTCCACAGGGAAACCTAGTCCCACCAACAATAGCTCAGAACAGGTGGCCTTTGAGTAAACTTTGAGAGTAAACCGGTCCAAGCAGGTATAAAGGTGAAAGGGCAATCTCCTGAGCAGAGAAGGCAAAACAGGGAGAAGAGCAGGACACTTTGGAGCCGCCAATGGCTCCAAGTCTGTAGAGGGGAATAAGGCCTGAGCCGGAATCAGCTCAGGAAAACTTGACTTGAACTCTATTCTGAGAGTGCAGACTGACACTTGATTTCAAATCCCCTGCCAGATCTGAGAACTTGGATTAACTCCCAATTGTAGAGTGTTTGAGAGGATCCTTGAATCCCTCAGAAGCCATTTAATTCTCCCCAGATTGTAAACTCCCGGGAGATAAATTACAAATTGGCTGTCATGGCTCCCCTGGGACATCACGAAGAGGGGTTGAGTGGAAGAGAGAGCATCCAGGTAAACTTACTAGAGAAGCCAGTTGGTAGAGGACTGTAAACCCTTCCTCACTTGGGCTACATGCAACAAAGAATGCTCGGAGGGGAAAAAGCTCACAAAATAAAAACAATATTTCAGACGTTGGTGTCACGTGCCTTTAATCCCAGCCGAGACAGGAAGATCTCTGTGAGTTCTAATCCAGCCTGGTCTACAGTAAATTATAAGATAGCCAGGGCTACACAGAGAAACCCCATCTCGAAACACACACACACACAACGCACACTTATGCAAGAGAGGTAGGTGCTGTATCAACCACCCATAAAGGGTCCTAAGCTTCTTGGTCCAGCACTTCTGAGTGTGTGCCTTCCCCTTTCTCACTAGCCCACTCTCATTCTCTGGAGAATCTTTCTCTTTCCTAATAAACGATCTATGTCTGTTTGTGTTGTTGTGTGTCCCTGTATAACTCTTTGACCTGGGACACTGGAGTCTTCAGATTTCAGTGGGTGCTTTCCAAACGTTGATCCACGTGGAGAACAGCGGGACACGATGATGCTTAAGGCAAATCCTTTTTTTCTTTTCTCCATCTCAAAGGCCCTGTCGCCTGGCAACCCCTCAGCTTAGTGGTCTCTCACAGATAAGTCCCAGAAAGCACGATTTAACAAAACACATCAGCTTTGGATCTCTGTTCTACATGTTCTCATAAAAACAATTTTTTAAAGTGCAGGTGATGTCAAGGCTACACCTAATCAGGGAAAGGGGCCAAGTCTTCTTAAATCAAAGCCAAACTAGCTTCTAAATGATTGGGGACCTGGCTGCCCCTTTGAGCAAGACACACTGGGATGCTACAAGGTAGAGAGAGCTCAGGAAACAAGCCAGAGAGGATGCTTCCAGCCCTGGCTCCTGAGCCCGATAAAATTAACCAAAAGATGATCTCCATGGCAACAAGAAATTTGTTTCTTAAAAAAAAAAAGGTTAGAAAGAATGCTTTAGGAAGAAACTCCATGACAGAATATTCTCAGATTACACGTAAATGCCATCCATGCCAATAAAATGAAGGGCCAGGCGGCTCAATTATCTGGATAATTGAGGCCTGAACCAGTGATTTGTAAGAGAATAGGGGGCTTTAATCCTGAAGAATGCAATGTGGCAGGTATGGGCCCCAATTCAGGGAAACTCCCGCCTGTCCCTGCCTGTAGCTTCCCTAGAATCTCTGGCCCCGGAGGGATGCTTACAAGGATTACTAGGGAAGTCTTGGCAGGAGAGGAGCTGCCGGAGGAAGCTACCCCCAGGAGGCCTTGTGCATCTTGAATATTGGGGAGTGGGGGAGGGGAAAGGGTGTAACAGACCAACAAGACCTCCTTCATCCCAAAGGGAACTACCTTCCTTCCTTCTTCCTCACTCTCTACCTTTTTTCAGCACTTCTTGGAGGTTTAAAGGTGACTTGGCAAACTGAGACCCAATTTGTGTTATCAGTTTTAAGGGGCAAAAGCAGAGTGGCTCTGAACGAATGGGCAGGCTCAGCCTGAAGTTTCCCTGCCTCTGATCCTATAGAAACCTATAGAAAGTGAAGGGCCAACACTCTACGGAAACAAAGTCCGATGCTCCTGTGGTTTAAGACAGTTCCTTGCCCAGAGTAAGAGGTCTAGCAAGGTTTTTAAAAATCCTAGATGTGTCTAATGACAGTGAAAATGCACAGAATATAGAAACAGACTCCTCAGAGTTCTCTGATCTTCACACACTCCATGGCCAAATGCTAACCCCATAAACACACACACCCACAAAACAAGTAAATGTAATAAAAATTGTTAAAGCAAAGATAATAAACATTGGGTGTGGATCCAAATGCACAAAAAATACAATAACTCACTAAAGTTTAGGAAATGTGATGCAAAACATTTCTTCTAATACCCAAAACATTTTAAAAATTAATCCCAAATACTTTTAAATATCCAAGTCAAGTATCCTCTGCCACATATATGTAATCTCAACACTTGGGAGGGGAAGGCAGGATTGCCATGAATTCAATGCCAGTCTGAACTAAATAGTTAAGTACCAAGCCAGCCCACACTAGAGTAATACCCTATCAAGCAGGAGGAGAAGGCTGTAAAATTAAAACATCTAACTCCTATCAAAGCCAGGCAGAACTCACAGATGCGAGGGGACCACAGTGACTCCTTGGCTAAGATTACTTTCATTGTAAGCACTTAACAAACTCCAGATGATGGGAAGTGTCCCCTGTCTTTCGTCTTCTCTGTTACATGTTTAAAAAAAAAAAAAAAAAACTAATGCCAGGGGCTACAGAAATCGCAATGGTTAAGAGACCCAGTTGCTCTTACAGAAGCCCAGAGTGTATTTCCCAGCACTCAAATTAGGTGACCTACAATCAGCTCCAGCTTCAGAGAAGGCATCTTACAGCCCCCCTCATGCACATGACTTTTTTTAAATCCTTTTTAGGCTCTGTGTATGGATGTTTTGTCTGCATGTATGTCAGTATACCACATGTATGATTGGTACCCACAGAGGCCAGAAGAGGGCACTGGGTCTCCTCTGAGACTAGTAGGGTTACTTACTACCTGTCATGAGAGTGCTGGGAATTGAACCTGGGTCCTCTGTAAGAGCAGCAAGCACTTTTGTCCACTGAGCCATGTCTCCAGTTCCTAAAAAGAAAATCATAAAGGAAGGGAGGGAGGGAGGGAGGGAGAGAGGGAGGGAGGGGGGATGGAGGGAGGGAGGGAGGGAGGGAGGAGGGAGAAAGAAAGTCAGGTTGTGTTTGTCAACGATATCCAAGCGCTAAGTGCCCAGAGGACCTGGGCAGCAACCTCTCAGGGATCTTGAGATCCTCTTAGGGTGTGTCCCACCTGCAGAGGATCTTCGAATGCCTCTGGATCAGAGCCTCCTTTTTGCTTGTTTGTTTGTTTGTTTATGTGTCTCTTTGCTTGGTATTTACAGAATGAAGGCATCTGTCAGCTGAAGACAAGGATCTCTGTGGCCCAATTAACTGTTTTAGATCGCTTATCATGGTAAGAACTGTACCTCCAAGGGTTTCTTTTGGATGGCAGCATCTGGCCATAACTCCCCAGACCCTACAGCCATGGGGATGCCTAAACAGTCCTAGAAAAGCCCAGTCAGCATTCTCTCTCTCTCTCTCTCTCTCTCTCTCTCTCTCTCTCTCTCTCTCTCTCTCTCTCTCTCTCATAAAGGCACAAAGCACAAAGGATCTTCGCCCTTAGAGCAAAGAACTTGCGATTAGTAAACAGATGATACAGCCCAAGCTGGCCTCTCCTGGATTCTCCAGGGTGGTTTAAGGACCAAGTTGTGCACAGAAGAGACTCCAAGATGGAGTCAGCAAATGGTCAGAGAACAAGTGACCCTGTGTCCACCCTTCTTCCTTCCCTACTGAAGACCTTCCTCCTTCCATTCTCGCTAAGTTCATTCTTCTCCCCCTTTTGCTTCTCTTCCTATTTCCCATCACACATTTGTTGAAAACCTTTTCCGCAATCCACAGCAGCTTCCCTATTCAGAGCTAGGCCCACAGAACTCACCTGGGCAGGGCTGGCTTGCCCGTTGCCTTTGAAGTCTAGTCTTTGGTTTCACAGTAGTCCCTAATTCCATAAAAGAAACACAAGAGTGGCCAAGATCCTGTATTTCTATATCCTTTGGGGTTAATTCCATTGTGCTGTAAATGGAAGAGAGATAACTCCAGCACCTCCCAAAGTCAGAGGCTCCCAAACGCCCAAGTTTACCTGGGCCATTTGGCCATCCTTTGAAGAGTACTACTGTGCCTGCATTGTTTGTTTTGTTTATCAAGACAGGGTCTCTCTGTGTAACAGTCCTGCTGTCCTGGAACTCACTTTGTAGAGCAGGCTGGCCTCGAACTCATAGAGATCCGCTGGCCTCCGCCACCCAAGAGCTGAATTAAAGGTGTGCTTCACCACCACTCGACTACTATGCATGGTTTTAGGGCAAGAATATCTGCCTGGGTGGCTCAGTGCGTGTTCCTACTTGCACAGTAACTAGGCAGCCACGCTGCTAGCCTCTCTGCCCTTTTCTCTGACTCCACCTCCCCTTCCTCCATAGCACTCTAAGTTTCTATTGATTTTGCAAATGGTGATTATTAGAACTTCCGGGGAAATGGTCTCTTTTCAGGAAAGATTTAGCCAATGACATTTCCACTCATAAATCGTTTTTCCTGAAGAGATCCCAGCCCCCTTTCTGACAGCTTGGCCAAGAAAGGAGAGCTGGGCAGCCCGGGACCTGGCTCCTGCTGGGGCAAGCCTGCTGCCTGCAGCCTCCCAGCTAACTGCAGATTTAGGGCCAGCAACAGCACAGCTGTTTCCAGCCAAGGTGAGGGACTTCATTCTTAATGCTGTCGTTTACAAGTCAATAAAGCCGGGATGAAACACCATTTCCTCTGCTGGTCCCACCTCTCTGGGCTCTGTTGTTTCATGCTTGTAGTCAGGGTGCTGAGGGCAGGGGCCCTGGGGACTTATTTCGCCCTAATGGCTCTGCTCCCACCATCCCCCGCCCCCCAAGCAGCCTGGCCATAAAGCAAGCCCTAACCCTTCAGAAGGCAGAGTTCAAAGCTCTGACTCCCCAGGACCCTAAACTGTCCGCCTCTCCCTGCTTTATGGCTCCTGCCAGCAGGGTGTTATCTTTGCAAGGAGATAAAGGCCCAAGCGGGAGGCTGGAGCTGAAAATGGAGGCCCCCTGGACTGGGGGCTCATCCACCCTGCCCTTCAAGGGCTATTAAATGAACTGATGGAGGGATGGCCTTTTTCAACCCTACAGTGACGACAATCCCTCTAGGTGTTGGGTGTTTCCAGATCAGACCTGCACGGGCCTCACCTCCTCTGGAGAGCAGGGAAGTCCTCAGCACTGCGGGGTGTTCTTAGCTGCAGAGGCGAAGCTCCCCGAGGCCTAGGTGATAATGAGGTGAGAGAAGATGCAGGTTTAACGGCACTCAAGCCCGCGGGAAGGCAGAGCCAACCCAAGGTCACAACAGCCCAGCAGTGACAGAGCAAGGTCAGGACCCCGCCCAGTCAACCATCTGTTGCCGAAACAGTGCAGAGCGCCCAAGGTATGCTGGGGGCTTGCTAGGTACCGAGGGTTCACTAGGCTGAGACCTGGTGGATAGTCTCCAGCAGTAGTAGAGGCCTCCTGACTTTTCAAACTTTACATGATGATGTAAGAAAGCAAGCCTGCCACAGAGCAAAGTGCCATCAGTAAGTCTGTGGCATCATGTCCAGCTCCTGACGGTTGCATTCATACGATCCAAGCCAGAGGCTTTCCACTCCCTCTCTGTGGTGAGCATAGTAAAATTAAAAAAAAAAAATGCCTTTTAGACATGTAAAAATAGTTCGGATCCCTACTACACCTAATAACCAGAACTCAGTGACTCTGCTCACTCAGACAGAGTCCTAGAACCTCATATCACCCACTGGACAGTAAGTATGTAAGCAGAGACCAAGAGCAATGCTCTGCTCTGCACATCTGGAGAGATGCCACCTTGATCTGTCCCGAGGCCAGAGACTCTCCCCCAGGATTGTGACCCTCGAATCAGAGACAACTGCTAGAGACAGAGACGGACCAGACCTTCAGCCAAGATACATCACACAGGTGAGCAGCCTCGGGGAGGCAGGCTTAGGACTGCAGTTGGGAATTTAGTGTGAACGTTGTGTGATGACCCTCAGCACAATAAAATATAACTTTTGTTATACTAACTATAGGTATCTACCTTCTTGCTGGCAACTCTCTATACAGGTTTGTGCCCACACCTGAGATGTCCCACACACACTTTTCTCCCATCCAATGGTCACAAGAAGCCCAGTAGTGAGAAGGCCACCAACTCCTCACCCAGACCATCCAAATAAGAGCAGCCTTTTTTGACCCATAGCCAGTTGGAGCCCTGGAGTAGCCAGAGAAAAAGAAGACAGAAGTCAAAGCAGGAATGACTCCCTTATGTATGCCAGGGTAAAATCTACAAGAACCTGGTACATCTCACAGTCCAACGCGTAGTTGATATGTAACTGTGGCGGTTTGTATATGCTTAGTCCAGGAAGTGGCACTGTTAGGAAGTGTGGCCTTGTTGGAGGAAGTGCGTCACTGTGGGAATAGGCAATGAGACCTCCCCCAACCACATGTGGGCCAATCTCTTTCTAGGTGCCTTCGGAATAAGAAGTAGAACTCTCAGCTCCTCCAGCACCATGCCTGCCTGGATGCTGCCATGCTTCCTGCCGTAATGATAATGTCCTTCATAAGAGTTGCCATGGTCATGGTGTCTCTTAACAGCAATGAAACCCTGACTAAGTAATCCAGTAAAATCCTCATTCCGGGGAGGAAACTGAGACGCGGGAAACTTAAAGCAACAGTAGCGAATCAAAAAGGTGCCATCAGCCTGCTTAGAACTTATATTTCATGTTGCTGTGAAAAAAAAATAAACTGACTAAAACAACTTGAGAGAAGAAGGATTTCTACTGGCTCACACTTCAAGGGTCCAGTCCATCATGCAGAGGAAAGCACACAGTAGGTGTGTGAGGTATCACTTCCACAGTCAGGAAGCCAGAGCTATGAGGTTGCTGTTACGATTTATACAATATGGAGTAACTCAGAGCTGGGGTAGCCTGGTCTTCACAGCTGATACTCAGCACTCTTCTGTGTTCTTCGTGCAAGGATCCCACCCCATGGGATGCTGCCCACAATTAAGGTGGGTCTTCAGTTAACTCAGTTTTAGAAACTCTCTCACAGACAAAACCTTCTTGCTTTGTCTCCTGAGTCCTGACTCAGTAACAGTATTAACCTACTGTGGTCTCATAGCACTGTTGTTTGAATTGAAAAGGTGCCTTTTTGGTGGATCGAACCCAAGGCACAGCTATGACTCAGCCTCAATGTACAAAAGGTCCAAGCCCTCCTTCTGGGATACACAGATGCAGAAACATACCAGGGATACGGGTCTGCCAGCAAGGCCAGGATTGTTGCCATTGGCTCCACTCTAGGCTTGCTACTGAAGTCTTGAGGGTCAAACTGGACCTTGGTGGCCCTAATGAGATGGATTCAGCCAACCATCATCTATGGGCAACAGAAAATGTTGTTCATTGTCAGAGTACAAAGAGGAACCAAATGAAAAGGTTCAATGGTCCTACCACCACCACCACCACCAGCAGCAGCAGCAGCAGCAGCAACTCTGGGGTCCTGACATGGGACGTAGGATTAAATAAAGGGCGATGTGTAAGTAAGTAAGCAGTCCGGGCCAAGGTATGCTCCCGCTCCTCATTGACCCATCACTGTCTCAGCTCCTGTCTCTCCTGCAAGGTGGTCTGACAAGTTGTCAGAATTGTGTGAAATCTCTTCCATGGGCTTGGCAACAGGCTTCATTCTTTTTCTTCTCCCAGCGTGAAATCCCTGGGGAAATTCCAATTTCGTGGAGGACTGGCATTTCAATGGTCTGATAGCCAAAGGGAGGGGCACAAGTGTCTCTTTAGAATATCTTCAGTTCCTTCCAGGATAGTGAAACGCTAACAAGAGAAAAAAAATGCCCTTTCTACACAGCACCGAGTGAGTGTGAGGTAGACTGGGAGGGTGGGTGGGGGAGAGCTGCACTGGAGAATCAAACACAACTGTGATTTGGGTCTGGTTCCCAGATACCATTTGCAAGCCTGCAGCCCTGGCTGACCCCCAGATCCCTGCATCTGCAGACTAAGGCTGAAGTACCTACTTCAGAGGCTTGGTAAAGATTGAAGAACCGATAGCTCTGCGTGTTATTCCAATGCTGAAGAACCCAGAAGCTGGGGGCTCTCCGGAGCCTGGATGTTTTCTTTCCTTCCTCACTTAGAGAAATGTCGCAGTTATTTGTTTCCTGCCGGTGTCTAATTACAGTGCCAGAGCCCTGTTCTTCAAGCTGGGTTTAGTGGAGGAGGAAGGAAGCCAGGGCCTTTTCTGTGCTCAGAGACGCCAGCTGGGAGTCGGTCTCATCCAGAACAAGGTGCTTTGCACAGGCAGGGTCACCCGTGCCATCATCCAAATGCAGGGTACCTAACTTCTGCAGTGGGCTCACAAGTACACAGCTGGAGGAGGAAAGGAAGTCTATCCACCTACACGCTGGGCATGAAGAATGTCAGGGCCACTTTGGCTGACGATGCCTGCTCTGCCCACGAGCGTGTCCATGAAAACAACCATTGTGCTCTTCCCTTCCGAGGGAGGGCTGTGGGAGCACAGAAGCTGGAGAGCACTTGAAATCTCAGAAAAGTCAGGAGCCCATCAACACTACAGCAGGGGGCACTTTAAATTGTTCACTTGCTTCAGAACCCATTTGGGAGGCCCAAGATATCTAAGCAGGAACACTGACTTGATCCTGGGAAGTTCTGGAAGAAGGTTCTAATTAAGTAAAAGGATGAAGTCACAATGCCAAGGCCATATCTGTTCTATAACAGCGTTCAGTCCCTTCTCACAACACGCCAACGCCTCTGTAAACCAGGGAACTACGGATATATAAACCCCAAAGGCCTTCTTGTGATAGGCTGTCCATGGTTTTGTGATCCAGAGAGTTTACAGGTCTCTGGTCAATTCTGTGTTAATTAAAAGAAAAGATCTACCTGTAAAAACCTGGCTGCTTCCTTTGCAGGGGATAGTCAAAAGAGTCGGCCTATTAGCAGGAAATGTTAACAGAAAGCTTGATCTAATGGATTTACAACATTGGCCCTGATGAAGCCATTCGGGTGCTCTAAGAAGAGAGTCCAGGGGACTAGGAAGATAGCTCCCCCCAGGCAGTCATCCAAGGTGCTGGCCACACAGGCACAATGACTGGAGGTGGATCCTAGGCACACCCACAAAAAGCCAGCAATGGCAGTGTCCCTTTAATCCCCGTGATAGGAAATCAGAGTCAGAACAGAAGACACTCTAGGTTAATGCAGTGGGAGCTCAGAATCTTGCTTTAAGCATGAGGAAGCCGGAAAGATCCTAGCTACTGATGTATTTTAGCAGAGACCCAAGGAGTCTTTGGCCTTACCCATCATTCATTCCTGCAGTGCTTGCACTTATTACAGCCTGCACAAAGGAAATGTTCGCTCACCAGTTTATCAAAAAACCTTTGGGACATCACAGGAATTTTAATCAGGGTCTAGCTTGAACAAATATGACTATCTTTATCTTTACCAAATAATTAACTGAATGTTGAAGAGATGCCTTCGTTGGTCTTAGGGCCACAGAGCCAGGGAGTGGTGGAGTTTGTGAAATCCAATCTCCTGACTGTACTACGTGTACCACACCTCTGTGTCTGGGTAACAGAGGGTCCAAGTCCAAGAGGTTATCGTGTCTGGAGGCCCCCTGCATGAAGGAGATGCTCTGTGTATTTTAGATTAAAATACAACTGGGTTCATGGCTTTAGGACTCAAGACAAAGGCTTGGTTGCTATTTCCAAAGCCCCCAGTTACTTCTTTCTAGTTCTTTCATCTTGAGTGTTTGCTGCAGGGCACTGACTTTTGAAACAAAAAGTACCCTCTTCTGCAGTTCTCTTTATCCTGCTGGTATCATAAGCAAGTACCCCTCAACATGCTGCTGTTTCCACGGTAGAAGGAAAGCGGTCTGTCTGTCCATCATGGCAGAGAGCTGAGGAGAGCCGGGAGTGAGGCTGACTTCCATTCCCGCCCTCGGGTTACTGGCTCTTTGGAGTCAACGTGACTGTTTCTATAAAACGGAGTGACCATTCCCTTTGAAAAGTTGTTGGGAGACTGAGATGCAGTTCTTGAGAGCCCTGTCACATCATAGCTTGGTTGTGGCTTGTGACAGGATATATAAGCAAGTCCCTTCCTCGGCCTGTGTTCTCTCAGACTGATTTCCCACCATTAGCTTCCTCTGCTTTGTTAGTATTCGGTGCCATTACCCTTCAGGTAATGATCCTTAACCAGCAGGTTCCACTGGCTGAGCTGCTGAGAGTCTCTACACAAAAGATGTTTCTGCAGTTTGTGCACAGGAAACAGCCATGGGGACCTCAAGGGCTCTTTTTTACTATCCTGGGGGGAGGTATGGGGGGGAAGTATTGTCTTGTATGAGGTGGGGGACTAGAGTATCTTGATCAGAAGTCAACTCCATGGAATCAGTTCTTTCCATTTTACATCGGTACCAGGAAGCAAACTCCTCAAGGCAAGCATCTTTACCATCTGAGCCATCTTGCTGACCCTCAAAGGTCTTTTTATGAAGTGTGCATAGGGCTATCTCAGGTAAATTATGATACTTGTTAGGTCCCATAGCTTCAGACCTCCTAGGCATCTTCAGAAAGTTCTACAGAAACCTCTGATATCCGATGTTACAAAAGCAACTGTACATATAATACAAAATAAAAACTACACACACACACACAGGTATCTGACTCAGTAACTAAGAGTTGAAATGCCACATCCTATTCCAGATCCCTTTTACACTTATTGTCTGTGAAGCTTTTGTTGCACTAAAAATCAGTCTGCAGGTTATATTGATTCATTTCCCATGACTTTCCAAATAACTGATAGAGAGAAAAATACTGATAAGTAATTAAGTGACCCAGAAGGAAAAATTATTAAGAGTCTGAGGCCAGCCTAGGTTATATTGAGACTTTGAAGGTATGCACATGTGTTAGGAGGAGGGAGACAAAAAGGGAGGGAGGAAGAGGAGGGGAGGAAAAGAGAGCAGAAGAAAGGAGGGGAGGGAAGGGGAGGGGAGGGAGGTGAGAGGAGAGGAGAGAGGTGAGAGGAGAGGAGGGGAGAGGAGAGGAGAGGGGAGGGGAGAGGAAGGGAGGGGAGAGGAAGGGAGGGGAGGAGAGGAGAGAGGAGGAGGGGAGGGGAGGAGAGGAGAGGAGAGGAGAGGAGAGGAGAGGAGAGGAGAGGAGAGGAGAGGAGAGGAGAGGAGAGGAGATTCTTTGACTTTGGGACTTGACAATGTGCACACCTGTACTCCAGGCAGAAGCAGGAAGTTGGGAAATTCAAAGGCAGCCTTGGCTACACAGTCACTTTGAGAGGGTTGTCTGGGTTACAGGAAACACCATCTCAGAACCAAGCAAAAACATACAAAAAGTAAAGTAGACATAACTGTGATACATAATATTCTACATGACAGAATGATAGTTTGCTTACTTACTTCATACTTTTCTTACTCACAATACTAAAATTTTTATAGAAAACATTATCCTCAAAAAAATAAGTTGTTAAAATAATTGTTTTCAGCCGGGCGGTGGTGGCACATGCCTTTGATCCCAGCACTTGGGAGGCAGAGGCAGGCGGATTTCTGAGTTTGAGGCCAGCCTGGTCTACAAAGTGAGTTACAGGACAGCCCGAACTACTCAGAGAAACCCTGTCTCGGAAAAACCCCCCCAAAAAATTGTTTTCTGTATTCCACAGCATCAACAGGCCAAGGCTAAGATTTACATGTAATTCTAGCAACCTAACTGCATAGCTTATAAAAATGCTGATGGCCCTGGGATCCTAACCAGCTCATACATGCAGACAAAAGACAGAAACACAGCATGTCTCAGTTGAACTGTGAGTCCTTTAGATTGCTGGTGTGGCCACCCAGGCAAGAGCATTCTCCCAACTGAGTGGTGGTGTTCTGTTTTTTTCAATCACAGGAAAGTAAATTCATCCTCTGTTCCTTTCCATCCTTCCTTCCCCCCTTCCTTCCTCTTTTCTTTCCTTCCTGCCTGCCTGCCTTCCGTCTTCTTCCCCCATCTCTCTTTCTTCATTAAATCTTTCTTGGTCCATGTGTACCAGGCTCAGGCTAGATACTGGGAATACACCACAGGGGAAGGCTAAGGCTTTATCTGCACACCTTGACATCTGAAGTGCCCCTTGTGCTACAGGAAAGAATGCATGCCTGAGACACCATGGAGCTGGCCCAGCTAGAGGGGTGCAGGCAGACTTTTGGGGTACAAAGATATCTGAATGCAGGTACTAAAAAACCAAGGCATCGTAGAACAGGAAAATTATCTCAGAAAGAGGGATATCACAACAAGAGTTTCTCTGGGTCCCAGAAAGCCCTAAAACCCTCATGCTGTCTGAGAAGTTGTTCTCTTAGTGACTGCAAAAGAGTTTCCTAGAACTAAAACCAGGCTATATTTCCTACTTCCGTCCAGCTGTTTATTCCTTGGACCCCGGAGTCAGCCCCAGACATTCCCAGGTACTGTTCCCATGGCCTCTACCTCTGGACCTGAGGCCACCTGAGCCAGATCTCAGAGGAGATACGACGGGGATAGGGCTTCTGTCTGCTGCAGCTGCTGCTGCTGCTATGAGGAACGCTGCAAACAGAACAGCAGAGCAAGCAGAGAGAGTGCAAGGCCTGAATCAGAACTTCAGGCATCACTACCTCCACACCTCTGCAGCGTCTCCATCTGTCACTTGGGGATAAGTAAGTCATCTCAGTGTCAAAGGGTGCGGTGAGGTCAACTGGGAAGATGTACGTGAGGGAAGACGAACTGGCTGCCTATCCATCTCTCCTAAAAGCCTGTGGCTGGGGCTGCAGAACTGACGTGGCTCTGCTATGGCTGAGGTGGTTTGTTCCTCAGCTCAGCGAGCAGAGCACACCTCAGAATAGGTGACACCCCAAAACAGAGCACTGTCTGTGACACTCTCATCATATTTGCTGTGTATCACCAGTCACGGCAGGGACATCTGCTCTGCTTCTGAGGCCAGAAGCCATTGTCTAGGATGCCGATGGTGACCCAGGGGCCAGGTGCAGCTTTCAAGACAAGCACCCTCCATCTGATCTGATAACAGCCAAGGGAAATACTGTTTCTCCTGGGAGCATAAAGAGTGTGTCATCAGGCTGGTGAGATGGCTCAGCAGTTAAGAGCACTGACTGCTCTTCCAAAGGTCCTGAGTTCGAGTCCCAGCAACCACATGGTGACTCACAACCATCCGTAATGAGATCTGATGCCCTCTTCTGGTGTGTCTGAAGACAGCTACAGTGGACTTACATATAACAATAAATAAATCTTAAAAAAAAAACAAAAAACAAAACAAGCAAACAAAAAATCAAAAATCAAAAACAAACAAACAAAAAAAAGAGTGTGTCTCTTACCCATGACCCACTGGTGGTCAGTGCCAGAACTCTACCCTTTGTCCCTAGTGGTCCTCATCCCTCACCTCCACCTCTGTGACCTGTGTATGTCCTCTATGCCTCACACCCACGGGAAATCCCAGCACCCCTCTGGGGACCTTCTGTATCTTGTTGGCTCGAGGGAACCCAGATTAACTAGTTAGGCAGTCTGGCCCCTGCTCCTACCAGCAGCCTGGGTCCCAGCCATTTGTCTTCCCTATAGCTCACTCTGACCATTTGGTCCTTCCAAGATCCAATGGGACCCCACACCTCCCCATTCATAAAATTCTTGTTTATTTTTTCAATTACAGCTGATGTGTCACTTCCTCCAAGAAGCCTCCTTGGAACGGGGCCTTTTGTCCTTTCTGATACACATTCAGCATGTTCTACTGTAACTGCCTGCTATCCCTGTGGCAGGAGGGATACACACCTTTCACACACACACACACACACACATCTTTGTAGACTTGGTGTGTATGGGGTGTCCCTTGTTCACACAGATGTTAAGCAATGACTGGAAACAGGTTGCAGCAAAGAGTCCTGTGCTCATCTCCTGGCGCCCCATACAGAGGCCTGCAAATTGAGAGTGCAGCTCTGCACTGCGTTTCCAGGTTACAGAAAATAGTTTCTGAGAGCTTGTGGGCAAGATAAGTATCCTGGGGAGGAGGGATCAATACTGCCACACGGACTTGGGGATCCCCATCTCCCCACTGCCTGGTTCTTTACTTGAAGGAGTTTGGGAAATGACTTGGTAAATTGAAGCAGGTTTCTGTCTCTGCAGATTTCTTAAGACCCCTCAGTAGAGAACATGGAGGGTCTTCCAGAGAGAGACGAAGACGCTCACATGGACTGTGTGAATGCCATACTGCTTATGTCTCTTCTCCCAGCCAGAAAGACTCAGTGTTTCATGAAATACAAAGGAAACCTCTCCCCAAGGGGTATATATAGGAACTTTGGGATTTCCCAAGGCGGTATTTCCTAATGTCCCAATCTACAGGGACGCTGTATTGGTAATATCGTCTGATGTTATTTAGAGCCTTCTGTAACTGAAGTAGTGTTGGTTCTTGTTGATACTGTGAATTATGTGTTTCCTCCTCACTGTGGCTCCAAGGAAGCTCAGAACTGAGTTCCAGCCACTGCCTAAAGGGGGTTTTTTCTAACCTATGCCTATTTTCAACTCAGCTAGAAGAATCTCTCATATCTGTGGGGTGTGGTATGGTATTTCAACACATTTATAACATCTCTTGTGACCAGATGGGGACCACTGGCACATCTCTTGCCTTGGATGTATATATTGTTTTTGGAGCATCCAAAAGCCTCTCTATATGGCTATTTTGAAATATTGAACTCAGGGTTATCAACCAGTGATTCTATTGTACTATAGAACATGAGCACTATTCCTTCTTAGGTTGTTGTTGTTTGTGTGTGTGTGTGTGTCTGTCTGTCTGTCTGTCTGTCTGTCTGTCTGGGTTTTGGGGGCCGGTTGGTTGGGGTTTTGGGGGTCGGTTGGTTGGGGTTTTGGGGCAGGGTGATTTTGTTTTCGTTTTCATTTTTGTTTTTGTTTTGAGACAAAATGGCAAGGTCTCATGTATCCCAGGCTAGCCTTAAAATCTCTATATACCCAATGATGACTTAGAATTCCTTATCCTCCTGCCTCTATTTTCCAAGTATTAGAGTTCTTTCTCCTGCTAGGAATCAAAGTCAGGACTCCATACTTGCTAGAAAGGTGTTCTACCAACTGAACTACACCTTCAGCAAGAAGTTAGTTCTCCAATCTCCTGAAACTCTGTAGGTGCCCACACTTTCTCCCGCCTAGAGGGGAACTCTGACTCACCACATAGGTCTATCAGCTTTGTCCTCCCAAGCCAGGATTCCTTTATTCATTGCACATCTGTTACATTGATAATGTTAACATTTTTTTAGGAAAAAAAAAAAGGCAAGATAGATACATGAACAGTATAAGCAAGCACAATGATGTTATCCTTAGAAATAATGATCACAAACACACCTTCCTGCTGAACAGCAGAGAGC
Source organism: Apodemus sylvaticus (assembly GCF_947179515.1). Taxonomy (NCBI): domain Eukaryota; kingdom Metazoa; phylum Chordata; class Mammalia; order Rodentia; family Muridae; genus Apodemus; species Apodemus sylvaticus. The sequence continues at coordinate 105,524,668 of NC_067477.1, read as the reverse complement.
ACCCCCAGGAGTGAGCCACCAGCTCTTCCCTGACAGGAAAGTTTGGTGGGCTGAGGGTTCTTGTTTAATGCTTTCTTTCCGCTTCAAAGTCAGAAGTCATCTTCCTGCCCCCTGGTTCCCAAGAGGCTGAAACAAAACCCCCCTCTAGATTGCATAGATTAGGCCGGTGACAATGGAAGGAGAAGGTGGCTTGTGTCCACTCCCACAGCCCAGCCAGACAAGAGGCCTTTGTGTTCAGGGGAAAGGGGCCAGGGACACTTGGTCAGATGCATACACCTTACAGGGTCTTCAGGCTGTTACTTCGGCCCTAGAGGTCTCATGGGGTAGAGTGGAGAGTTGGCCTTTGATTTCCAGCGTTAGCCCAACAGCTTATCCAGGCCTGGCCAGAACTAACTCCACAACAGCCAAGTGCTCAGAAATCTTTACCGGCACAAGCTCCGGTCTTCTGTTTTCTGAAGTCTTGACTGGAAAGTGAGTCACCACTCAAACCCCTCCATCTTCCCTTTTCCTTGGGCCAGAGTTGCAGGTTGCCACTGTGGACAGCCTACTCCTGGGCCCTGAACCATTAGCAGGTGCTTCCAGGTGCCAGAAGACCGTGGCTACTTCCTGTCACCTTGGTAGCCAGGGATAGAAAGCAACTCTTTCTTCTTAATGGGCATCCTTTCCCCCTAAACACTCACAGGCATTCCTTGTCAAAAGAAGCAATACAAGTAAGTAAAACCGGAGCCGTAAAGCAAAGGGGCAGGGCCACCTGACCCCAGGAAGACAGGAGAAACTGTCCGAGGTAACCGTTTCTCTTCTGAGCTCATTTCTCCATCACTGTCTGCACCGGGGGTGTCCTCACGAAAGGTGGGAGCCGAACCTCACTGTTGTTCCCCGGTATCTAAGGCCTGCCTCTGAGTATCCCTCAGTACAATAAAAAGAAAATGCCAGGAGCCATGGTCTATGTCTGTAATACCAGCACCCACGAGGCTGAGGCAGAAGGATCATGAGTTTGTGGTCAGTCTAAGGTGCATACTCCTATCTCAAAAACAAAACAACAACAAGGTCTGAGAATGGCCTGGGAAGAGAGAAGAAAGAATAGAAATGAGTCCTTGGGCTTTGGGGATGACCAGATATTTTATTCATTGTCTCCTTGTGTCTTCCTTGTCACCCCATGAGTTTATCAGTGGTTCTCAACCTGTGCATCCTGACCCTTTATGGAAAACATAAATATTCACCTATTAAATTCCTAACAATAACAAAATTGTAGTTATGAGATAACAATGAAAATAATTGTATAGTTGGGGGTTATCTCGGCAAAAGGTACCAGCATTAGGAAGGTTGAGAACCACTCGTTTAGTGTCATTACCTCGTCTTGGTGATGGGGACACTGGGTTTCTGGGAGTGGGGCTTGTCTCAAAGGCTCACTATAAGCTTGAAACTTACCACAGATGCCACAGGCCCGAGTCCTAGATCTAGGATGGGCGCAACCAGCTTATAATTCTAGCGTTATCCCGTGGTTTTAAGTTATAAAATGGAAAATCTTTCTGTGGTATTGTAAGCTGAGCTGACCAAGTAGTGTGGAAATACAGACAGGGGCTTTCCTATCATGGCCTGCTTGGCTTTTGGCTGCAACCAGAGCAGGTACAAAAACCTACTCTTGGAAGCCTGGCAGTGGTGGCTCACACTCAGGCTCTGTGTTCAAGGCCAGCCTGGTCTACACAGAGAAACCCTGTCTTGAAAACAAGAGACTGACACTTGGGGCTAGGGAGCTAGCTCAGTCAATTAAGAGCTTACTACACAAGTATGGATACCCAGTTCAAGAACCAGAAGCCACATTTTAAAAGCCAGGCATGGCAGCACATGCCTGTACTCTTACTGCTAGGGAGGCAGAGACAGGTGAATCTCTGAGGCTTGCTGTTGGCCAAGCCTATCCTATGTGGCAAGCCCCAGATCTGTGAAAAAAAAATGTCTCAAAAGCACAAGCTAGATTACCCAGTGAGGACTAATACTCAGTGCTGAACTTGGGCCTCCTCATACTTATACAAACACACACACATACATACATACACACACATGCACACACGCATGCGCACACAAGAGAGAGACAGAGAGACAGAAAGCTGCTCTGAAAGAGACTGCACATTAGGCATCTGAACAGGGAATCCATAGGTCTCTGAAACAGAGATCCTTCGGTGTGGACTGTACTCAGCGGAAAGCCCAGACTCCGCTCCCCCAGCATTCTCTAGTCTCTGGGGAGAACAAGAAAGGAAATATAAGCTTATCAGCCAGGTCAGCTCTCCATTAGAATAAATGAGGCTCCACTAGAGAACCCAGCTACCTATCCTCAAGGAGCTACCCACCACCAAGCCCAGCTACAGACCCGTGCAGGGCCGAGAGCATCAACAACCAGACAGGAGGCCGAGCAGGACTCTGGAGGGTTCCTGAGCTCCGTGAGCAGTTTATGGGAGGCCTGTGAAAGTCTGACAAATCCCTTCTATCTGTAGGGTTGGCTCTTGGTACCCAGAACCAACAGCTTTTCTGAAGCACTCAGTGTTATAGGAAGTAGGCAAGGTAAGGGAATGTGCTGTGTTTGTTTTTGGTTTTCAAGACAGGGTTTCTCTATGCAGCCCTGGCTGTCCTGGAACTCGCTCTGTACATATACTAGGCTGGTCTCGAACTCAGAGATCCTCCTGCCTCTACCTCCAGAGTGCTGAGATTAAGGGCGTGTGCCACTATCCGGCTGCTTTCTCATTACTTTCTTACTCTTTTTTTTAAAAGATTTATTTATTTATATATAAATAAATTTATATTTATATATGAAGTGTGTATACACACACACACACACATATATATATATATACATTTATTTCATGTATGTGAGTACACTGTTGCTGTCTTCAGACACACTAGAAGAGGGCATCGGATCCCATTACAAATGGTTGTGAGCCACCATGTGGTTGCTGGGAATTGAACTCATGACCTCTGGACTGTCTGGACTGTCTGGACCTCAGTCAGTGTTCTTAACTGCTGAGCTATCTCTTCAGCCCTACTTTCCTATGTTTATCTCTTTGGACAGGGCTTCATTCCTCCACCACCACCCTGACTCCCACCAGAAGCTTCTGTTCTCACCATTCCTTGACAGACAGCTTGTAAAGAGCTATGAGAGTGCTGTCAAGGTCAGTGCTGGTTTGCTATTACAGACCCTGGGACCAGGAACCCCGGAGCCAGGGACAAGTTGCTTCTCTTTTAACCAGAATCCACATCGGCCGAATCAAAAAAAAAAAAAAACGTGAGAACTCAGTGTTCTCCATCCAGTGGACTTTGTGCATAGTCACCAGACCAGGAGGGGCTGAGATTGCACTAGAATATCAGTCAACAATCTGCTTCCTTAGTCTTTGAAGCCCTCCCTTCTGGAGAGAGAAAGAGAGAGAGAAAAAAAAAGGAAAGAACTGAGTCATGGCTGAAGACTGGAGAGTAAAACAGAAAACACCATGGTAACCAGCTTTTGCAAGGCCAAAAGGTCGTAAGCAGCTCCATTTGTATCCTTGTTTGGAACCTGATGCTCGTCAGTCCCATTCCCATATCCAGATTTGAGCTGGGCCCTGCAGTGCACTCTCTACCTATAGAAGCACCAACTATGTGAACCTGTGACCAAAAGACAAGCGTCTCTTGACACTCTCCTTCTCTGACATAACAAGGATTTGGGAAGTTCATGAGGCTTGGATTTACTGATATTCAGACTCAGCCACTATTTGTTCAAAACAAAGGCCCTCCTTTCCTTGGCCCAAGGATCCTGCCCAGAAACCTTCAGACCACCTTGGGAGGTTAGGACATGAGCAAGAACCAAGAACTAGACAGATTCTCAGCTGAACGATGGACACCAGATAATCCTGCCCAGGCAAGATCTAAGGACAAGCTCATTCAAGAAAAATGCCGGGGCTGGAGTGATGGCTCAGTGGTTAAGAGCACTGGCTATTCTTCCAGAGGTCCTGATTTTGATTCCCAACAATCGCATGGTGCCTCACAACCATCTGTAATGTGGTCCGATGAACCACATTCTGGTGTGTCTGAAGACAGCTACAGTGTACTCACATACATAAAAATAAATAAATCTTTTTTAAAAATGCCACCGAGGCAGAGAAATCAGAAAAGGCTTCCTGAAGGAGGTGACTTCACACCAATGTTGATGAATAGTTGCATTCATTAACAGAACTGTGTAGAGAATCCAAGAATATAAGGCCTTCTGTATACTGCGCTGTGCTCAGGTAGGACTCTGAGGAGGACAGAGAGAAAATATATTCACACCTTCCCTGTCCAGTCTAGGCCCTGAGGCTTCATGGCCACTTCTCTTAGACAATCACGGCCTCTCTCATGGAGTTTGGTTCTTGCAAACACCTCGATACAGTGCTTGAGAGTGAGGGCTTCCACATAGCAGGATTCTAGAACCCTTTGGCCTTCGGGTTGCCTGCTAAAATAGTGTTCTCTGCCATGGTTGTCTGATCTTCATCTGGGACCCAGGCTCCTGGGCCATACAAACTGTCCCTGTGTGCGATCAGGTGTCCTCTGCCGGTTTTGCTGTGTCGACTGCAAAGTTAAGCAGATACACAATGGGCCCTTTGTTCTTTTCTCGTACCATACTGTGCAGAGCAAGAAATGATGACTAGAAACGCATAGACATGTCTGCTGAGAAACTCCTCTCTAGCTCAGAATCACACTGTAGAGAACGTCATCAGACTTAAAGCTAACTGGGGGCAATAGTCTGGCTGCGGCTGCCCATGTGGAGTCCTGTCTCTATGGTTTCAGACATGAGCTTTGATGCCTCCAAATTTCTGTCTTTTTACTAATTGGTCCATCTTTTAATAGGTCATCCTTCTTTCTTTACATCTTTACGGTCTTTCTATACAATCTGCCCGTCAAGTTATCTTTCACATTTAACTTCCAGCTTTCAATTGACTGTGTTTTTCTATGTCTAGAAAGGAAACAGTCCCATGGGAAAAGATAAGTGTGAGACAAGGGTGGCTAGGGTCCTATCTTTGAGGTGTCCCGCCTTATACAAAGAACTTTTTAATGAATTGTTTTTCCTTCCCAAAGGAAGACATGTGCAATCTCTCCCCCCAGAGGGTTCTCAATTCGTAGCCCAGAAAGACAGAGAAGACTTGCAACCCCTCCGCTTCTGAATCCCAGGTCTTTGAAAGCTAAAGTAGGATAAAGACAGACTTTCTGGTAAATGTCGTAATAAGAATTCTAGACTCCAGTGTAAGGCATGTCTGCACATTCTCACTAAGGAAGCGAAGCACCTTGGATTTTCATAGGCCAGTCTAGAATTCTTGGGAAGGGCTCCCTTTATCCCTAGACCGCCTTTGATGACACACAACCTTTGACCCTGATCAATGCATCCTCCTCCCCAGCCGCAAAGGCCAGAGCAGCTCTCTCAGCGCCCAGAGGAAGAGCGGGCATTCGGCCCTGACCTCTCCCCCTGCCCCTAACCTCACTGATAATTGAGCTTTCCATCCGTGCTCACCAGCAGGCTCACCACACAAAGGAACCGGCCCCTCCTTACTCTGTCTTTTCCGAGATGAAACCAGGAGCCGAATCTGTTCAGCTAACAGCAGCATCCGGTAGGGAACACACACAGGAGGGTCAGCTCTAGGGACCCTGGCCCTCCCAGCTCCTCCCACGCCCCCAACACAGGCTGTTTGACCCAACACTGTTTGTCCCTCCAATTGCAGCTCTTAGACAGAGGGCACGTTCTTCCTTGCAAGATGTTCATGTTGCAGAGCAGTTTAGAAAACACACACACATACACATATACGCACACATACACACACATAACACCATACATATACTGCACATACATATATATGCACACCACACACTGCCCACATAAATGATACTACACACACCATACAATGCATACCACACTCATCATACACTGCACACATATACAGATGCATAATACATACCAAACACATGTGTAAACACACCTCATATGGACACCATACCACACACATGCACACACATATACATACCACATACACTACTCACATCACATACATACCATATATAATACACATCATGCATGTGTGCACACATACCATATATACATGCATATCAATGAATGCTATACCATACCACATACATATACACATATGTACACCCCACACATCATACATGCATGCAACATGCATCTCATATGCAAACCACACATACCACATACCACACACATATCAAACACCAGACACACATATCACATCTTTTCTTAAGAGTATGCTTTCTTAAAAGCGTGTTTCCTGGCACTTTAAAAACTGAAACCAAATTAAGGAGAATTTAAAATGATCCCTCTTCATTATCCTTTCAATCTTTGTAAATGGTCTTACTTTAAAATAAAGTGGTAAATACGTCCTTTAGACACATTCCCCCACCTAGGTTTGCTTTCCCAGCAGAAGAACAGGATGGATAGCTAGGGTCACTGCAAGTGCACACTGCTGAAGAAACACACACGGTGCTACGGGTGTGGGAGCCAAGTTCAGGACCACAGCTTCAGTGCAGCCCCAGGAGACCTGCTGCCTGAGAAAGACAGGAAATGGAGAGTCCTAAGGTGCCCTCCCTGCCCTTGGGAGTTCTATCTGCTGTGTGATGAATAATAATGGATTCATTTGCATGACAGTCTCCTCTAACCCACACTTCTCTGATGTACAAATACACTATTCCTAGAAACCAAAGGAGGACAGAGAACTTGTCCAAGGTCACCCAGTTACTTGGCACCTAGTTTCCAGCCTCTGCTTGGGACTGGGAGCTATCTGGAGTATCTCAGGGCTTCCACAGGACACTTCCAGGACACCAGAGGAAGAGGAAATGTCTAAGATAAGATACAGAGGAGAAAACCCAGAAGCAAAACCAGCTGAAACAGCCAGGGAGGTCGAGACCTGGCCTCAGAGGATGCTTGGCATGTGGAGGAGGGACCTCATCTGAGTCTTAGAACATCACTTCATCAGGAGTTCCTGAACAAAACAGAAAAGGAAGTCTTTCCCAGGCTCAGAGTGAGCCAAGATACCAGTGGGTGTTCCCTGTGTCTGCAAGACACTTCAGGAAAAACAAGCCATATTCTAGATTCTTCCACAACTAGAACTGAAATCTGAATAAAGGAAGCCAGGGCACAATGGGCTAGACACAAGTTTTGGCCTCTTATCATGGATGCAGGCATGAGTTACTGTGCCCCCTGCACAAACCCAAATTGTGGTTTAGCTCAGCCTAATGAGTGATGGGTAATGGTGGAGGCCAAGGCTTCAAATTATGAGAGAGGTCTTACCTTGAGCTCAGTTTGCCCTGACCCTCACATGTTAGCCAGAACTCTCTGAAGAAGCAATTCCAATAAGAAAAATATATAAATAGGTAGGCAAAGAGATAGATAATGATAGGTAGGTAGGTAGACAGATAGATAGATAGATAGATAGATAGATAGATAGATAGATAGATAGACAGACAGATAGATAGATAATAGATGGATAGATAGATGGATTTGGATGGATACAAAGATAAATAGATGAGAGGTAGACAGATAATAGATGGATGGATTATAGATAGATAGATAGATAGATAGATAGATGAGAGATATCTGAGAAAAAGAGAGAGATTTAACTTAAAGAATGGATCCATGAGGTCAAAAAGATGGCTCAGTGGGTAAGAGCTCTTGCAAGAACAAGGACCTGAGTTTGAATGCCAGTACCCATATAACTGCCTATAGCCACATGCCTACAATCTGGTGTGCTCCTGGGTGAAGACAGGAGAATTTCTGGGACTTGCTGAGACTTGCAGCCTAGCTCTAAGTTCAGTGAGAGACCCTGCCTCAAAGAAATAAGGCACAGAATGATAGAGTAGGACATCTGACATCTCCTGGTGTCCACACAGCTGCACATATAAATATACCACATACACATACATGGCAGCACACACACACACATACACACACACACATGAATTTCCTATCATGATTACAGTGGATACTAGTGAGTCTGAATGCTACAAGCCAGGCTAGAGACTCAGAGTCCAGTTGATGCTGCCTGCAGTCTTGAGATGGAAGTCTTTCTTTCAAAAGGAAGTACACCTTTTCTCTTGGACCCTGAAGTTTCTTTCTTGGCTACTGACTTTAATACTAATCTTATCTAAAATAATATCTTTGCAACAAGGATCATTACCTTGGACCTTGACTAAGCAAATAGGCACTATAGCACAGTCAAGATAATATATGAAATCAGTGATCACACTCTCCGGGTCTTCAGTGTGGAAAGAGTTCAGCCTTTCCACACTGAGGGTCAGCAGGAAAGAAAAGCAACAGAAAGAACAATAAAGTATCAACAGACAGTCTCTAAGCTGAGCATACATCTGCTCCATCCCAGATGCTGCAGAAGAGAGTTCCCTTGGACATTCCACTCATCCTGGGCTCTGGCTTCGATGCAACCGCCTCACCCGCCACGTGTTTCCTATATGGATGCTGTGTGCACCTGTCTTTGCCGATTGGCATGCCCCCTTCATTGTGGCATTTGTCCAAGGGAATAGCTGACTTCACTCTGGGCTATGACCCTACTGAGGTCTATCCTCAAATCTGTCTCTTCTCTCAATGCTACATGCCAGCTCAGCAGGGCCACCATGTCCACTTCAGTGAGTAAATCAGTTTCCTTGGGGAGGACTTCCAGATCCCTTTGCCAGGCTGTGGAGGACAGCACCCGGGATGTGGCAACTTTTCCTTAAATGTAGATGGTAAAAGTTCCCACTCCCTGGCAAAGCGTTTCTGTGATGTTTCCACTCACCACGTAAATTTTACGAGCCGTCACGTGGGTGCTGGGAACGAAACCCTGGTCCTTTGGAAGAGCAGCCAGTGCTCTTCACCACTGACCCGTCTCTCCAGCCCCTTCAAGTGAGAGTTTTACGAATTGAATGAGACGAGGCATTAGAAGCAGGAGAGTTGATGGCACAATATTATTGAAAAAGGCAATGTACGGGGCTGGAGAGATAGCTCAGCAGTTAAGAGTACTGGGTGCTCTTCCAAAGAACCCTGGTTCAAATACCAGCAACGGCTTGGCAGTTCCCCCTCACACACAGACATACATGGAGGCAGAAGACCAATGTAAACAAACAAAAAAAAGGCAATGCACATAGTGACAGCTTAGAGAGTCACACTGAAGGTTCAGAGCAGATGCCTTGGGACAGTTGCCTATGAAGACAGGATCATGGGAATGTTAAAGGGAACTTAAACGTAGAGGAGCTTAGAACATACTGACAAGAAGTGTCTCTTGAACTAGAGAGAATGGAGCTCAGCTCTGTACACTGAGGCCCAGACACGGGGAGAAGAATCACATTGCCAGAGGCTACGACTGCCTCCTGTGACTTATTCCTTCTCTATCTCTCCTTCTAGACCAGTGGATGGCCAACTCTGACTTATGAGCAGCCAATCCCAGACCACCATTCTGTCCTGACAGTTTTGTTGCTGCCCAGCTCCAGCCTTGCTTAGCTGTGCCTGTAACTGCTTTTGCCCTTCCTGTGGCAGAGGCAAGGCGCTGAGAGTGAGGCTCTAAGGCCTGCAACCCTTATAAGGTTTATGGTCTGGTGCTCTACAGAAAACTCCACCCGGGGCGTCTTCCAGACCAAAAGTTTCACAGTGGCAAGAGCCAGCTGAACAAGGGGAAATGAGTGTCCCTATGAGGGGAAGAGACAAGGAAGAATGTAAACACAGCATGCTGAATGCTGAGTGGCTCAGAGCAGAGGGGTAGCTCCTACTCTTCACATGCACTGGGGACCCGTTGGGCCCAGGCCTGTATTCATGCTTTTCTTCTTCAAGGACCACTTTTCTGACCACACATCTTCTCCGATAAGCTGCCCTACCTCTCCTCAACAAGACCTTTGGTGAGTGTAGGCTTACCCTAGATTCAGTAGTCTGTATATACTTTCTGAAGATGTCTGTGTGCTCTGGGCATTGTTGCTCCATTGCTCTACTGTCTTCCCTGAGGCAAAGCCTTCACAAGAGCATAACCAAGTTCTACCAGACTCTAGGTTCCCAGGTCAAAGGGCATGGCCTCCACCCAGCACAGGGCAGATAGTTAGACTGGCTAGCTGGCGTGACCTGGAGCTTCATCTTCCTGGAGTATTGGCATGACAGGCTAGTGGCACAACATCCAGATTTGTCACATGGGTTCCGGGGGATCAAACTCAGGCCATCATACTTCTGCAGCAAGTCAGGAGAGTGAACCAAAATCATGAGAAGTTGGCCAGCCTGGGATACATAGTAAGACCCTATTCTGAGAAAACAAGAAGAAAAGAAGAAGATGGAAGAAGGCATAGGAGGTGGATGCCCAAAAGGCCTGGAATAATACTAATATGTACATGTTTTCTCCCTCAGGACGTGGCTCGGGACTGGCTTAGCTATGTGAAGACTCATGACTTAGATCTGGAAGGAGCCAGTGTCAGGCTAAGCCAGCCCCCTTCTGACTGTGTAATCTTTTCCCCACTGTGTTTCTGAGGTGACTTGCCTGCTGCATCTTTCTGGATAGACTCAGCACACCCCATTCATAATGAGAGGCTAAAACAGAGGCTTGTGGGTATCTAGTCTGGGCAGGGCATGCCCATCCTCCCCTGGATCCTGGTGGACAAGACTGCCAGATGGAACCTAAAGAGTCTGTTCTCTGCAGACCTCTGAGCCCACAAGCTGCTCACCTGCTCCATCTGTGAGTGAACATCTCCTCTTGTCTGTGAGAGAGAAAGTAAACGAAGACCTGGAGACTGGAAGACTCCTAAGGAGCCCCATCTCCAGACAAAATCAATCAAATCACCTCCTGTGCTCTTGGTCTTAGGCTTGACAGGAAAGGATTTCTGGACAACTTTCTCAACCCAAGCTCATTCCGGAGGCAAAGCAGAATGTGATGGGCTGCCCACATACACTAAGCATGTTGTAAGCTTGTGATGACTATCCAAGACATTAAGATCCAGCAAAATGTGTCACTTGCCATCCAAGGTTGCCAGGAAGCACTTAACAGACTGATGCAGTGGTAGCTGGGACTTCCATTCTAAAGGCAGGTACAGCTAGGATGACCGAACCAACAGAACAGAATTTCTTCATGATCATGGAAACTGAGAGTGTGAAATCAACACATTGGTTGAAATGTGTTTCTCCTAAGACCTTGACCCATAGGTTGTCTTTTTTTTTTTTTACCCTGGGTATTTATTTGCCCCTGTGCAAACATGGTGTGTGTGTGTGTGAGGATATTCATGCTCACATGTATGCACATGCACTTTTATCATACGAGGTTGATATCAGGTCTTCCTCAATCACGTAGAATCATACTTTTTGAGACAGGGTCTCTCTCTCTCTCTCTCTCTCTCTCTCTCTCTCTCTTTCACTGAACATGGAACTCACAGATCCAGGTACACTGGCTAGCTAGTGAGCCCTGGAGATCTACTTCCCCAGAGCACTGATACTATAGGCTATTACCACAATACCACAGTGTTGATTTTTTTCCCACACTGGTTGTGGGGGATCAAACTTGAGTCATCATGACTTGGACAGCAAACATTTTATCAACTGAGCCCAGGTGTAGACTTTTATGAGGATGCCAATTGGCCTTAGTGCTTTGCCCCTTTACTATGGTTTCCCATGTTGTGGTGACGCCTTAGCCATAAAAATTATTTTAACTATTCCTTCATAACTGTAAATTTTGCTACTGTTATGAATTGTAATGTAAGTATCTGATATGTAGGATATCTAATATGCAACCTTGTGAAAGTGTCCTTCCATTAGCAAAGAGTTGACTGAGGCCCTGGCTTAGGGTTTGTGTCATTTGAACCCTTTTACCTGCATTGAAACCTCATCTCCAAATACAATCACCCTCTGACTTCCAGGTGGTTAGGCCTGCCGGACTGAGGAGCATGAGCTTCAACTCAACCACAGTGATTGGAAAGAGCCTGGGCCTGGGAGCTACATGGGAAAAGTTAGCATTCTAGCACCCAGCTCACTTTAAGAAGGTGTGAGCGCAGAGATCTACACCCCTGTAATCAGAGGAGAAAGTAACACAGAGACAACAAGTCACAGATAGGCTTCTTCTAGATCGCCAGGGAGTCTTCCTGAAGAAGACACACCTACTACAATCCCTAACTACATCAGACACACCAAAGGGCATCTCTCTCCCTATGGCCAATGAAAGAGTGTCATGGGCTATTTGGTCAGTTTTGGTTTCGCTCAAGCCAGAGCCTCTTAACAATGTGACTGTAGCAACTCAGTCTATTCTCTAGGTCTGAGACTTCCCTAGCCTGGGAGAGGGGTGGATGGGGGGGGGGGGGGCGGGGAGGGAGAATCCTGGTGGACAGGTTGAGAACCTACTTGATCAGATCACTGCTTCTTAGACTTGAATGGCCGCATACAGATATAGCAGCTCCTGTTAACATGCAAATTCTGACAAAGCAGGTTATGCCTAGTGTGCTTCTCTTCTACCCTCCCGATCTTCCTCTCTCCCCTTCCCTCCCTCCTCCTCCCTCCCCCTCCCTTCTTCTCTCTCCCTCCCTGCCTTCATTCCTCTCGTCCTTCCTTTCACCTGTATGTAGCCCCAGAATTCCTCCTATGATCCTCTAGACTCTAGTTTACCCTGCCCCACCAGGCTGAGATCCACATTTCAAAAGAGCCCTGGCCCAGGTCCTGGGGGTGACCCTTTGAATCAGAAGGGCCTCTGCCGCTTAATCCCTGAAAACATCCCCTCCCCCCTCCCACCCAACCAAAATGAGGATATTTGAAAATTTGACAGACACATGCTGGTGGCCAGGCCACCGGCTAGGTTCGGAAGCCTCTGCGGTCCCAGGCATTAGCGAGCCTTTCCTTTTGGATTGGAGCAGGGAGGAAGCTGGGGGTGGGGCAGACTGGAAGAGAGTCTGGCTGTTTACGCAGGGCAGAGACGAGTTTCCATGGTTAAGAGCTGGCACCAACCTCCGGTGTCTGCCAGCTGCCTGCCCTCCTGGCCCGACAGCACCCAAGGCCAAGGACAAGCCAAAACAGCCTGGGCAGCGGGTATATCTGACTGCAGCGGGCATTAGAGTCTGCATTGGCAGGAGCTGCCTGCTGGGTAAACATCATTCTGTGATAGGTTTTTTTTCCCCCTCTTCAAACAAGCTCTCCTCAGCACTGGCCACATAACCCTCCACAAGGCCTCTCTCAGTGCTGTTGACACAAAGGCACGAATGGTGTCATTCCAACCCAGAGATAAAAGGGACCCTCCCTCCCGTGGTGGTGGGCACTTCCTCCCGGGAGCAGCACCAGCCATCAGGAAATTGACCAGGCCAGTCTGAGCCTCCTCTGAGGCGGGGCTTGGGGTTTTGTTATTTCTAGTGGATTGCTTTCTCCCCAAAGCTCCCCTTGTTTCATGTGGCTCGGTCAGCAGATATGTCAGCGGGCGGACAATGGCCTCTTTCTACAGACAATGGTCAGCATGAGGAATGTCGAAGGAAGGGCAGGGCTTCGTGTGGGACAATCCAGCTTGCAGAACCAGTAACCAAGTGGGTGCTGTAGGGAGGGTCCCGCAGTCCCCGGGCAGCCTCTTCAAAGAAGTCATTTATGGGACGGCAGCCCCAGAAAAAAAAAAAAAAAAGACCACCGTTATTGAGACTGCTTGCGTGCTGGTTCACCTGCATGCCAGAGGAGAATTGTAATACCTGCTCTGTCGGGCTCCGGAGCACCTGTGACCACAAGCCCTGCCGAGCAGACTTTGTTTAATGAGAAAGCAAACAGCTATTCAGCCCTCCCCTCCAAAGCAGACCGGACCTACCCCTCCAGCCTGGGCCTCCACTGGCCAGTATTAGAGAGAAGAAAGGACTTATTCACGGCCAAGGTGGAAATGTGCCTTCTGCCTGGGAATTGTGCAACTGTTTTGTAGTGGGATCAACTACGGTCCTCAAGGTCTTTTGGAGGGGAGGATACAAAAGAAAAACAGATAAAAGGGCAGAGGCTGGGGCCAGCACGGAGGTCTTTGCATTAGATTTACTCCCTGCAGCATAACTGTCCTACCAAATGCCGCAGCCCTATTGTAGCACCATCTAGTTGCTAGGTCTCAAGTCCTCTGCAGTGCCCAGAGAATGAAATGATTGGCCTGTGGGCATTTCTCTAGCCCATTGGTTCTCAACCTATGAGTCAAGACTCTACTGTGATCACATATTAGATAGCCTGAATATCAGATATTACATTGTGATTCGTAACAGCAAAACTACAGTTATGAAGTAGCGATGAAACCAGTTTTATGTGTGGGGTCACCACACCAAGAGGAACTGAATTAAGGGCTGCAGCATTAGGAAGGTTGAGAACCCTGCTCTAGCACCACAGTTGGTCCATCATAGAATGTTGAGTGAAGGAGTCTCAGGAGAATGAAACATTTAGGACCCTCTAATTCCTTACCTCCCAGCTTAAACAAGAAAAGAAACACAAAGAAAAAAATGTCTTCCACAATGCAATGTTGCCTATGTTGTAAATTGCATCTATTAACTAGCTCCTCACGTGCCTTTCTGATAACCCCCAGACATCCCCAGTGTTCCCCGGCCTCTAGCTCTCACCCCCTGCCACCCACTGCAGAGGGGTGTCTTGAACCAGGAATTGCTGGACAAGCATTAATTTTTTTTTTTTTTTTTTTTTGGTTTTTTGGATTTGGTTTTTTCGAGACAGGGTTTCTCTGTATAGCCCTGGCTGTCCTGGAACTCACTCTGTAGACCAGGCTGGCCTCGAACTCAGAAATCCGCCTGCCTCTGCCTCCCAGAGTGCTGGGAAGACAGGCGTGCGCTGCCGCAGCCGCCACCACCACCACCACCACCACCACCACCACCCGGCTTGGACAAGCATTATTAAGCCTTTGCCCCAACATTTCCCAACCGCCAGTTACCCAAAGACTCCCCCACCCACCCCTACTCCCACCCCCACCCTGAGCTTTCCGTAGATCTGTTGAGTTCCTGCCAAAGAATCTCACTTCTAGTGTTTGGTCCTCTTGTGAAAAGCTGCCCCTCAAGGTCCAGGCGCAGGGCTCCATCAGCTCACCTGCCATGACTGCCTGCATGTATTCTGAGGAGCAGGGTCTGAGTCTGGCTTTCCACCATCTGCCCAGTGAGACGAAGGGGCCACTCCGTCATCCATCAACAGGGAATGAGGGGCCCAGTGGAGTCCTGGTTTATCCAAACACTGAAAGCCACATTTCAAGAAATCCCTCAGTCCTCAGCAGAGGGGACTATTGGTCCTCAACGGGTAAGTGAATATTGACTTAATAAACGGGTAGATCTCTGTTCATTTGCTAGATAGCTTCACATGTATGTAATAAGTCCCCCACTCATCGACTAGAGGGAATTTCTGAACAGCCATGTCTACCAGATGAGTCTATGCCACTGGACAGTCATGAATCCAGGAGGCCGCACTCACTCTCGGGGTCCTTGTTTATCTTTGCCTGGGACCTTGTGCTTTCCTGGGACAATGACACAGTGTTGATAATGCTTCAGTTGACATCTGTCTCGTTGCCCTGGACTTGCTCTGGGTCTCTGTTGCTCTCAGAAAAGATGAGCCCTCTAGCCTTACCACGAAATGCCTAGTAAAGATGAAGTTCCAAAGGCGCCCACTAGAGTCCGGCCAGTAGGCCCCAGGCTCGTAGCAGCAGCAGCAGCAGCAGCAGCAGCAATAGCAGAGGCAGCGGTGACAAGCAGGACTCGTGTGTGTGTGTGTGTGTGTGTGTGTGTGTGTGTGTGTGTGTGTGTGTGTGTAGCCTCCCACAGACCCTGGGGCAGCACGGTCCCATCTGTTTCCCAGTTCTAGGTCAAATCAAGCTGAGAAAGGATCAGGCTTCATGTGACCTGAGATGGCTGGAGCATCTGGCTTCTCCCTGACCCTCCCCCACCCTCAGAAACAAGCTGCCGCCATTCTACTCCGTGGCTTCCAGGGATGCCATGCTTCCTCTGTGATGATGAGTTTCCATGAAGTGTGACCCAACAGAAGCCACAAGGCAGCCATGACTTCCTTGAACCCTGGTTCAGCCACTTAGCTGTTGGACTTTGGATAATTAAGGCATTGCCCCATGCTCATTTAAATTTTTTTCCCTATTGCTTACTCTGTAGCGTTGTTATAAAAATTATGGAAGATCTGATGGGCATTAGACTCAGTACGTGGCAGATACTACAAATCCTGTTTTGTTCCGCCCCCTAACACAAGGGAGGAAAGCACTACTTGCAGTGAAACTCCTTCAGCAGTACGGAGTCAGGCCTGTGCTTTGTGATAACTCCCTCTGCTTACAAGAGAAAGGGCAGTGTGACTAGGATGGGATAGCCTCGGCATTCCTTTTCTAAGGCATTTTCATCTCCAGACTGCAGAAGCCACCTCAACTCCTGCGGGACACAGTTCTCGTGAATGGAAATGTTGCTATGAATCTTTGGTTAACAAAATACCAGGAAAAACAGTATTTGTAGATACAGCTCTGTCTGCCCTTGCTTTCAAATCTCACAATAGAAATGTTGTTTAAAACTTGTGTCAAAGTCTGGTTAAGAAGAGGATCATGAGCCAGGCAGTGGTGGCACACACCTTTAATCCCAGCACTCGGGAGGCAGAGGCAGGTGGATTTCTGAGTTCGAGGCCAGCCTGGTCTACAGAGTGAGTTCCAGGACAGCCAGGACTTGAAACACAGAGAAACCCAGTCTTGAAAAACCAAAGAAAAAATAAAAAGAAGAAGAAGAGGACCGTGAGGAGGTCTGACATGGAGCCATGGGGTGGGGCATTGTTGAAAGAATCTCAGGGATTCTTGTTCTTGGGAAAATGCCACACCCTTCCACTGCGGAGCAGCTAGCCGGATCTCCAGAATGCAAAGCCCACGAGATCTGTGTGCATTGGCCCTCCCCTCCCCCTCCCTGAAGCACAGGCCTATGTGAGCAGCCTGCCTGCCCCTTTTTCTAACACCCACAGCACTGGCACCTGCTACACTCTCAATGAGCTCTTTAAGTCAGTCTTTCCAGAGAACTTCAGGGTCTCCATCTGTAGCTTCCTGTCGCTATAAACCCTCTGACTTTATATTCAATCAAGACTAGTACATTTCCGCCAAAGAGGCCTAGACTGCACTGTGAGACTCTGATAATCACACAAGTATCTCTGAGTGATTTCTTCCATCTCTCAACAATAGTCCTATATTCATTAGTCTCAGGGAATCTCTCTGCCATGACATCTCATACCTATGTCTCTCGAGTTGAAGAACAACACACATAGAGAGCACACACAGGCTCTAGAGAGGGAGGGATACTCTAGGAGCAATGCTTGACATCTCAAGGGAGACCTGAGCATCAACTCACCCATGCTGGCTGTCCTATTTTTGGCATTGTGTAGTGGCACATGCCTGTAGTGCTAGCACTTGGAAGTGTGAGTTCAAGGCCAGCCTGGTCTGCAAAGTGAGTGCCAGGACAGCTAGGGCTACATAGTGAAACCTTACCTTGAAAGTAAACAAAAATAAGAAAGAAAGGGGGGAGAGCCAAGTTGAAGAAAGACTAGAGATGCCTGGGGCTCCGCCATGAAGATGGTCCTGCAGAAGCATCACAACACAATGGAGTTCTCATCTTTTTCCAATTAGTCCTTTGAAGCACCTCCCTTTGTCCCTCACTAATTGCTGGGTAATTGTCCACTTTAGCACTCTTACCAAGCTGGTGGGTATTTGAGAAGCATGATGACCTCTGGCCTTTGACCCAAGGTGATCTTTGCCAGGAGGACCCCATGAAAGATTGATTTGAGCAGAGCTGAGTTAGACAAACAAGCCATTCAAATAAGCTTCAGATCTGGAGGCAAAGCAGGTAAAAATGTAAGCAACCTTTGTGACCTGGAATTTCCTGTCCCCGGTGGAGTGATGGGCCACTTTCTGGTCTTTCCCTTTAGCCTAGTAGAACAATCGATGAATCATGGGGGAAATGCACAGGTGAGTTGAGCTTGCACAATGTCCTTGAAAGGAAATGAATAAGTCTGCAGCCCAGGTTGAAGCAGTTCCTCTTTTTTTTTTTTTTTTTAACTCTTGACTATTGGAGACAGGGACACACATGGTAGCCCAGAGTGGACTGCAACTCACCCTGTAGCCCAGGCTAGCCCCAAGCTCAGAGCAACCTTCCTAGCTCCGCCTCTCAAAAACTGGGATTGCAGGTGTGAGGTGCCATGCCTAGCTCAACAACTACTCTTACTATTTCACTCTCTTTTGCCTTAATCTGTTTCCTTCAAATTAGCTAGCCCACTTTGAAGAAGACTTTTTATATTAGAATAGATATTTGAACTAATTTAATCCTCCAGTTTGTCACCATCTCAAGGCTGGAAGCTGTGCTTCACAGCTTGCAATAAGGCTGAGGTCAGTTGAGGAATTGCCATGTGAAGGGTATGCAACCCAGGGAGAACCGTGTGTGTGAGTGTGTGTGTGTGTGTTTGTGTGTCTGTGTGTGTTTGTGTGTGTGTCTGTGTGTGTTTGTGTGTGTGTCTGTGTGTGTTTGTGTGTGTGTCTGTGTGTGTTTGTGTGTGTGTATGTGTCTGTGTGTGTGTTTGTGTGTGTGTCTGTGTGTGTCTGTGTCTGTGTCTGTGTATGTGTCTGTGTGTGTGTCTGTGTGCATGTCTGTGTGTGTGTCTCTGTGTGTGTGTCTCTCTGTGTGTGTCTCTGTGTGTCTGTGTGTGTGTGTGTGTCTGTGTGTCTGTGTGTGTGTCTGTGTGTCTGTGTGTGCCTGTGTGTGTCTGTGTGTGTCTGTGTGTGTGTCTGTGTGTGTGTGTCTGTGTGTGTGTGTCTGTGTGTGTCTGTGTGTGATGTGTGTATGTGTGTATGTGTCTGTGTGTGTCTGTGTGTGTGTATCTGTGTGTGTGTGTCTGTGTGTGTGTCTGTGTGTGTGTCTGTGTATGTGTACATGTGTATGTGGTATGTGTGTCTGTGTGTATGTGTGTCTGTGTCTGTGTGTGTGTGTCTGTGTCTGTGTGTGTCTGTGTGTGTGTGTTTGTGTGTGTGTCTGTGTGTGTGTGTGTCTGCATCTGTGTGTATGTGTGTGTGTCTGCATCTGTGTGTCTGTGTGTGTGTGTGTTTGTGTGTGTGTGGGTGTGGGTGTGTGTGGGTGGGTGTGGGTGTGGGTGTGTCTGCTGAAAGTGTTCATTGGCGAGGTGGAACAGAGGCAGCAATACTGAGGTGGCATTTCCAGTTCTTCACAGCTCTTCTCCCTTGTCCTTTCAGTAACCCAGCACAGAGGATCCCAAGCTGGGACCTACAGCCCAACACAGTCTACCACTGTGCCCAAGCATATCCCCCAAGTTACTAAGACAAGGAAGGCAGTGGAAGAGTCTGGCTTTGTTCCTTTGTTTCCCTGAAGTGATTTACTGACATGGAAGAAGGGGGACAGGGCAGCGTTAATAAAAACTTTAAAGCAGAAGCAACAATAAAAGCCAGGGGTGTGACTTAGTGGTAGGATCTTTGCCTAATGCACAAGCCCTGGGTTCAGTTCTGCCAAGAGGAAAAAATAGAAGAAAAAAAAATGAGTGAAGGAGGGGTTTGGTAAGGGCAAAATAATAGAAATAATAGGAGACTAGAGAACTGAGGCAGTGGTTAAGAGCACTGGCCCATGGTCGGAGGACTGGGATTTCCAGGACCTACCTGGCAGCTCACAAGCATCTGTATCTCTAATTCCAGTGTATCTGACCAAGCACTAGGCAAGTACATGGTGCACAGACATACATGCAGACACAACACACACACACACACACACACACACACACAAATAAATACATAAAAATTGAGGTAATAAGTATGAAAGTCTATTATAATATGAAAATGCAATATAAACTATTTTGTATGATAACTTACAAAAGCTGACTTTAAAAAAGCATCACTAATAATTCTACAATTTCCAGGTAGGGCGGTGCATATTTCTGAACTCAGCACTTGGGAGTTAGATATAGAAGGATCAGAAGTTCAAGGTCATCCTCAGCTACATGATAAGATCCTTCCTTCTTAAAAAAAATGAAATAAAATATTAATAAAGCAAAGATAAAAACAAGGCTAGTAATCCTATAATCCATGTTTAGTTGGAAGCCCTCGGTTCAACCTACAGTATTAGGGAAAAGACAGAACAAAACAGAATTTCATCTATGTTAGCCCTATCTGATCCCCACAGACACATTCATTATTTGTGGATTTTAAGTTTGCAAATTCACCTCCTGGCTTTGTAACCTGAAAGTCAGCACTCACCCATAGCATGGTAACAGTAATTCTCCACACACGTACAGTGGTTCACGAATGTACAGTGGGAGAAGACCGAGTTGATCTTACATAAGCTCACTCTCATGCCCTTTGTCTCCATTCTGGAACTGTTAACAAGTATCCATCCTTTTACCTTTAGTGAGGAATCTTAGAAGGGCCACCACTATTTCAGCCTTGGAGACAAAGCTGGAAAGACATCTTCATACATGGAATGGACTGGTTCCACAAAAGGATATGCCCATCTTCTTCTGCTCCGCTTCCCAGAATAACCTCAGAGTGTAGTCGACCTACAGCTTTATCTCAGTAACATTTATTGAGTGAGCAAATGACTCAAGGTTGGGCTGTAATGATCAGAGAGGGTCAGTCCAACGCGGGGACCTGGATGCAGTGTTCAGTCACTGTGTGTTATGTGATGTGGTCGCATCAACTAGTCACCTGTGCACTAGCAATGTGCAAGTTTTATAACCTCATTTTATCAGGAAGGAAAATGGGGCTTCCTAAAGTGTCATCATGCTAGAGTCTCCCTGGGATTCTACCCTCAGTGCTGGAGGGTACCTGCTCTTTTTACTGCTCCAGGCAGAGGCCATCTGTGGACCTGAGACCAGCTGCATGGCTTCTGTGGTCACCTGATCAGTGCGAGCCAGCTCCAAGAACCTCCCATAAAGCCCACAGGGACACATAATCCCTGGGGCCCTGCTTTCTCCTCTCTGCCCACAATCCTGTCCCAGTGTCTTCTTTCGCTTGCTCTTACACGTGCCTGGCTTTCTATTCTCCAGTCCTGGGCTCTAGGCCTTTGCCACCCCTCAGTGCCGGGTCCCCACTTAACTGACACTCACACCTGACTTGATCAAGGTATGGGAACAGAAACAAGGGTTTGTTGAGGGCAGAGAAGGAACTGGCTCTGCACAGTATTCAAGGTGAGGTTTTGATCTGGTTTCTTGATTTGAATCAACCTGAGTCAGGATAAAGGTGAAGCAATTTGAGGTATTTTCTTCTTATTTCTAGAAGAAGCAATACGAGGTCTAGGGATGGCTCAGTGCTTACTATACAAGCATGAGGACCTGAGTTTGATTCCCAGAACCCATGTAAAAGCCAACATGACCAGAAACATAAAGTTTCAGCTCTAAAGAGGCAGACATAGGAGGAGGCCTGGGGCTTGCTGGCCAGACAGACTAGCTGAATTATTGAGCTTTGGGTTCAGTAAGAGACCCTGTCTGAAAAAAAAAAAAGATAGGTTGGAGGAAGACCCCAAACATCTACCTCTGAATGAGGAAATGTGATAAGAGAGGGGACAACAGGGTGTGTTGCCTTCTTACACATTCATTTAGACACTGAAAAACTTCCCAGTGCTATTTGGGAACATGGAGGGATACTAGCTCCACCTTACCCTTCCACAGGTCTCCTTTCTTCAGTGTCCCATAAAAGTACTTAGTTCACCACTTTCCTGGGCATCTCCATTTATGACAAACTCATAGAACTATCCACTAAACCATAATTTTAAATCTCTTTTTTCACTTTAAGAGAAAGCGAAATATATGTAGTATTGCATGTGCATGCATGTAGGGGTGTACATACTTGTGTTTGCCCATCTGAGGCCAGGATTGGTTGACTCGGTCACTTTCCACCTTATTACCTTGAGACAGGGTCTAGTATGGAACTTGAACCATGGCATTTTAGGTATGCTGGCTCGAGATGCACTGGTCTCGCTTCCCCAACCCTGGGATTACCGCATGTCTGGCTTTCTTTATACATACGTGTTGGTGTTTACACGTAGATCCTTGTGACTGAACAGTAAGCATTCCCACTGAGCATCCTCTAAATCCCTAACGTCTAACCTTCTCCTGGTACCCTGGGCTTTTGAGATTCTGGAAGATGGAGTTACAAACTTATGTTATTATTACATTATCATAACACTGAATGGCGATTCAAAAGCAACAGCAGCAAGACTCAGTAAGTATTGATGGATATGTTAGTGTGTCTGTTACTTTTACTGTCCGCTGTGGTAAAACACCATGACCAAAAGCAACTTATGAAAGATAGGGGTTTATTTTGGCTTGCGGTTCCAGATAGGTAGGAGTCCACCTTGGTGTGGAATCACGGCAGCGAGTCGCAGGAAGCAGCGAGTAGCAGGCAGCTCACATCTTCCAACAAGAGCAAGAAGCAGAGGGAGCAAGCTGGAACTAATGGGAGACTTTAAACTCTAAAACTCTAACCCCAGCAGTGTCATATGTCCTCCAGCAAGGCCACAGCATCCAAACTTCCCCAAATGACCACTTGGGGACAAAGATTTCAAATGCCTGTGCCTATAGAGGATATTTCTCTTTCAAATCACCAGTTAGGCATAGTTCTTCCTGATCAACTTGTCTGATTTTCATGTGATCTCTACATCAGCTCTATGAGACAGTATAACTGTTGTCTTTATCACACAAAGTACCTAAGGAATAAGGATGTAAAATAACTCCCCCAAGATCCCAGAGCTAGGGCATGACAGAGGTTTGGATTGGAACCCCCGCTGTCTGACTCTAGGCTACACATCCTAATTTCTGCATTCTCCTCCCATTTGGAAGTAGTATAGACTGATACAACTCATGATAGGTGCTATATGCACTCAGTTGCATACATTGTCTCATTACGATGAACAGCCCTGTAACATAGGCAAGTAAATGCCCATATTTCACAAGAAATCAAAGCTCGGGCACACTCTCCATTCGGTACATGTTCTGTATACCATAACTTGGCCATTGGGACATCAAGGGCACATCACACATTAGGTGACCTGGGATTCAGACACGTATTTCTGTTTCTGTTAAAAGATGATCTCTACACATTTTCTAGGGATGACTCAATAAATCCCTAGAAATGTCAAGAAGCCTTTTTTCTCTTTCATGATCTTGATTTCCTTAGTTTGGATCCAGAGACAAAATTAGAATTCTCAAATTCCCCTCGTCTTTGTCAGGGTTTCTGTTACTATGAAAGGATACCATGACTATAGCAACTCTTTCTTATGAAGGAAAACATTTCACTGGGCTGGCTATGTTTCAGAGGTTTAGTCCATTATTGTCATGGTGGTAAACTTTGCAGCGTACCAGCAGACATGGTGCTGGAGAAGGGGTTGAGGGTTCTACATCTTAATCCACAGGCAGCAGGGAATGAACTGTGAGCCACTCACTACTAGGCAGGCTTGAGCTTCTCAGACCTCAAAGTCTACCTCCAGTAACACACTTCCTCCATTAAAGCCACACCCACTCCATCAAGACCACACTTCATAAGAGGTGGGGGTGAGATGATCATTGTCATTCAAACTATCATGCTCCTCTCTACTGGTGGCAGGGTCCAATTTTTATCTGAAGACTTTGGGAGGGGAGGAGGAAGGGTGGAGAAAGGATAGAGGAAGAGAGATGAGAATGAACATCAGTTTTAGGAGAGATCTTATAGCAAGCAACCTGTGCTTTGGAACTGAGGAAAGACAAGAGAACCCAGATTGGACACTAAAAGGAAGACAAGGCAGGTTGGGAAGCCGCCAAGGCGGGCCCAGTGTCTCCCTCTCTCATTATCAGGAGATAGCTCTCAGCTACCTCTCCAGCACTGTGCCTGCCTACTCTCCGATGATGATAATGGACTGAACCTCTGAAACTGTAAGCCAGCCCCAAGTAAAGGCATGCTTTCATAAGAGTTGCCATGGTCATGGTGTCTCCTCGTAGCAATGAAACCGTGACTAAAACACCAACCTCACAGTGATCCAGGTTCAGCGGGAGACCCTGTCTCAAAATATACTGTGGGGAGTCATCGAGGATGACCTCTGACATTAACCCCTGGCCTCCAAATGTGCATATCCACAGGGAAAGAGAGAGGGAGAAGAGAGGAAAATGGAAGGGGACAACAGGAGAAAATTTTTAAAAAGTCTACAGATAGTGTCAGACTCTGTTCTCTACTTCAATGAGTAAAACATCCTATATAGACCTCTCCAACTTCCTGAATAGTTTAAGAGCCAGCTTTACAAGTGATGCCTCCAAGCAACAGAAGGAAGCAGCAAATACAGAAGCACCCTTAACTTCACCTTTAATAACCCCAAAGCCCTTATACCACCCAGCAAGCATTCTCGCTTCCTATACCCTCCTATACCCATACCCATACCCATACCCATACCCTCCTATACTTACCTACACCTACACCTTCCAGCAAGTATTCTTGCTTCTTATACCCTCCTATACCCATACCCATACCCATACCCTCCTATACTTACACCTACACCTATACCTATACCTTCCAGCAAGCATTCTTGCTCCCTAGTTCTTTTGTGACAGCCACACTCAAAGGAGTCTCACCAAGTGGGGGTAGGCATTGGGATTGTCCCTCGGACTGGCATCCCTTAGCCACCACTGAAGCCTGACACTGCACCTGGGGAGCAGATGGAGTCAACTGCTCCCGGCATAAGCCTCCTCACCTGCTACCTTGGCTGCTGACTTGATGCTGGGACAATGCTGAGAAATTCCTGCTTTGTAAGGATGCTGTGGTTTGGGCTTCCTCCACAGCACACCTTGCCAAATGCCATCTCAGCACAGTGTGCACAGTGAAGTGACTGGGCTCAGAGTCCTCAGTTTACAGTCAAGGTAAAAGCAGGTGCTTCCTCATTTTCTCCCCTTCTGCTGCTCTAAGGAGGAGGCTGTCTATGCCTGTGGGGCAGCCGTGGTTGCTCAGTACTTCCTGGGCCCTCCTGACGAGCTGGTGAGAACTCTTGGTAGGATTAGCATCAGAAAGTCAGAGCTGAAGCTACCTTCTCTTCATCATACACATGAACTTGACACAGTCATGCCACAAACCAGCCATCCTGGCTCAGTGCCTATTCCCTCCTTCAGGTAAGCTGTCTTGGGCTACATACAAACTTGGGAGTTGAGTTAAGATGCCAATCTACAGCCATAGATCCTGACCCAACTCGCTGACCACTCAGACTGGATCTCCCATCTATTGGACTCTTGTTGGCTACTGCTGGTCCAACTCTAAAGATGAATGATTACAGCTCTATGTTAATGTCAGAAGAAACAACAAAGCCTAAACTCACCGGTCCCAACTTATACCTTCCATCAGGTGGACCCAAACTCAGGATATCTACCTCTACCCACAATCTCATGAAAGGATACCCAGGATAAAGATGGGCTGAAAGGAAAGGCTCTCATGTCCAGCCAGTCTTTCCTCATAGCTACAGCTATTGTTTTACGAACAGGGAAGGAATACTAAATCAAACAAATCAGCAAACATAAGGCTGCTGTTACCCACTCTCAGGGGGAACCATCAGCTAATGGTCACTCTCCCACTTTCTTAGCCCTCCACGATGTAGTCTCCATGTTGTCTGCTCACCTGGGTGGAGGCATTGCCTACTACACAGCAGGTGCTTACTATGTGCTTACAAAGAACCATGGGAGGAGTCAGCTCTTTTGACAATACAGTGCATCCCAGTGGGGCTTCCACAGGGTCCTGTTCTGCAGACACAATGCTGAGATACTTGAGTCCAGAGCATACAAAGTACAAGGTGAAATGTAACTGGAATATTGAGGCTGGCAACTCACACACACACACACACACACATCAGTGTGAAGCACTCTACTGGGGGGGGGGGGGACAAGCCAGGCAGAGCTTGCTTGCTTAACTCAAAGTTGTGAATGTTGAGGAAGGTGGGCCAGCACCTAAGCCGCTCTCCTCAGTGATTTGGGTTGCACAGTGATGTTCAGCCAGGGTTGAAAATGAGACCAAAGGATGGAGGGAGAAGAGTGACTCCAGTCCTCAGAATCTGTCATCATCTGTTGCCCCTTCCCTTGCAAGATTCAGGCAGACATAGATTAATAGCAATCAACAATGAAACTGCAGCATTCTAATGAACTTGGTCAGAGGAGTGTGCCTTCTATTTTTAACTGGCCCAATTTCTCCCTCATATCACATGACTCCTATTGTCTTGGCTGAGAATTATGAGACAGAGAAGAGGAATGGGTTGGGGGGGAGGGAGGAGAGGGTGAAATTGGGCCACACTTTCTAGTTCAGTAAGGTGATGAACTCCCCACCAAATGTGCATTTCCTCTTTCATTTGAATTTTACTAAATAACCTTAGAGAAAATAGTTCCTTTTTTGCTGCCTTCTGATTCTATTTAAAGAAACCAAAGGCTTCTAAGTGACCTTACTGAGGCCACAAGCAACGTTCCGATATAAATAAGTTGCTTTGCAAAGTATGTCAGTGTTTAATGTTTTATGCTCACGGAGCTTGGGGAGGTTCAAAAACTGTTTAGTTTGGAGATGTGATGGCTTCTGACTTTTTTATAGCTCACACATGAGTTTATCTTGTATTGGATAGCAGTGTGGAACGATAAATGATTATTAACTTGCGATGAACCTGTACTTTGTTCTTATGTGCCTGTGAGGATTGGCCTAGGCAGGTATCTTGATATGTACGTGATGTGAATTTTGCCCCATGTGACGTGTTTCCTCAGTTTCTTCTGGGGTGATTGTCAGTGTCTTAGTGACAGTGTATGACTTATAGCTCACTAACTTCAGGAGAAAGAATGCCAAAGCAGTTGCACTTGATGGCCCACGCCTCTAATCCCAGCACTTAGGAGGAAGAGGCCCGGGGATCTTTCAAGTCCACACCAAACGGGTCTACAGAGTAAGTTCTAGGACAGCCAGGACTATACAGAGAAACCTTGTCTCCATGTCTCAAAAAAGTGAAAAGAAAGGAAAGAAGGAAGGAAGGAATAAGAAAAGGTATCAAAGTATAGTGCCTTAAAAATTCAGTGGTCGGAGAGAATCTGTCCCTTCCCATAGAGATACTGACACATCCGTGCTCAGTGCTCCTTATTCCCAACAGCAAGGAACTGGAAACAGCGGCAGTGCCCAAGAGCTGGTGACTGGGTAACGAAATGTGTCATAAATACAGAACAGAATTTCACTCACCTCGAAAGAAAAAGGAAACTTTCAGAAAACTGATGAATCTGGAAATGGTTTTACTAAGGTAACCCAAATTCAGAAAGATAATAGCTCATGTTTTTCCTCATATCCGGAATCTAACTTCCATGTTTGATATGGGTTTGAGCTTGGGTTTAGGTCATGAAAATAGGAAAGGAGGGGAAGAAAGGAGGCTTTAGAGAAGAGTAATGGAATACATGAGACATGGAAATGGACAAGAATGGGCGTGGAAGGGCACAGGGAGGGGCAGGAGGAGAGGGGAGAGGGGTCAAAGGGAAGGGTCGACAGAATGAGGGGAGAGTCTCCTCAGGACTCCCATTGCTTTTCACATTCATGTTTTAAAAGTTAAAAGTTTAATTAGGCAATGGACTCCACCACCCAGCAGTCAGAATTATCCAAATTTAATCTATCCTAAAAACTGAAAAGCTGGCTAAGAAAGGTGGTCTCTATGGGGAAGCAGAACACATGTCATGCCCATGCCACCAAACATGTCCACTCCTTACTTTGGACTTGTATCCTCAACCCTGTGCTTCCCAAACTAGATGCGAATGGACCCGAGGTCCACAGCCGCCCTGGGGAAGCACGGAGGATGGCTCACGTTTTAGGGAATTGGCTGGGCATCTGTGGGATGCTTAAGGTCTAAAACCCCGCCCGGGAGGTCGTCCTTGGCTCAACTCTCCTATGAGCTACCTTCTCTTCAGTGGCATCCACCCAGAGCAGAAATCACCATGGAGCAGGCCCATGGGTGGTGCTACCCAGTCAGAGCCCCCGACAGAAGAAGATGCGCAATGGCCAGCAGGCTCATGGGTCTGGATAGCTGTTAAGACTTAAGGGTGGAGAAATGAAAAAATGGAAAGGTGGTTGATTCACTTCTAAAATCTCAGCCCCGGCCCCCAAAGAAGCTGGACGCAAAAGGGCACTGAGGTAATATAAAACCTGGGGTGAGGCTTGAAGGAAAAAGAAAACAACAAAAGTAGTCGTTCATTCCACTTATGGATTTTATTATTTCCAATAGTAACTAATTCTTTTTTAGGAAATAAATATTCAATAGGTTTCTGGCTGTGACTACTCTGCCTTCTGGTTGAGCTCCAGGATAAAAAATAAATAAATAAAAAGCAAACAGAAAGTATTACTTTTGGTGTAGGCCTACTATAAACTAGTCTTACTATGGGCCTTTCGGCCTGCTGTTATTTTTGTGGTACAATGATACTGGCTGTCAGGATTGTGGCTTTGTTGGTTTGTTTTTTTTAAATAGAGAAAGAAAACACAATACAAAGAGAAAGGAGGCGCAGTGCGTTTCAATTCTCTTCGGCTGAGTTTGGGATAGGGTTGTAGCTCCGGTGGAAGGAAGGCCTCTCCTGTGAAAGGTTCTGACTTCAGTGATCCTCAGAACCAAAAAAAGGACAAGGGAAAAGAAGCTTCAGTTCAGTCTTTCTTCTCCTTTGACCATGAGTCAAGCGTAGGGATTTGCTCCAAGTGAAAACTGGGTAATACGACACGTTAAGATGATGCTCTGTGCCTCTCCAGACTAGGTGGCACGGCCTCCTCAGCGGTAGCCTGCTTCTCTCTGGGCCACTCATACTGAGAACACAGCCATTAGGCTGGGATGGAGCCCCACCTGCTCACATGGAGCCCATCTGGACCACATGGGAGGGAAGAACTGAGGCACCCCCTCACCAACCCTAGCCAGCCAACTGCCAGCATCAGCCACCAGCCCTGTGACCAAGCCAGTCTTGGGATAATTCTACACCCAACTTGTGATTTTTTTAAAAGAAATTTCTTTATTTTATTGTTTTATGTGTACAAGCACTTGACCTGCATATATGTATGTACACTGTGTTTGTGCCTGGTGCCCAAAGAGATCAGAAGTGGACATCGATGCCCTGGGACTAGAGTCATAGACTGTTGTGAGCCAGAGATAGGGCACCCTGGAAAGGGCATGGGCAGAAACAATGTGAGTGTCTTAGTCAGTGTTCTATTGCTGTGAAGAGACACCACGGCCATGGCAACTCTTATAGAGAAAAACATTTCATTGGAGCTTGCTTATATTTTCAGAAGTTTAGTCCATTATCACATCATAGCAGGTGGCATGCAGGAGCATGGCGGCAAGAAAGCTGACTCAGTGCCTAAGGAGGAGCTGGGAGTTCTGCATCTGAATCCACAGGCTGCAGGAAGGAGGACACCTGACCTGGTTTGGGTCAGATTCAAAGGAACCTCCAGTGACACATTTCCTCTTCCAACAAGGCCACGCCTACTGTTGTGTTTTATAAAAAGACCCGGATATGTTTGGTAGAGATGCGGTATGGTGAGGTGGGTGGGGTGCCTGGGTGGGCCCATGCTGAGGCATACCTTCCTCCTGAAGTAGCAGCCACACAGAAGGTATAGTGTGGTTTATTTAGGGCATGGGAAGGAGAGTTGAAAAGAGAGGAGAGAGGAGAGAGAGACAGAGAGACAGAAAGACAGAGGAGAGGACACGCATGGAGGGAGAGGGAGAGGGAGAGGGAGAAGGGGAGCAGGGAGAAAGGGGTCAAGGAGAGAGAGAGCAAGGAGGGGCCACATAGCCCCTTTTATAGCAAGCCAAGCCTACCTGGCTGTTGCCAGGTGACTGTTGGGAAGAGCCTAGAAGGAATGCCAGCAGCTACCCCAACACAGCCACACCTTCTAGTGAAATCCTGTCAAGTAATCAATCCCCACTGACCAACGATTCAAATATAGGGATCTACGGGGGCCATTTCTATTCAAACCAGCACAAGGGGTCCAAGTCTGCTATGCATTTGCTTTGTTAGCTTAACCCCAACCTCAGCTTTTCCATTTGCCTTCTTCGACGTGCTGTGGAGCTAAGAAAGCGGTGCTTTCCACAGGCTCGAAGACTACAGGCACTTCGTCTGGCATAATATGTAAGTGATCTCACACAATCCATCCCACCTCTAGACAGGCTGTGGGTTTGAAACACTTCCTTCTGGGTATATAGATGATCTACTCTCTGCCTGCCTGGAAATGCCTAGCAAGAGTATTATTGGTCCCTAGAAAGGGACAAGAGGAAGATAAATAGCCCCACCTACTCC
Source organism: Apodemus sylvaticus (assembly GCF_947179515.1). Lineage (NCBI taxonomy): Eukaryota > Metazoa > Chordata > Mammalia > Rodentia > Muridae > Apodemus > Apodemus sylvaticus. The sequence continues at coordinate 105,494,427 of NC_067477.1, read as the reverse complement.
AGCTGCCTGGACTACCCACCCCCAACTCTGCCCTCCCTCTGATGTTCCACAGGAAGCTTTAGGAGGATGCAGAGGGCTATGTCCTACTGGCCAGGCTTGTAGAAAGTGTTTCCACATGGTAACTCCCCTCTAAGTCCATTCTCTGGCTTCCGCTAATGTGGCTCTTGGCTAAGATAAAATAATGTACGTTGTTTAGCTCCTGGAGCAAAGGGCTACAACTACATCAGACATCCCTTGAGAATACCCATCCCTTCTCTCCCAGGCCTGGCCTCACACGGCCCAAACAGAAGCCGAGGGGGAAGGTCCAATTATTCCACGGAGATTTAGCTACTGTATTGACAAAACTCGGCATTAATTCCCAGAAAGCATTCAGGCCCTGGGGTGGGGGTGGGGGTGGAGGGAGGCGGGAGGGGCTGGCTGTGTAACTGGGTGAGAGTCAGCCTCTTTTCAGCTGAGTCTGACCTACTTTAATGAAATCAGGTCATCTGTGAGCTCTTCATTACCCTCAGACTAAACAGGACCCAACAGAGCAGCCAATGTCCCTGGACTTTTTGAATCCTGCTTATTCGAATTGTGACATTTGGATGTTGGGTCTTAATGTGGGCTGACTTCGAGGCCTGACCCCTTGCAAAGGTAGGAAACAGTCAGGGCTGAAGGCAGGGAGGTAAACAGACGGATAGTTTTCAAAGCATATGCACACAAAGGCTGGGCAAACACCCCAGGTCCCCAGCCTGCATCCTCAGGGATACCAGGAGACAAAAGGAGATTCTGGTGTCTGTGACCATAGTGGCTGATGGATGGATGGAGTCTACCTATTATCTGCCGCCTTCTCAGACCAAACTCGCTGTTTCAGCAGATCTTAGAGGCAGGAGGCGGGGTTGGAGGGAAATGAAATTGTCAGTTTAGGAATGGCAGAGGATTCAAGGGCAAATTGCTCTCTAGCAACAATTGCAGAGGACAGGGACAGTTACCTCTCTTGAGACTGTCCTTGGGCTGGTGACGGCTTTATTTAAACTCAGTGCCCAATGTGCATTGTCTGGAAGCCAAAGCCTGTGGCCTGGGGCGGGGTGGGGGTGGGGTACTGGAAGCAATCTTCCTTCTCTCCAGTGAATTGATAGTTACAGAAGTAGACAATAGTCTAAGTGCCCAGTTCCTATCAGGAGAGCCACAAAATGGCATCCACTGAAAGTGCAGGATACTCTGTGAGGAAAGAATATAACAGAATTTAACACAAAGATCACAATTAACCATTGATCCATGAGTGTGTGTGTGTATGTGTGTGTGTGTGTATGTATGTATGTATGTGTGTATGTTTGTATGTATGCATGCATGCATGTGTCAAGATATGCACACACAGCCTTGCATACAGGTGTGAGGTTAGAAGGTGACAAGAAATGTCTTCCTTTATCTCTCCCATTTATTATTATTATTGTTATTGTTATTATTATTGTTATTATTTATTAATTTTGGTAGTTATAACAAGAGTCTTCCAGAGCAGTCCTTTTTAGTGACATTGGCTATTCACGGAGCCCCTGAATCTGCTGTCTTCACTGGCCCTCACCACTGGGGTTACAGCTGTGTGCTACTGTTCCCAGGTTTTACACAGAAGCTTGGAATCTACCTGTGTTTTTCAGGCTTGCATGCTAAGCACATGTCACCCACTGAGCCATCTCCCCAATCACAGATCATTTTTTCATTAATAAAAGCTTGCATAGTTTTATATGTAGAGGAGAATAATTTTCCCAGCATACACATAACTTGTTAATAAATATTGTATTAAATTGTGATGAAGGACTTCTTGTTTAATGACACACATGTTAAAACTTTTTATTTTAACTCAAAAAATGAAATCCTACAAGCCAAGAGGTGGTGGCACATACCTTTAGTCCCAGCATTCAGGAAGCAGAGGCAGGCACATCACTGAGTTCGAGGTCAGCCTGGTCTACAGAGTTCTAGGACAGCCTGGGCTACTTAGAGAAATCTTGCCTCAGGGGTTGGGGGAGAGGGGAAGAAATAAAAGATAGATAGATAGATAGATAGATAGATAGATAGATAGATAGATAGATAGATAGACAGACAGACAGACACTAAGTGAGAGCCATTAGGGAGGTAAGAGAAGTTCCTGAGCTCTTTTTTTTCCCCTTCTTTAACTTTCTTCCACAAGATGTCAAGGTCCAGCATAGCCCACGGAAAATTTAGGGCCTAGAATTTGAAAAGCAATGATCTACTCTCTTCAGGTCTAGAAAGGTGAAATGCCCTGTTACCTGTGAGAGACAGAAATGACATTGGTTTGGTCAACTGAAATTCCTTGAAAAAGCTACATCTCTGCTGACTATCCTGTGGACTGACTGTAAATCACTGGAATGTTGTAAATTAAAAGCCAAATTTAGGGGCTGGAGAGATGACTCAGCAGTTAAAAACACTGACTGCTCTTCCAGAGATCCTTAGTTCAATTCCCAGCAACCACTTGGTGGCTCGTGACTATCCTTAATAGGATCAAATACTCTTTTCTAGTGTGATTAAAGACAGACAGCTATAGGGCTTGTACTTATAAATAAAATAAATAAGTAAATAAATCTCTTTTTAAAATGCCAAATTTATCTTGGACTCTCTTTAGTATCTTTAATTGCCATGCACAGCCTCCCTCTGTGTCTGATTCAACATCACCTTTTGATTGTTAGGTGAAACAGCAGACTACTGGCTCTCTATAGCTCTAAACCTATGAATGTCACTAGATAATACAAAAAAAGAAAAGATAAGAAAAGAAAAGAAAAGAAAAGAAAAGAAAAAAATCATAGCATAGCTATAGAGAAAATTTAATCCAGTAACTTGGCTGCTCTGGTGAGAAATCATATCCAAAGATCTTCTAGATGTGTGTGATACAGCTATAATGCAGACATGCCCTGGATTACAGTGTGATCTGGCTGGAATACAGACACAACACCCTTAGTACGCACTTTTAATTCCGAACAATGTAGGTAAGGTTAATTTGTCAAAGGAAGCACCCATGTTAGAAAGTGATGTCTAACCGGGCAGTGGTGGTGCACGCCTTTGATCCCAGCACTTGGCAGGCAGAGGCAGATGGATTTCGGAGTTCGAGGTCAACCTGGTCTACAGAATGAGTTCCAGGATAGCCAGGGCTACACAGAGAAACCCTGTCTCAAAAAACCAAAAAAGAAGGAAAGAAAGAAAGAAAGAAAGAAAGAAAGAGAGAGAGAGAGAGAGAGAGAGAGAGAGAGAGAGAGAGAGAGAGAAGGAAGGAAGGAAGGAAGGAAGGAAGAAAGAAAGAAAGAAAGAAAGAAAGAAAGAAAGAAAGAAAGAAAGAAAGAAAGAAAGAAAGAAAGAAAGAAAGAAAGAAAGAAAGAAAGAAAGAAAGGAAGAAAAAGTGATGTCTAATTGAGAGAAGGAAGTTCAGCTGAGTTCAAGCAATACAGTGGAGTTCTGTTGATAGTTGACTACAGGAGTTTGGTGCAGTTCAGTTGAGTACAATAAAGTTCATGGAGTTAGTTCAAAGGCAGTTTTCCCAAGCAGAATCATTCAGTCAGAAGCCACAAGAAGCCATTTTAACTCAGTCAGTTTGGAAAGGAGTTTGAACCCAAATAGCTGAGTTGAACCAGCTAGCCAGAGTTCAGAAAGAGAAAGGGTAAGTTTATTCAGCAGTAAGTGTCCTAGACCACAATTACAACTGAAAAGTTATTTGTACAGAGCCTGCCCTCCTTAGTTGTAACTCACCTACCTAATGTTTCCACCAATATATTTGACAAGCATATTAATTTATTATTTTTTTTGTTATGGGACTGTAAAAAGTTCATGTAATTGTATCCGCATGGGAATGAGTAATTTGGATTAATCTGAATCCATGTGGCTGCACCAGGGTCACTCATGTTGGGCTATGAATAAAGTATATCAATAACAAATTACTCTTATTGGAGAGAAAGTTAATTGTGTTTTGCCTGGATGGTTTTTGGGAAGTCTTACTTTTGAGTAATGGTCACTTGGGTTTATTTTGGGGTGCCTACTTTGTAAAGACAAAGCAGCAAGCAAGCAGCTGGAGAAAGTCACCGTCGCCCTGAAGTGCTGGCTAACTGACCTATACTAGAATTTTTTGGTTATTTTGGATTTGGTTTTTTTTTTTTTTCCTGAGAAAGGGTTCCTCTGTATTGCCTTGGCTGTCCTGGAACTCACTCTGTAGACCAGGCTGGCCTCGAACTCAGAAATCAGTCTGCCTCTGCCTCCCAGAGTGCTGAGATTCAGGCATATGCCACCACCGCCTGGCAATCTTTACTAGAATTGAAATCAATTTTTAGGATGATAAGCATAGGAAAGTCACAGTGCAGCAATGGGAAGAAGATGCTTTGGAATTAGGAAGAAATGCCAATGTGCTTCAGTTAAGTCGTTTTCCAGAAAGTCCTGCTTCTCTCTGGAAAACAGCCTCCTCAGCTGTCAAGCTGGGTGGGACTACAGGGTAGAGAAGCTGACATCAGTAATTAAGGTTCAGAGACATTTCAAAGCTAAACATCACAGCTTTAAGTCACCAAAGACATTTCCTCTGTGTTCTTCTGCAAATTACGACTCTGACTAAACAAAACAGCTAAAATGCAAAAAAATAAAAATAAAATAAAATAAAAAAAGCAACAGGAAGACCAGAAAATAACATTACTGGAACTTCCAGATTTCAGGTATTTTAAATTTCAAAGTGATGGGACTTAGTAGAGAAAAGATAAAATGTTGAGATCAATCTAGTCTAGTCAGTGATCTGATTACTGGTAATTATAGAAAGAGAAATCAGAGCAGAGGAAATTAACAAATCAGTAGCTATTTTGCATAAAAGACTTAGAAAGGGAACTGGGTGTGGTGGTACGTGCCTGAAATCCTTGTGCTCGTACCAGGGAGTAGGGTCAGGAAGATCAGACGTTCAGGGTCAGATTTATAGCTACAGAGCAAGTCTGATGCTAGCCCGAGCTTCATGAGTCCTTGTCACCAAAAAAGGGAGGCAGTAGGATGGCACAGTGGGTAGGGCACCTGCTGAGCAAATTGAATGACTGACATTCAATCCCCAGAATGCACTTAAAGGTAGAAGAAGAGAATCATCTTCACCAAGTGGTCCTTTGACTTCCACACAGCTATGACATAGCACATGGACACCTACTCTCACAAAGCATATACATGCGATAATAATAAATACATAAAAATTTAGTAATATTTAGAAAACAAGGACATGATGCATGACATACTAGCTCACATCAAGATTTCAGTGCTCTGGAGAGATGACATATTATACCAGTCTTCTGAGAAGAAAATGAAAATCCCTGAAGGACCCAGGCTCAGAATGACCCCAGGGTAGCAGACAACAAAGGAGCAGAGCCTTCAAGAGTCTGAAGATAATTTGTTTTGCTGTTAGTTGGTTGGTTTTGAGACAAGATCTCACAATATCACCCTGGATAGGCTAGAATTTTGTATGTGGACCAGGCTGGCCTCAAACAGAGAGAGATCCTCCTGTGCACCTTTCTTAGGAAACTATCACAACAAAGATAGATAAGTATACGTAAACATGGAAGCCATTCTGATATGTTGGGGCCGCCATAATAAAATAAACCACAGACAGAATCCTATTACCCACCTTTTTAGGAACCATGAAGTCCAAGATCAAAGAATCACTGACCATATCCCTAGTGACCTAATCATTTCCTAAAGACCCACATCTTAGCACTTTTGAATTGGTGATAAGGTCTCAAGGAGTGATATTGAAAGATCACAGTGATAAACTGTGGAGAGGTGGTCTTTTTACTTATATGTCTACTCTGGGTTGGTTATGGCTGTGCTCCAATTTGTCTTTACCCCAACTCTGCCTGATTGTAACACATCTGAAATATAAGCAGTCATTATGGCTGGGAATAAAAGAGATCAAGGTCAACCTTACTGTGACCCCCCCCAAACATAGACACACACACACACACACAAATTCCTCTCAAACTTCATCAAAGCCCAATGGAACTAAACCAGATGTCAGTGGGCTATATCTTCGTACAAGGAAACACAGTTGAACACAGTTTACTTCATCCTACTAATACTATGACAGCTGTGTATCAGTCTAGAAAGCAGTCTTGGCTGGAACAGAATATGGAACACTGAGGGGGAGAGTTTCACATGGAGAAAAAAAAAGACATTGGCAGATTGTCTGCTTTTCAGAAACACTTGGGAAAAAATGATTAACAAGCCTTAAAGATAGAAAAATTAAGTCCTTGAATATAAACCCATATAAAGAAAAGGAAGTAAATAAAATGAACTCCAGAAGAAAGCAAAAAAAATAAACTGTATATAAAAGAAAATTAAGGTTTAGGGAGGCCATTTTGCAGTGCTAGGATTAAACCCAGGACCTCTAACATACTGGGTAACGACTTGGTTCCCAAGTGTATTCATCTTCAGCTCTCAAAGTGGTTTCTTTTTCTCCTGTTCCGCACCCTCCTCTCCTCCTCCATCCCTCCTCCTCCTCTCTCTCCTTTTTTTTCTTCTCTCTTTTTCTTCAGCTTTCTTAGACAAGGGTTATTGTGTAGCCTTGACTATCCTAATTCAAGGCCATCCTGGTCTACAGAGTGAGTTCTAGCATTGGTTACCTTCAGAGAAGGTAAATATGAGGGACAGAGTGAGTAATGTTTTTGTTGACAATGATACTCAAACAGTGAACATTTTACTTTCACAAAAGAAAATTCCCATGGGGGTTCAGACCCCCTCAGCTCCTTCAGTCCCTTCTCCAACTCCTCCATCAGGGACCCTGCGTTCAGCCCAATGGTTGGCTGCGAGCATCTGCCTCTGTATTTGTCAGATGGCCATATCAGGCAAGCACTTACCAGCATCCACAATAGCATCTGGGGTTGGAGATTATATATGGGATGGATCACCAGGTGGGGCAGTCTCTGGATGGCCTTTCCTTCAGTCTCTGCTCCACACTTTGTCTCCATATTTCCTCCTGTGAGTATTTTTTTCTCCCTTCTAAGAAGCACTGAAGCATCCACATTTTGGCCTTCCTTCTTCTTGGGCTTCATATGGTCTGTGAATTGAAGGGAACAACAGTGTCAACCAACCAGAACCCCCGGAGCTTCCAGGGACTGAACCACCAACCAAAGAGTACACACAGAGGCGACACATGGCTCTGGCCGAATATGTGCCTGAGGATGGCCTTGTTGGACATCAGTGGGAGGAAAGGCCCTTGAACCTGAGGGTGCTCGATGCCCCAGGATAGGGGAATCCCAGGGCAGGAAGACAGGAGTGGGTAGGTAGGTGGGGGAGCATCCTCATAGAGGCACCCTCATAGAAGGGAGGGGGATGGGATAGGGAGTTTCCAAAGGGGAGAACTGGAAAGGGGAAAGCATTTGAAATGTAAATTTAAAAAAAAAGAAAAAAAAGGAAAGAAAGAAACAGGACCCCCCCCCCATGCCAAAAAGAAAAATCCCAATGAAATCCCATTTATATAGTCACACATATATGGTATGCTATCTGTGACTTGCTAAAAAAGTGTAAGCATAAATAAATAAATAATGAAATACATTTCCTTCAATGATTCATTTCTGAGGCTTCCAGATCTCATAAACCAGGCCTAGCATTCCAACTACCCTGGTGGTAACGCAATCCTTTGGTGATTCAGAAGGCATTTGGAGGTCTTGACCTTAGCCCATGGTCACCCTTTTTGGGGCCCTCCCTATTCTTTCCTAATTGGCTGATCTTGTAAGAACTGAATCTATGTCGGTTGTTCTAAATATCCCCAAAACTGCTTTCTCATTAGTGAATGCAAAGCTTTTTTGCTCCTCAGCTGTTGAGAAATTCAAGGACTTTGGGCTCTGCAGAGAGGTTTGTGTTGCTTGAAGTAACATGAGGGAAATGAGGCCTGAGGGAGTCTTGGTCTTCATATCCTTAGGGGCAGAAAGGGCCTGAACTAGGAAGACTCTAAGGAAGTCAGAGTATAGACATCTGTATAGACAGTCTAGACAAGAGTCACATGGTTTTTAGGAAGTTTAGGAAGTTTTAGGAAGTCACATCCCCATTCCTTCAAAAGATGAGATTAAAACTAACGTACATGGGCTGTAAAATTTTACTTGGGAAGCAAAATACAGCCAAACTTTCAAATTAAAAAAAAAGTACATATGTATACAATGTATATGTATATTCATGAATTAAGAGCAATCAGTACACAAAAACCCACACTGTGGTTGTTTGAATGAAAATGACTCCCCCATAGGCTCACAGGAAGTGGTATTATTAGGAGGTGTGGTCTTGGTGGATTAGGACTGGTCTTGTTAGAGGAAGTGTGTCACTGGGGGTGGGCTTTGAGGATTCAGAAGCTCAAGCCAGGACCAGTGTCACTCTCTCTTTCTGCTGCCTCCTGATCCGGATGTAAAACTCTCAGCTCCTTCTCCCACTCCATGTGTGGCTGTATGCTGCCATGTCAATACTACACTAAACCTACGAAGCTGTAAGCCAGCCTTGATTAAATGTTTTTCTTATTAAGAATTGTCATTATCCCTTCACAACATTAGAAATGCTAACTAAGACGCACCTACAAATAAATAAACAAGCTAGTGGCCCCACAGTGACACTATTAGGAAGTGATGGAACCTTCAGAGATAGGGATCCCAAAGAGAGCCTTAGGCCATTCAAGGAATGTATCCAAGGGAGATTACAGAAAGCTGATTGTTTTTCCACTGCATCTCTTTACTATGACTTGTGAAGGGAGCAAGCATACTCAACATGTTCTTCTGCCACAGTATGTGGCCTCACCACAGGCCCAAAGCAAGGAGTCAACACACTTAAATTCCAAAGCTGTGAGCCAAAATTAACCATTTCTCTTGATAAATTAACTCTCCCAAACATTTTATAGTGAAGGGAAGCTGACTATACCCCCAACTGCTCCCCGAATGGAGAGGCTTGAAAGTTCCAGGCCTGTGTGAGATATAGCATGAGTCCTAGGCCAGTGCGGGCAGCTTAGTGAGTCCATGTCTTGAAATAAAGGCAAAAGGAAATCAGCGGATATAGATCAGTGGTAGAGTGCTTGCCTGGCATGTATGAGGACCTAAATTCAATCCCTAGTACTACACAAAAGTAATAAATATATGTATATTTTAAAATTTTATGAATTATTATAAAATAAGTGTACTTATAATTTATGTAATAAATATATACATTTAAATAATTCAAAAATGAAAGAAGGAAGCCAGGCCTTTGATCCTAGCATTTGGAAGGCAGAGGTAGGTGGATCTCTGAATTTGAGGCCAGCCTGTGTCTATAAAGTGAATTCCTGGACAATTAGGGCTACACAGAAAAAAAAAAACTGTGTGGAAAGAAAGAAAAAAAGAAAGAAAGAAAGAAAGAAAGGAAGGAAGGAAGGAAGGAAGAAAGAAAGAAAGAAAGAAAGAAAGAAAGAAAGAAAGAAAGAAAGAAAGAAAGAAAGAAAGAAAGAAAGAAAGAAAGAAAGAAAGGAAGGAAGGAAGGAAGGAAGGAAGGAAGAAAGAAAGAAAGAAAGAAAGGAAGGAAGGGAGGGAGGGAAGGAGGAAGGAAAGGGAGGGAGGGAGGGAGGGAGGGAGGGAGGGAGGGAGGGAGGAAAGGAAGGGAGGGAGGGAGGGAGGGAGGGAAGGAGGAAGGAAGGAAGGAAGGAAGGAAGGAAGGAAGGAAGGAAGGAAGGAAAAAAGAGGTCAATGTCACTCAAATTATTGTCGATTATTGTAGACAGATTGCTAAATGAAGCAGGCAGAGAGGATCTTAAATTTAGTCCTGGTTCAGTAACCAGTCAAGGACTTTGAAAATTCATTTCCTCTTCTGTTTCTCACATGTGAGATGGAACAGCTGATGAGGGAAGAGACAGAGACTTCCATCTGGGTGCACAGTTGCATAATCTCTAGAGTCCTTGAAGACTGCATTTCACAGTGGTTTGTCTTTTGCTTTTGTTTTCATTAGATAGGGCTCACTCTGTAGCCTTGACTGACCTGGAACTCACTATGTACACAGGCCTCAAATTCACAAAGCTTCACCTGCCTCTGCCTCTTGAGTACTGGAATAACAGGAATGCACACCCTACCCAATTTATTCTCTATTTCACAGACTGTGATAGGATCCAGCCTTTTTCCTTCTTACCTCAGGATCAGCAAGCTCAAGGCCAAAGACAGTCCTGACCTGGGGGTCTCTGCTCCATTCAGTGACTGATTATGCATATTCTTTCACTGCCGGACAGGAGATTCCCATTCGTCTTAGGGTTTTTATCTGTCCCTCACCCACACCTTTCTCTTTATTTTCTTATTTTCATATTTGGAGAATGTTTCACTATATGGCCCAGGAAAGTTCAGGATGTGCGGCCTACTGGAGCAAGTAGGTTGTGTGCATGTCTCCCTGAGGACTATGTCTTGTCCTGAGTGCCCACTTTCCCTCTCTGTGCACTGTGAAGAAAGTGTACTCTATATCATGCTGACACCACCATGATGTTCTGCCCTGGATCTAGAAGCAACAGAGCCAAGGACTGTAGATTAGAACCTCTGAAAATAATCAACCAAAATAATTAATTCTTCCACTACTTTCTCTTATGTCCTTGTCACACCACAGAGAAAGTAAGGAAGGTGTCCTCAACTTTACTATCCCATTCTGGATGATCTCCATTTAGAAAGAGTGACCAGTGTATCCCACTCCATGCCTCCAAATGTTCCAAAGAACAAACATTCAACATGGTACCATCCCTAGAAAGCAAACGAGTCCTAGTTCCTCTCCAGTGAAACTGGCTTGCTCCAATCTGGTGTGGAATCGATCTTACAGCTGGAATTCATCAGGGAAGCTCCTTACTAAATTGGGAGGCTAGGATTTGTATCTGATACCTATACCAAGGCTAGAGAGGGCTCCTGTATGGGTGGGAGCCTGTTGCCCAGAAGCTTACCCCTGGACTAGGTTCTGGGATTTCCCACCCATATCTCTTCATATAGCCCTTTGCCAAGGTCACATAAGACTACACTGTGAAACTCAGCAGGTTTAATCAGTCTTTCCCTCTCTACATTTCATGTATCCATTCCCTCTCTACATCCATTACATGTTGGAGCAGCTATACCTCCTTCCTACTATATATTTCTTTTCTCTGAAAGAATTCCTCCCACATCTCTGGATCTTCTGTGTAAACCCCTTCAGAGCCACTTTGTACCTTAGATGTTCCTCAGGGTCTCCACCTCAACCTTCTCCTTCCATGACACAAATGCCTACTTTATAAAATTCGTTTATAGCTCCCATCCATCTGCCCCACCGACTCCTCCCCAGTTCTCTCTTCTGTGGTTCATGGCCCTGAACTTTAAAGGACTACTGTATAACTTCTACTTAGTTCATATGCCTGTCTGATACAAGTTCAAACCTAAACTCACCGTCTTTCACCTCTATTCCATCCTCTCAAGCTAAATCAGGAAGTTGGGTATAGCCTAGAGCTACACTCTCCCTTCTTCACCCAGCAGGTGCCTTCCTCATCATGTGAATGCAGGTGCCCTCTGAGGCCAGAAGAGTGTCAGGTCCCCTGGAGCTAGAGTTGCAGGCTGTTGCAAGCCGTGAATCATAGGTGCCACCAAACTCAGGTGTTCTACAAGGCCACTATGTGCTCTTAATGACTGAGACATCTCTTTAAGGCCCTGTTCTGCTTCTTCAAGCCTAGATCTCCTTCACAAGAACAAGAGCCTTCTACCTTGTCTCCTTGGATCTAGACTCTTCTCTCCTTGTCCCAGTATTTTCAGTATTTCAGATACCCCATAAAGAATGTCAGATTTATTCTTCTGGGTTAATAATCACTTGTCCTACACAATCAAGTTGAACTTCACTTTCTCTAGACACCTTCCACAATTACTAATCTAAACTGATCCCCTTTCTGGCTTTCCAAAGAAAGGAGGGAGAGAGAGCACCCATGTTTGTCTTTGAGTCTTGCCATTTATTGGCTGTATGACAGGGCGTATGCCACTGTGATTATTGGACTCTTGGCTTGCACATCTACAAAGTGAGTCGTTTCACGTGCAAAGACAGGTATGTTTTGGGCATCGTTCTCATGTGATGCACAATGCTCTTCTCGGTATTTGTTGTAAGTGTAAACAGACCTTCTTCTTTGCTGAGACCATGCAGTTAGGGTCATGTTTTCATGGCTCCGGTTTGCAGCATGGACAGATGGCTCATTCGAAAGCATTTGTCATAGCTCTTCCATTATTTATGTGCCCCCTGCACACCTCTCCCGGGTCTCCTGAGCGCTGTAAAAAGTGTGTTTCTAATCCCAGCTAGCTTTCTCTCCCACAGTATTGCAAGGAGGAGAAGGGACAGCTTTTCTGTAGCTGTCCTGTGCTGTGGAATACATCTGACTGATCTGAGGGTCTGCTTGTGCCAAGCGTCTTTTACATGGATAATTTTAGCCTTGAATTTCATGTTTTCTACAAGTTACTAAGAAACAGTTTTATCTCGCCCTGACTTCAAGATTCTGGGCTCTATATTCTTTTTCTAGTACATTTTCCCTCTTCCACATCATCAGTGGTATCAGTGGAGAAATGCATTGTTTATCAAAATGCTTTATAATAAGCATATTACCTTTAAAAAACAATCATGTTCCCAAATCTAAAGTCCAGATTTGAAACAATGAAATTAGCAAAAACTGAGAGAGACTCAGATATTCTATCCCCATTTTATCCCCAAGCACCCAAATACTTCCACACAATTCAGGTGCAGTAGGTGATTTCAGAATGTTATCATTGAAATGTTGCACAGGAACTAGGAAAGTGGGTAATATCAACATAACACTAACACCATCCCTGAGGATCAGAAACAACAAAAACAGCCCAGGATGGGTATGTTGGTACACCACAGAACACCGGACCTCAGGAGACTGAGGAAGCAAGCTCAACTCTGATTTCTTAGTGAGACCCTGTATCAGGGAATAAGTGCTGGGAATAATGGAGCTCTTCTCTAGTATGGCTAAATCCTTGGAGTCAGTCCTAGCACTGCCAAAATAATGAATGAATTAGTGAACAAACTTGGCACAGGTGAAAATGGAAAGGGGGATAGTTATAAGAGAATTTCCACCACTCCCCATCGTGATGGTTACCTTTAATTTTCAACTTGAAATAACTTAGAATCATGTGGTGTCTCAATTAGTCTTTCTACTGGGTTAACAAAACACTGTGACCAAGCCAACTAATAAAAGAAAGTATTTAAGTGTGCTCATGGTTTCAGAGGGTTAGAGTCTATGACAGTAGAGCAAAGACATGGCTATAAGAACAGCTAAGAGTTAACATGCTGATCCACAAACAGGAAACATAAAGCACACTGGGAATGGCAAGGGTCTTTTACAACTGCCAAGTGCACCTGTAGTGATATACCTCCTCCAACAAGGCCACACCACCCAATCCTTCCCAAACAGCTCCATCAACTGGCGATTAAGTATTCAAACATATGAGTCTATGGGGGCCACTCTCTTTCAAACCACCATACCTGGGAAGAGTCTTGATGAGAAGAAATCTATACTTGGGTTGATCTTTGGGCATGTCTATGGGAGACTGTCTTAATTCGGTAGGGGGAAGACCCAGCCCACTACAGATTGTACTATTCCCTAAGCAAGCAGTTCTGAACTGTAAAAGAGTAGATACATCTAGATCAATAGAGTTTGGCACAAGTGAACAAGCTAGTATGCACACATTCCCATCTCTGCCCCTGACTGTGAATGTGCTATGAGCATCTGTTTTAAGTTTCTGCCTGCTGACTTCCCTGCTATGATGTACCATAACCTGGATTTTTGAGCTCAGATAAATCCTTCCTCCCTTAAGTTGGGTTGCTTTTTGTGAAGGTATTTTATCATAGAAACAGAAATAAAATTAGCATATCCATACTGAAAAGTTAACAGGTTGTTCCTTAAACTGTCACATCAAGATACAGTACGCTGCTAAGAGAGGCGGCGGAAAAATGACAGGAGTCAACAAAAAGTTCAGAGCTGTCACCACCAAGGAGAAGGAGATAGGGAAAGGCTGAGGGGAGACTTCCTGTTTCCCAAGAAGCCTTGCAGAAAGTTTCAAATGCGATGCTTTTGTGACTTCAATGAGCAATAAATGAAAGGAAGATAAATCCTCATCTGCAAGGTGAAGTCTGTAGCCTGGATTGTCTCTCACTGATTTCCGGAGGAAACAGCTGTTTGGGAAGCCCCACCTCCCCCCTCCTACACTCCCTTTTCTCCCTCTCTCCCCCTCCCCACCTCCTTTCCCCCACACCCCCACCCCCATTTCCACCAGGCACAGTTTGAGAATTCAGGTGGACTAGTTAGGCTCATGATCCATGCCCAGATTTTTGAGATGAAAAAAAAAAGGCTCTTTCTGAGAGTCCAGCTGCCTTTTAGTCTTCTGGGGCTTGGGGGCAGGGGTGGGGGGCAGGGGGCGACTTTGCAGGCTGTGGGTGTGGCAGGCTTTCGCCAGAGCAGGCAGAGCTGGAATACAGGGTGGTTTCTCATGAAGGAGTGGTCGGTGACTTTCTCACCACTGGCAGACTCACCCTCTCATCAGCTTCTAGGAATCTAAGCAAACGAATTCCACCCCTGTTGGAAGCAGCAAATCTTCATTTATGGGCGAAATCTGCCAGTGCCCACAGCAGAGAACAATTTCTCTCCTTACACAGACTCCTGAAGCTCTGGCTGGTGGCAGCTGTTGTCCCATTAGGAACACATTTTCCACGGTGTAACCCACCCTGCCACCCGCCGGGCGACCACCAGCTTCAGAGCTACAGCCAGAAACAGCTGGAACAGGTCACTCAAATCCACAGGACTGTGGCGCCTAGAGAAACATTAGCCCCCAGATACAATGTCCCCTGCGCTGAGTGACTAGGAGAAAGAAGGTTGTGACTGGGAAGAGAAGTGAGTGAACTGTTGTTATGGGTCCTTCTAGAGAGCCCTGCTCCCACACACATACTCCCTGCCCCCCAAACTCATGTACACCCATACATAGACACATGCTTCTGCCCAAACACACATGCACACCCACACAAATGCACAGGTTCCTGTTCACAGAAAAATGTTTATCTCTAAGCACAGTGGACCCAGTTAACACATACATTCACATGAACATGACAACACAAGCCCCTGCTTCCACATATATGTACATCCATGCAGATATACATACTTCTGCTCTTACATACATACATATATATACATACATACATAAATACATACATACATACATAGACCCACATGCTTGACTCATGCACACCCATCGAAACACACAAGTCCCTGGCACCACACACATGCATACACACAGAGTCACAGGGCCCTGTCCTCACACACATGCACTCACACAGACACATGGGTTCCTGGTCCCACAAACATGTACACCTATAGAGACATACAAGTCCTGCTCCCATACACATGCTTACCCACACAAAAACACACTCATCTGCATTCTCAGAGACACATACACCCTTACCCACCCACACACACACACTCACTCAGACACATGGGTCTCTGGCCCCACACACATGTTCTTACCCACAGAGGTCTCTGCCTGTAAACACATGCACACTTGCACAGACATAAGCCCCTGCTCCTACATTTACACACAACAATACAGACACACAAGTCCCTGCTCAGTTATGCATGCATACCTACAAAGACTCATGCCCTGTTCCTGGAGTCCTCAGAGACACTAGCCAGAACCTAATTCCTCATCCTGACACATGCAAGATCACCTGGGCATAGCCACAATGTCCACAGACTAGAAGGAAATATTCTCCCAAGCATAGAGTAGACTCATTCTTCACTACTATTCTGAAGTGAATACACAATATTCTAAACTGTGTATTCTATAGATAACATGGTAAGATTTAGGAAACAACAATATCCTCTCTACAACTTCCTCATCTGCCTTCTCTGCCAGTATCATTCCTAAAAGTCTGGCTACTCAGGATACCACTTGCATTTGGCTTGAAGATGCTGTTCTGTTTGAACATCCTAGCCTTAAACATTGAGTTTGATCCTGTCCTGGCAGACTGTCACTGGCCTTGGTGTGCCAGACTGCATTTTTAAAAATCCCCGGAAAGCTCCTGCATTGTGAGCAGGTCCTGCTGACCAGGCTGAGTTTTACAGCCCAGCTCTCCAACAATGCCATTTATTGCACACGAAAGATCACAGCGGCAGATGTGGGCGGCCTCGCTCTGGCCTCTTGAAATTGCATCTGTTTTGAAATTTGACTCGACTTCAATCCGAAGCGGACCATAACATCCATGGCATCGGTGGGAGGTGTTTACTAGATAAGCTTTTGATATTTGATGTTCGCTAATCATATTAAACGCTTGAAACAAAATCCCAGCTACAATAAATCCTCACAATTGTACACGAGTCAGGAAATGCTGGCGAGCCCTGCCTGGGGTGTGATCAGATCTCGGGTGGCTCAGGAAAAGAACCTGGGTCTAGAAGTCAAGAAACAAGAGACCTGGGGACCTTCTCCCACCCATACTAGAGCTGGGACTCCCAAGGGGTCTTGCCCATGCTAGGTGAACATTCTGCCACTGAGCCAACCTCCCAGCCTCCCCAATTCTGTGTGGCTGACATCAAGAAGCTACAGATTTTCCATCTATAAAATCATGGCTCAGACATTTAAGATCTTCCCTAGTTACAGTGCCAGGGGTAGACAGGGATATCAAGAGCCTTCACAGGGCAGAATCAGAGGCGGATATGTGGGTAGTCACCTGGCTCCTAGGCTTTTCAGTGGCCCAATCTGATCCCTTACTCAATCTCAATGTCAGGACCACTGAGTACCTTAGTATCATAGGTGGACAGAAGACTGCCATGCCTGTCCTTAAGAGTGATCACTGACTCCCTTCCCTGGGAAGGAAGTGCTACCTGGGAAGCACTCTGGGAAGGAAGTACTGCCTCTTTCCTGGACAAACAGGTCAGCTTCTACCATTCCCATCCCATGCATACCACACATCAAACTAATATTGTCTCGCCAACAATAGACAAATTAGACAAACTAATATTGTCTCCCATTCCTACCCAATTCTATCAAGGTAGGCACCTTGATTCTCTACTTCAGCCATAATCACACTTAGGCTTAAAACCATACTTCAAAAGAAACGAGAGCCTGACAAATATAGCTCAATGATAGATCACAGGTTTCATATAGGTTAGACCTCGAGTTCCAGCCCCAGCAGCAAAATAACAACCAAATAAAACACAAATTCCAGAGGATCTAGGGCTGCTTTATGGTATCTCTACTATTTTCATACTGCCTGGTTTTACCATTACATGGCTCCAGTTCTTAGAACAAAGCCAGCTTCTCTGATCCTTAAGTATCCCTATGAAACTGACCTAGTAACAGTACAAGCAATGCTTGCAAATATAACCTCCTAGGTCAGTCCATCTATGTAAAGGGACCATGAAGCCAAAGAACTTTGAAGACTCTGCAGCACTGGGAGCCTTCTGGTAGAATGGGTTTTTTGTTTTCTAGCCAAGACAGTTTCCTTCATAACCCTCCAGATCCTGATTATCTAATCCTATTAAGGCTCACAGGGTTTCTGTGAGCCTTCTGGTCTACCCTGTGAAACATCCACTTAATAACAATGGACAACTCTTGCTTAGAGCTAAGAAATCTCAAAGTGTTCACGAAAGTGGTACCAAGCAAATGGAAGAACAGAAGAGAACCCTTAAGCTCACCTTCCTGGGAACACAACTGCCAGCTATGTAAGTCCTACCCCATGCCCACCCTCCAAAATGATCTTTATTTACCTCCACCTCTTAGAACCTGTGAAAGCCACCAATGGTGTGCTATAGTGACTGGCTGCCTGATTTGTTTTGGAAAGTAACATTCTTCTTGGTGCTAGCACGGGCTAGTAGTAAAGTAATCTCATTTGTGGGACTAATCTGGCATTCGTTCAAACCAAACTGACCAATTTAAAACTGGGCACATCGCAGTCAGGGCTTGCAAACCAGTGAAATTCTCTCATCAGCAAGGAAAAAGTAGCTCAGATTCCAGGTTTCTGGTGGCTAAGAACCCTCAAATAGGAGCCAATTGATATTGGATCCTTCCCTAGTAGCAAGCCCTCTTATATACAGGCTTATGTTTGAATCTCTGTGCCTGCTGTGCTGTGGCTAGTTTTAGAACATTTCTTCAGGTGAAGCATCTTTATCCTAGCACTTGGAGACAGAGAGAGGCAGATATCTGAGTTCAAGGTCAGCCTGTTCCACATAGTGAATTCCAGGACAGCTATGGCTATATAGAGAGAAGAAAGAGGGGAGGGGAGGGAGGGAGAGGGAAAGGGAGAGGGAGATAAAAAGGAAGGGAAAAACTTCATCTTCACATCTTCTCTAGATAAAACCCCAAATTCTAAATGGAATAAGGAAAATAGGATTTAAGCCATGTCCCCAAAACTTTTAAGTTAGAAATTAAACCATTTTATCATTTTGCAAAACCCTGGACACTCTAGATGTAATTGTAAACGTCTTTAACTTCAGCATTCAAGAGGTAGAGGCAGACTGATCTCTGTGAGTTTGAAGCCAACTGTGTGTGTGTTTGTGTGTGTGCCTGTCTGTCTGCCTGTCTGTCGGTCTGCACGTCTTTGTAAGTTCTCTTCGAATAAGGTCAAGGTCTTATAGGTTCTGGAAAATCCTAGAAATTGGTATGAATTCCTAGGGTAGTGACAGTCTGTGGGAATTGAAGTAGATGCACAGTTATATGCCACCTGATGTAGGTACTGAGAAGAACCTAACTCTGCTCTACTACAAGAGTATTATACACTGAACCATCTCTCCAAACTGAAGGAGTTCAGGGCATCGATGTGATATAAGTGGATCCAGCAGGATATATCCCTTCATAATATGATGATGGTAATCAATAGATATATCCCTTCATAATATGATGACATTATCAAGAGTTGGAGGGGAAAAGAATGTGTGCCTTCCCTCCTCTTCTCTCCTCTCTGCTCTCTGACTGCCATGATCTAAGATGTTCACCATTTCCTTCTTACAATAATGGGCAAAGTAAGCCCTCTGAAACCATAAGCCAAAGATGTGTTTTCTATCTTCAGTTATTTTCTTTGGCTATTTTGTAACAGTAAAGAGTCTGTCTAACACTTAAGTTTAATGTTTTATCAAGATTATTTTCAAATTCCCAACAGTTCAAAGATACTTAACATCTCTAGTGTTTTTCTGTGTATAGTTGTATGTCTCTTGCTCTTGATGTGTCTTTGTGACGTTGTCTTCACAATTATAATTAAATGTCCAGTTTTATATCCTGTCATTTCTCCTTAATATAACATAACCATTTCCCTGTGTTTTTAATAGATTCCATAAACATCCTTTCAATTAGTATAAAAACAGCTATTATGAGGATATAGCAATGTGAATCCCCTTCTTGAATCTTTATCTTGTTTCCAATTTTCCCATAATATATAAACAATATTTTAACATCCTTGTTTAGGTATCTATTTCCTTCAGAAATTTTTCTGATGTAGAAACTAGGTCAAAAGAAATAAATGGTTTAAGATTATTGATTTGAGAAAACAACAGTAAGTATACTTCAGAGCTCAGTTGGTAGAATACTTGTGTGATGTATACAAAGCCCTGGGTTCAACCCCCAGTACCACTCAAACTACATGTGATAGTACATGCCCCAAATCCAAGAACTTCAGAGGTTCATGCAGGAATACTAGAAGTTCAAGGTCATACTTAGTTACACAGCAAAGATGACAACAACTTGGGCTATATGAGATTTTGTCTCATAAAATAAATACAGGAGGTACTATAAAGATGATTCTAGCAGTAAAGAAGTTTCCTTGAGAGTAGGGGAACCTGGATTTGGAACAGCAGCACCCATTTAAAAAGTCATCACAGACAAACAGGACAATCCTTGAGCTGATTGGCCAGCTAGTCTAGCTGGATCTCAAAAAATATGTGGGCATAAAGGCACTTGCTGATGACCTATTTGGTCCCAATGATGAAACTGACTCCCCCAGATTATCATCAGACTTCAACATTTCAACACACACACACACACACACACACACACAGTAAATAAATGTAATATAAAATGGAAATGGAGAGGAATAGAGGAAGACACCCCAAATTGACTTCTGACCTCCATATGCACAAGCATATACATGTACATGCACCCACACAAACATGCATTCACACACACAAAATATATATACTTTAAAGATTGCACACAGTATTAAAAGAAGAAGACATGTCCCAAATCACTGGTTCAGTGTCTGCTCTCCCCAAGGAAGAAAGAGCCAAGTCGCTACATAATTGTGGTCAAAAGTCACTGCCAATTCAACCCAGAGCTCCTCTCCCTCTTATTCACATTTGGCTCACTTCTCAAAACATAGTTGCATTTAGCTCTCATATGCTTCTCTTGGCCCATTTCTCCTTATAGAGAAAGCCACCAACACATCAAAGCTAGGAGGTAGTCCCCAGTACCTCTTTGCCTATCTGTTAGAGTTAGTCATGGTTTGTGCCTGGACAAGGTCTGACTCTCCAGGCTATGAAGCACCTCTAGTGATGCCCCTCCAGCCCCACCCCCACATAGCTAGAAGCACTGCTTCCCTTGGAGGCCATCACCATGATCCTACAACCCTCCCACTCCTCCATCCTTAGGACACAGAATAAATGTGGAGATATGCTC